>NC_138372.1:24230959-24284144 GCF_054177405.1 Leptonychotes weddellii
AGATTAAGAATTCCTCATATCAGTGAGGTCATATGATACATGTCTTTCTCTGATTGACTTATTTCGCTCAGCATAACACCCTCCAGTTGCATCCACGTCGTTGCAAATGGCAAGATCTCATTCCTTTTGATGGCTGCATAATAGGGAAACAAGCATCTTACACTATCCACTTAGTGGAATGGCTATCTGGAAATGAGTTCTGGGAGAGAAAGATGGACTAAGAGGGATCTGTCTGTAATTAAGACAGGCCCAACGCTGCAGAGACCCAGATCTGAGTTCCCACCGCACTGATGAGCTGTGTGACTTTGGGTAAGCTACCGCACCTCTCTGAGCTGTTCCCCAGGCTTATAAACAAGGGTACTGTGCGAGTTCAATGAGATGACCAATAGGAAGCATTTGGCACAGAGTAGGCATTCAACAAATGCTATTTCTCTTTTCTCCCCCTTCTATGGAGGGAAAGAAAGGGACCTGAAACTCCTTCTCCAAGAAACACTGAGTCTTATCTCACACACTCAGTCACCACATCCTGGCCATTCTACCATAATTTCATTTGTTTCTAACTTGATCCATCCTGGGATGTAGGATCTGCTTTTGCCCCTGCCTTTTTGGGTCCCTGTCTCCTTTTTAGCTCCAATACTGGAATTTCACTTTCTGTCTGCGAGCCCTGACTCTGCATCCAACCTCAAGTCTGTTTCCCTGTTTGTTTCTCTCTCCCTCTTTCATTCCTTCCAACCTCCCTTCCTTCCTCTCTTTCTTCCCTCCCTCCTGTCTATGATAGCTATAGAGAATCTGCAGCGTGTCCTTTGCTGAGCTTGAAGCCTAACGGGTTGTCCCAGAAACAAGACAAATGTGGTCCCTGATCTCAAGGGCCTTCAGTCAAGTAGGAGAGACAGACAATGAACAAATATGTAACAGGATGTTTAAATGAAAGTGTTAGCCAGGGCACCAAGAGACAATAGCTCCCATATTTCAAAGAAGGTGCTAGACCATATGTAGAATTTACAAAGGAGGTTGTCAAATCCAGTATCACATCAAGTGTACATACAGGTCAAAAGTTGGATTTGGGGGAAATATTTTAGCAAAGAATTTCTTGGTATGAGCTGTGCAGTGCATCCCACCCCTTCCCAGGGAGAGGAGTGAGGGACAGTGGTAATCACTGCTACTATTCACTAGTGTTAGGTTTTTCTCTACTTCTGGGCACTGGAGATATTGTACCCCATCCACCTGCCTTGGAGTTAGAGATGACTGTGTAATTTGCTTTGGCCAACAAATTTCATGGAAGAGTACAGCCCTCCAGCCCCCTCTTCCCTCACTGTAGCCACTGTAGAAGCATTTTTTCTTATTTTTTAATTCTACTGAAGCTCTTCAACTCATCAATATGTATGCCGAGTGCTTAAAAGAGAAAATATTGACAATATCTGAAGGAATATCTAACATCTAGTGAAGGTAACAATCATTTTCTCACATGAAGCAAAAGCGAAGTTCACTAAAAATACTTTTTCCCCCATGTCACATTTTTTAAATTGTGGTAAAATATACATAACATAAAATTTACCATTTGAACCATTTCTAAGTGCACAGTTCAGTGTCATATATTCACACTGCTGTGCAACTGTCACCACCACCATCCATCTCCGGAACCTTTTTTGTAGATGCTTTTTTGATAGGGAGATGCCATAGACCGAAGCAGCCTGGAATGCCAAATCAACACTTAGAGGACAACTCTCCATCAGGGTTTCTGGAGCCTCAGGGAACTGAGAGCCAGAGATGAACTTGTGTGGTATTAAGCACTTTGGTTAGATGCTGTTAACTCAGCATAACCTAGCCTGGTCTGATGGATGCATAGACGCTACCTCCGAACCCCAGGGTGACAGGAGAGTGGCTTTGAGAGACCACTTGGAAAACTTAAATGGGATCCCTGTAGTCTCACTTGAGAAATCCAAATGTCAAGAGGCTGGCTGCAGCAGCCTGTAGTGCAGAAGAGAGGGCTAGAATTGGGGAAGTAACTTGCTTCCAGAGTGTATCAGAGCACAGGAATGACAAAGGTTTAACCAGACTCTGAAGTAAGTCAAGTGCAAGAATGAGCCAGTGTGGATGTCATCTTAGGTCTTGTCAAAAAGAGAAAACAGTCACTGCTGGGTACCCAGGAGAAAGCAAATAGCCAAATAAAGATGTACGTGTTCTAGACTGGTATCTGCAGGTGAAAGATCCCCCAGTGATGAGGTGGGCATCCTCAACACCCCACAGAAGCACCCATCAGAGAAAGAGTTCACCTTCAACATCTGCCAAGTCAGAGAGTGTTGAAGCTGGTCACCTCCACGAAAACAGTCGAGTGAGACTTGTCTGCTTCCCTTATCTCTCCTGGCACTTCCTTGTCCCATCCCAGAACTGCTATAAACATGACTAGCAAGATGGGGGAGGAGTAGAAGTACCAGGTGAAGAAAGGAGAAGATACACCAACCATACATCTCCCTTCCCCGAAGCTTGCAGCCCTCAGCAGTCCCCCTTGGAGGAGGGAAGACGGCGTGCCTTTAAGAAAGATGGCGGTCGGTGCTGCATATTCTAATTACCAAGTTAGAAATAGAGTCGGAACTTAAAGAATGCATGGGACTTTATACTGCTTAATAACAGCCATCACTGTCAGGGGCCCAGCTGAGTTTTCATCCAGAGTCAAGCGAACGAGCCCCCACAGAATGGATTTAAACTGGGACAGCGGAAGACAAAAATAAAGTTGCTTTATGATTCCATCCCACAAGTCATGCTTATTCAACATAATGATACAAATAAATCTACAAATATTTTCCAAGATCAGCAAAGTCAGGTAAAAGATTTGATGGGAGTGCTATGGCTAAAGAAACTATTTGTGAACAAAAATAGGAACTGGTCAGCTACAATCCCAGAACAAGAGGAGAATTCCTGGAATGTCCATGCCACTCAGGTCACTGTGTTCCATGGCCTTGATCCTTCCGTTTCCAGGGGCATATTTGTGGCAAAGGCAGAGTTTGGTTCTTCAGGATGTCTTAGCTTCGCACAATTCAGCTTTCAAATCACATCATTAAATCCTATTATTTGATCTCCACATGTGCTGGGTGTGATGGAAATGGTCCATTGGCTTTCTGCATCCATTCCCATCTCCTTCTTCTGGGCGTACCAGAAAATCTGGAAATATTTTTTTTTTAAACCTAAATTTCCCAGACTCCCTTGAAGGTTGGGTTCTGAGTAAGAAATAGGTTTCACCAATCAGATGCACTTAAAGGAGATATTTGCAGATGCAAGTAAAGCAGGCACCATCTTCCTGTTTGTGAGCAAGGGGGTCAAGACACCAGTAGGCTTTTGTCAGACTATGTCTCAGTGTCCAGGAAACAGTGGTGGCATCAACAGCAGATACTGAGTCATGGGTCATATAGCTGTGTGCTCTTGGACTCTGTGATTTCAGAGTCAACCAGCTGAGCTCCCACAATCCAGACTTATCAAAGGCAACAGATCTTCTGATGGATCCCTGCTACTGAAAGTCATTCCTAGAGGCCCAGCTTCAAGTCTCTCCTCCAAATCTTCCAACAATTTGAGGAGCACCTAATTCCTCATAATAAATAGATCTCTTTCTTCTTAAAATATTCAGAATTTCTGTTCCAAGCACTGAACCCTGGCTTATGCATGCCAGCACCTGCTGATGGTAATCTAACTTCTCATTTAGCCTCAGAGAGAGAAGACTCTTGTCAGAACACAAAAGTAACCATTCCCCTGAGAAGTAACACTTCTCAATGAGGTCTAATGTTATACACCAGAGTCTTAAAAAGTTCATTGACATAAATCAGTATTCCTAAATTTGAGTAATTCTGTTTCATGGAATTCTGTGTTTCTATACATGATTTGGCCTAAGTCTGGACAGGGATGAATTCCCCAAGGAACATGCCACCTTGTAAGGCCTTGGGGAAACAGGACATTTAGCTTTCTCTGGTGGCACATCAACTTTGCACACACCTCAACATTCAAATGCCCCATAAGTCCTTGGTTCCTTCCACGTCTCCATATTGCCACTCCACTCCTGGTAAGAGCAGCCCTATCAGGCTCTCCTGTCCTTGTAGCAGATCTGGACAACCTGACTTTATTCTCCATCTTCCATCTGCTTCCTCCTCCTGCTGCTACTTCCTCCTATGACAAAATCACCACACAGCATGATGGCCTAGTTAGTGGCCCATCAGGGAACCCTGTCATTTTGGCTGGAAAAGCCCAGTGCTCAGGCATTTCCACCCAGGCATAACACACCCAAGAAACAAAGAATGTTGTGCTTCCCTCAACCACAACAGGGAGTCATGTATCAAAGTCAGTGAGTTGGCAGAGACCACCCGACAATTTTCTCTTAACCATTCCTTTGCTGTTTTCCATGTGAGCTCCCTGGAGAGTAGAAGATTTTGAAGACAGAAACTGTCCTATTTGTCTTTACATTCCCAACACCCAGCTCTGGACCATGCAGAGAGTAGATGCTTCATGATGGTTTGTTGAATGAATGAATGAATGACACTTGTATTTCTCTGCCTCTTTTCTTCCCACTCTCCTCTTGCACTTTACATACCAGCCACACAGGATAACTTTCGTTCCCTGCTCTCTCCTACCCTCTCCTCACATACTCTGTTCCTCCTATACTACATACATCCCCATTTTCAAGTCACCGCTTACACCTCCCTTTCTCCAAGAACCTTCCCTGGCTTCTGAGACTAGTTTCTCCCATTAGACATTCCCATAGCTGCCTGAACTGCCTTCCTCATAGCACTCATCATCCCTGAGTGTAACTACTTGTCCAAGCATCTGTCTTCCCCCGCTATAGGTAGGTGCAAGAAGGCAATGGACCAGACACCATAAATATTTGCTGAATGGATGATAAATTTCTCTTTCAAATGCATGCTTTAAGAGTTCAGACATTTCTCCCAAGTACTCTCAGCCAGATTCTCTAACCACAGAGCACAGAAGAAAATGCCAGTCTAAATCTCTGTCTTCCTAGAGGATAGCCCACCTTGTCCCTGGCCTGCTACCAGGTCTGTCATGCTGAACTCACCCACCAGGTACCACTGGTCCCTTAGGGATTGATATTTGTGTTATCTTTTATGCTGTGTTTAGTACAGCAGTTTTGCTTTGACTCTTTCTCTATTTTCCTTTTATTATGCCATTTTTAGCCTATTTCATTCCTTTTTATTGTGTTTTCCTCCTGTTTTCCTGTTTTCTTTATTACTATTTAAGAGGATGTTCCATAGGAAGAAGGTATAGCTCTAAGCAGCTGACTTGTCCTAAATCATGAACACTAAAATGTCACTCTCTATCTCCTCCCATCCCTCCCCACCAGCTAGAATTACAGAGCCATTACCTGGGTCCAAAGGAGGCTTTCTGGTCCAGTCCTGGGAGAGTCTCTAGACTGTAAAGACTTCTCATTGGGATAGTGAAAAGTTTCCCACAATATCTGATCACAAAGGAGGGCAAAAGGTCAGGATTCCCTGACCCCAGAATGCAAATAAGTGTAGCCTCCAACTACTACCTTATTGTCTGTGTAGCCTTCTGTGTTTCCCCAGAGCCAGGCTCAAGAGACTTCATCTCTGAAGGATCAGAAAATCTCTAAAAAGTGAATAAATTAACAGAATTAAGGAATGAGCAAATGAGTGAGAGAATGAATAGATAGATGGGTGGATGGTAGATGGGTGAACTAATGAACAACTGAATAAATAAAAGAAATGAATGAATCAATGAGTAAATAAAGGGATGAATAAATGGAAGAGATAGGCAGAGATATGGATGAATGAATGAGTGAGTAAGAAAGTGAATAAGTGAATTAGCAGATCAGTGGTTAAATGAGTGAGCAGACGAATGAAGATAAATGAGTAAATAATAAATGAGTTTGACTGAGCCCTATATAACTCAGGCATAAACCAGGAATGAATTCCTAGCAGGAACCATACACCAAGCAGTTCCAGAAAATGGAACCAAATACTAAAAATACAATAAAGAAATTAAAAACAAAAACCGGAATCAATACAGCGCTCATTGATCAGTGTCCAGAATCAATATGCTCCTAAGTGAGTCTCCTACATGGTCTCTTGGCCCCACCCATTGACCGTCACTGGAGCTGTGGACATTCCTGAAAAAAAGACTGAGAGATAGCATGCAGGTGTTGAGAAAAGTTATACACTCGATCAGGACAGTTGTTCTTTACCTTAGCTGTGCTTGAGAGTCACAACTGGGGAGCTTTCAAAAAATGATAAGGCCTGGTCCCCACCCCCAAAGATTCTGATTTACCTGGATTAGGGGCAGAAGGAAAAGGGAGGCAGACTGCTTTGTTTCTTTTTAAGCTCCAATAGGATTCTAATGTATAGCCAGGGTTGAAACACTGGTTCCATGGTAAATGGAATTTTGATGTGAGTGTTTAAACAAACTCATTTAGATGCCAGTGACATCCTCATGTCAAACAAAAAATTAGCCTGTATGCTGTTGTTGTTGTTTTTTTAACCAAGTAATATGTGAAACTTATACCCTTACTCTCCAAGACTTCCTTCATTGCCTACCCTGCCCACACCTTCTGGGGGGAGCAAATTCTCTTCACAAACCTTCCTTCCTCACCCTACACTTTGATTTTACAGGGCTGGACAGTTGGCCCAGCGTCAGAGTTCCAGAGTAGAGCTCAGTTGGGATAAGACTCAGGAATGGAGCACAATTCTAGAAAGGAGGGAAACACAGGGGCAGAGAGGCTCAAAGATGTCCAAAAGTCATACTGCCTGCTCATTAAAAACATATATTCACATTTTGATGTAGCCATTTGACATGGTAACATGATGATCAACACAAAATGTTTCCTCTGTTCAAATGTCTTGCTTAGGAGAAAAACATGGCAGATGAGCTTTTTCCATGCAAGGAAACAGCAAGATCCCTGGTGACCACCTGGCCAAAGAACAGGCAGGAAATCAGGTGGAGAACAAGCCAACCACTCAGGAAATAAACACAGGGTTCTTGGTGCCTGGGAACCAGAGGCCTAGGGAAGTGCTTCTCTGCTTCAAAGAAGGGGCTTATGCTTGAATCATTGGACAATTTCAACACTGTATTTTCTGATTCTTTCCTGTCTGGGTTGCCTTCATTTTTAGGACAGTTATTTTTGAAAGGCCATTCTACTATCTCCACAATGCCAAAGAAATGAAAGGAGAAGTATGGAGAAAAATGAAAACAGAGAAAAATCTCAAGATCTCTAGGGAGGCACAGTAAGATAGATGGAAGGTAGGAGTGGAGCATAGGAAATTGCTCACCCTAGCCCCAGATACTAGTTCCAGGGAAAGATAAAGGAATGGGGAGGGGAGGAATCTTGGAACTTGAAATTTGCAGGAGGTAAATTCAGGATCAATAAAAGGAAGTGCTCCTTCACACAGCAGGGAACAAGCTCACAGAACTCATCATCCCAAGAAGAGATGCAGCTGGAAAAACAAATAGGATCCCCCAACTTGCAGATATATATTGGATTATTGAAAGAGGGCAACATTGACATCTAGGGAAGCAATCCTGTTCTTCCCAAATTTGTTTTTTAGCACCCTGGACTAAGACAAGATCCTGGACTGTAGGTACCATGAAAATGACCTAGTGTGGTGAACCAATGATTTCATGTGTGATCTGGGGTTAACAATTGCCTAGGAAACTAACTTCCTTTTTTCCTGCTTCCTCCTGAAAAGTGCCAGTGACAAATTCCATCTGTTAAACACCTTCTATTTTCCAGAAACTATTACTTTACACCCACTGTTTAAATTTAAATCAAGCACCCAAAAGCACTTATTGAGTACTTTTTTGCGCTCACCACTCTACAAGGTACTATGGGTGGTAGAGAATGAAAAGAATGCATCTAGGTCTTAAGGAGTCTGTGATCCATGTGAGGAAACAGAATAAATATGCATAATGTATTAAACAATTGACAGAGATACAAAACCACTAACAATGAGTGATAGATACAGGAAACCACTACATGTTTCAGGTGCGTCAGATAAGGGAATAGTGAGGGCAGAGGACTTAGCTATTCTGTGTTTAATGGAGTTATAACAAAGTGGTTCAGAGTAAGGCCCTGGCTCCAGCCTGGCTGACTTAAAATCCCAGCTGTCCCATTTACTGGCTGTGGAATGTGGGTGAGTTACTTGATCTCTCTGAATCTCGTTTCTTTATCTGTGAAATGCAGATAACAATACCTTCCTCATGAAGCAGCTGAAGGGTTAAATGAATCAATGCGCCCATGGCCTGTACAACAATGCCTGGAACATAAGAGGTGTTCAGAAAAGGTTCAATACTGCTATTTTCATCTCTAATAAGGGCCACCACGAGGAGAGTGGTGACAGAAGTCAGGCCAAGGGCTTCCTCAGCTATCAGCTCTGGTGAGGACAAAATTCAGATTCCTTGAATAGCCAGCAGAGTGCCAGATGCTCTGCCCCCTGACTACTCCTGCATCTCACCTCATGCCCTCTCCCACCCTTGCCACACCCTAGACACACTGCCCTTCTGTCCTCTGTTCCTTGAGCCCAACCATAAGCTCTTTCCCACCTCCCACTTTCACACGCAACTTCCTTCAGCCAGGAGCCTCACTCCCCCCATTCCTCACATGGCTGGCTCCCCTCATCCCACAAGTCTAGCTTAAATGTCACTTCCTCAGAAAGGCTTTCTGTTGCCATCTGTATCTGTCAGGGTGCTGGCGGGAAACAATGGCACACTTTCATGAGGATAATTCAAGGAGGTTTGATAAAAGGATTATTTATAAAAGCATGGAGCAAGACAAAGGGAGACCACAAAGGACAGAGCAGAAACAATCCTAGGCTGGAAGGATGAAAGAGCAGGACAATGGCTGCAGCCAGCCCAGGGTGATCTTGCACAGAGAAACTAGGAGAGGAATTACTCCAACCTCATCCCCCTCTCTATCTCCTGCTAGAGATGCCATTGGCTAAACCTGTTAGAATACCTACAAGATACTGGGCACACCATCCAACCTGAAGTAGGTTGCCCTCAAAGTTAGAACCTTAATCTTTTTCTTAATCACAGTTAGAACAATTTATTATTTATTTATTTTATTATTTTTTTCCCTCGATTTAGACCCAGCGGAACTGAAGAGGCTCAATTTTGCCCCAGAAACCCAATCCCGCCTCTTTGTATCTAGATGAAGTATGCATGATATAGACATAGGGAGAGATATGATCTCTCTCCAGATGCCCTAGGAATAAATCCTCCTGACTGCCTTTTTTCTCCATTTTTCTTCTCACACAGCCCTGATAAATTATCTCAGAAAAATCATGGTTAGGAGTTGGGTGGGCCATTGGCAAGTTGTAAGGTCACATTATGGAAGAACATGAGCAAAGGTCTCAATTTATATTTATTTAAAATCCATCTCGGGGCGCCTGGGTGGCTCAGTCATTAAGCGTCTGCCTTCGGCTCAAGTCATGGTCCCAGGGTCCTGGGATCGAGCCCCGCATGGGGCTCCCTGCTCCACGGGAAGCCTGCTTCTCCCTCTCCCACTCTGCCTGCTTGTGTTCCCTCTCTCGCTGTCTCTCTCTGTCAAATAAATAAATAAAATCTTTTAAAAAATAAATAAATAAAATAAAATAAAATCTATCTCTCATAATTGCCATGAGCTCTAGAACCAAGTTGACTTTGCTTACCATTGGGTATTCACTTGGAGACATCACTGGGAATATAGTATATAATTGGTAAATGTTCAAGATGAATGAGTGAATAAAATTGCTGCTACCCAAGAAGTGATAGCAAAAGTTCCAAACTGTATTGTCTAAAGATGTGCAGCCATCCCAAGCTTGACCCAGACCAGTAGACAAGAATATCAGTACGCAAAAGACCCAAACAAGTAGACAGGGCTCCCATACAGGTATAGAGACTTAACCTGGACTGGCAGGATCCTAGTTCCAGGAGGGGGGCTGGCAAGAACCAGGCAAGGCAGCAGGACCTCAGCTGGGAGGTCAAACCCAGCGGGGAACTGGGATACTTGTGCAAAGAAGCAGAGCAGACTCTTTGTCATAGCAATTGATAAACCAGCTATCCTCCATTCTCCACACCAGAGCCAGTGTGATTTTTCTAAATTATAAATCTGAGCATGCCATTCCCCCACTGAAACACTCCCACTCACTTTCTTAACAAACATTTATTGCATGCCTGTGATGTGCGAGCCCAATGTTCTTAAAACATTATATACATCCTTGCGTATCTTGGCCTCTGCCTGCCTCTCCAGCCTCATCTCACACTTCCACCTGCAATATATGTGTGCATGTACAAACACACACACATGCACGCATGCACATGCACCCCTTCTCTCTCTCCACCCAGCTTTCTCATACGCCATTCCCTCTTTTCCTTCAGTATCTTTTCATATATAGTTCCCTCAACTGGAACTTGGCTTATTCTTTGAGTCTCAGCTTAGACCTTGCTTCCTCTGGGAATTCATCCCTGATCTTCTAAGATGGAGTTAAGAGTTTCTTCTTCGGGTTTTTGGGTTATCTCAGCACCCTGGACCTTTCTCATCAGAACACTTGCCACTCTGTCATAGTTGTCTGTGTAAGTGTCATCTCATACCTAGACCTTGACTTTGTGAAGGTGGGGCAAGGTCTGTCCAGCATGGTACACCCAGCACCTAGCACAGAAATAATCATTCAAAAGTATTGCTGAATAATTGAGTGGATGGATGGATGAATGATGGATGGATGCATAGATGGGTGGGTTGGGTGGATAGATGGCATGTGGCTGATGTTCAGAGAAAGCTTGATTCAGACCAGTTTGGCCAGAAACTCATCAAAACCTACTAAATAATGGGCCAAAGAGGAACAGAAAACACTTGTCACTACAGGCCCAGCCATGGGGACAAATACTTTAATGGGACTCTGCTGAGATCCACTAGGTAAGGTTTTATTACCTGTGAGTGAGCAGGGTCAAGGAAGATGAGGTCAATGTTACTTAGGAAAGACTTCTTGAAAGAAGTGAATAGTTGCACTCAAAGGAAGTGATGCACAGGGGTAATAATACTGTCACGGCCTGCATTATGGAGCCCTTATTTTAAGTCAGGCTCTGTACTAAGAGCTTTATAAATTTTATTTCATGTAAGTGACAGAGACAGGATGTGAACCCAGAGAGTGTAATTCGATGGCTACACACTTAATGAATATACCACAAAGCTTGGGTAGAGAGGAAACAGGAAGATGTCCCAAGCAGGGTTAGCCAACAAAGACAAAGATGGCAGTAAACAAGTCTAAGACAAGATCTGGCAGAGTGTCAACCCTCAGAGGTATAGAGAAGCAAGGGGTAGAAGAAAAGAGAAACACTGATGCATAAGACTGAATATCAAGCTAAGAGGACTTTAGGGCTGAGCCCATAGGCAACAGGATGTCAGATAGAGTCATGATTACCTGGTGCTTGAGACATAACTTTTGTATGTGTGGGCCTGCGATTCTGTTTTCACTCTCAATGCAAACTAAAGCACTGACTCGGTCCTGGCTCTTGCTCCAGACCCAAAAGCTGCTTCTGTTTCCATTTGTCAACCTAAGTGGAACAAAACTCACCAACATTTGGTTAACTGTCTTGCTGCTGTGTGGAGGGGTCCATGGATCTCACAGTCATTGGCCAGGTCTGTTTTCAGAGTCATTGACCTCCAGTCTCTCCAGGATACTGAAGGGGAACCTTAATTTAATTGACCTGATTAAAAAAACAATTTCTGTGATGACTTGCATGGAAATAGGCCACTAGCAGAGAGATCTTGGTGACAAATAAAAATTCAAATGCCTGGAGAGCTTCAATAAACAACAGGCCTACCACTGTGAGCCTGATTTTCCCCCACAGCTTGGCTGGCAGCCAAGAGTGCCAACTCTCCTCCCAAGAGTGCCCCCTTGGCCAAGTGGGAACAGCCCACAAGTAAAGGGTAGATATATGGGAACGTGACAGAGAACACCCAAACCTTCCCCTGAGCTCCCTGTGGAGCTCCCTGTAAAGGGAACCCGCACTTGCTCCAACACACAAGCAGAAACTTGGGACTCCTCCCTCTTCCTCACCGATCACACACACCGATCACCGAGTCCTGTCTATTCTAGCTCTTTATCATCTCTCAGAGCACCCACTCTTTTCCATCTGTACTATCACTCCTCCATTGGTTACTACAAAATAGCTTCCTACCCATAGAGTCTTAGATTGTGTACTTCAGCCAACAGCGTGTGACTTTCATGTGCCTCTCTTTATGCTCTATCATTGCAATAGGGACAGGAGGCCACATGGGCATCGGACACCCCAACAATGGGGGCAGATGGAGCAGTGGTAGACGTCAGTGACCTCACACTTAACTTCGGTGCCTTGCATTCATTTTCTAGGGCTATTGGAACAAATTAACCACAAACTCGGTGGCTTAAAACAATAGAAACTTATGTATAATGATAAATAATATAATAATAGAAATGTATATCACAGTTCTGGAGGCCAGAAGTCCCAAATCAAGGTGGTAGCACGACCACGGACCCTCCAAAGCCTGGAGGGCAGAAGACTTCCTTGCCCTTCCAGCCTCAGGTAGCTGTCAGCATTCCCTGGCTTGTGACTGCATCATCCCCATCTGTCTCAGTCTTCACATGGCTTCTCCTCTTCTTTCTCTGTGTCTTCTCTTCTTTCTCTCATAAGGACATTTGTCATTGGATTTATGGCCCACGCAGATAATCCAGGATGACCTCCTCTCAAGATCCTTAACTTAATTACATCTGCAAAGACACTTTTACCAAATAAGGCCACATTCACAGGTTCCAGGATCAGAACATGAGCATATCTTTGGGGGACCTGACCAGAGAAGGATATGAGGGAGGTAACTCTAGCACAGAAGAATGGCTGTAGACTGAATGTCTGTGTCACCTCAGTATGTTGAAACTTAATCCCCAGTGTGATGGTGTTTGGATTTAGGGACTTTGGGAGGTGATTGGGTCATGAGGTAGAGTCCCCATGAATGGGATTGGTGGCCTTGTAAAAGCAACCCCAGAGAGTTCCTTCCCCCCTTCTGCCGGGTGAAGACATATTGAGATGACTGCCATCTATGAACCAGGAAGCAGCTTCTAACCAGACACCAGTTCTGCTGGGGCCTCTGTCGTGGACTTCCCAGCCTCCAGAACTGTGACAAATAAATTTCTGTTGATAATAAGCCACCCAGTCCAGAGAACTTTGTTATAACAGCCCAAATGGATGAAGATAAGGACCTTTCTGGAAATATAAGTAGCAGGTGAGGTATGGCAGTATGACCCAGGGAAGTGACTGGAAGGCCAAAGGTGTGAGCCAATTTGTCCTCCAAAATGTACTCCAGTTTTGCCCTGAAGTCCTGACACTTCCCCCCACCGCCCACCCTTCAGGAACCCTGGAAGGGACCAGAGTAGACCATAGCCTGCGACCTGAGCCTGTGCCTACTTCCTCTGGAACACAGCCTGCCAGTCACCAGCCCTGGTCCTAAGAGCTCTGAGGCCCCAGGTCCTTAAGCTTATCTTATGAGCTTAAGGAAAGGAACTGACAGAGAAGAAAGACCATAAACTTGAGAGTCTGCAGGCTGGGTTTGAAACCTGGCTCAGCCACTTCCTAGTTGCTTCGGCTTCCTTTGCCATTGGAGAGGATAATGGCAGTGACCTCTCCAGGCTGATAGGGCACATGAAGTATGAGCACTGTGCCTGGCACGTAATGGGGGCTCTAAAACTGGTTAGTCTCCCTACCACCTTCAAAAGTGACCCATTCCTTCTGTTGTTATCCAAGAAGGATGGTTCCACACCTCCACCACCCTGAAGGCATCCCATCTGCTGGGGAGGCTAAAAAAGATAGATAATCAATGAGAAAAGGAAGCTATAATAGACTCTCCATTTAAGCAGCACCAAGCAAACTTGGGCTAAAACTCCTCCTTTGTTCTTTAGGACCAAGCAATGCTTCAGCCCCTGCCATCCTGCATTAAGCAATGTTTCAACTCTCTGTCCTTCTTTATCTAATAAATGGGGCCACTGGGTGAAAGCCTGCACTCCCTTGGTACCTTAGCATGCTTTTCATTTCCCTCCTGGTTGTTATATAGGATATTATTTCATTCACCTAATTTACTGTTGCTGGACCAAGACTGAGCTGTCCAGGTCATACTCCTGGTGTTGAAAAAGTCAAGCAAAAGCTCATATCCTTTGGGTATGACAGGTGCCAAAGATCCCAAGATCCCATAAGATGCTTGTGAGTTCAGAGACAGAAGAGGACCAGTGAGAACAAACATCGCCAAATGAGGGATGCAGTTCTCTGGCATCCCACCACCACGACCCTACCAGCCCCATTCACTGCTGTGCACTGGGAAATGTCATGGCATGGGAAGATGGGTGACATTAGAAGAGACTATGCAATGCTTGGCAATGACTATAAGATGTTGCCCAGGAAAGGGTTTTCAGCATTCTGTGTAAGTCTTGGGGAGGATCATCCTCCCTTAGATTTGAAGTTTTACATTGCTTCCAAGCAACTGGCTTTTGGGCCCCATCCAGATCATCAAATTTCCCAAGTTACTGTAAGATAGAGAGTATTTGTCATTCTTAAGCTACTCCCGTGCCCCAAGAGCCACAGTGACTGAAAGATGTCCCAGTCTAGCTGGTACAATGCACTTTTACTGAAGAACACTCTGGTCTGGAGCCATGGTTCTCAAGTCGGGGCAATTTTGATGACTTCTATAGAAATTTTTGGTTTTCACAACAGAAGTCCTTCTGGCATCTAATGGGTAGAGTCCAGGGATGCTGCTAAACCACCTACAATACACAGGGCAGTCCCCCACCAGCCCAGTGTCTGTAGCCTGAGACTGTAGTCTAGACCATTCAACCAGAATAATGCAGAAATGCTTCTCTGAGTCGGACCCAACTCTCTCCAACTGCATGGGTCATGCCCTGGCAAGGCAAGCTTGTTGGGTAAGGTGGTTTCCCTCCCAGCGCTGGGCCCACCCCACTCTCCCCCACCCCTGCAGCCCCACCCCCTTAGGGATAGCACTCATGTGGCTCAGATGAAAGACTGGTGCCGCAGGCCCCCATGCCAGCCCGCCACTTGATTGCTTTTAATTAATTCTGCTTGATTACAGCACATGGGAGTCACATCGGAGAGATAAGACAGGCTCTTTATATTCTGTCTTCATTAAAAAGTTTGGATCTGGAAGCTTTTTCAAAGAGCTATGTGTCTCCTTTACTTTTGTGTCATTTTTAATTGGGGAGGGCACAGGGAGATAGTCGAGCTGTGCTGAGCAGAGACTTTGCAAATGAAAGAGGAAATGTCTGCGACCCCTTTGGGGAAAACCAGCTAGGATTGGGATCGGGGTGACACAGCCAGGACAGAGCCAGTCCACTGTGGCTGAGAGAGGTGTGGGGAGAGAAGTATCCCCAGTAGTGCATTAGCCCACATCTATGGAACAACATGGCTCAGATTCTCTGCAAGTTGCAAAGGACTCTAGGGGAGGAGTTGGGAGATTGGAAATAAGAGAGAAGGAGCAGGGAGGCTGGCTCACCACCAATTATCTGTACCCATCTTCTCTAAAGAGAGCGCCATCCCTTCCCCAGGGAAACCATGCCCGACTTCATGCAGATTTAATCTGTACTCCTACAATATATCTTCATCTCTCCAGAAAAGCATCGTGTTGTATTAGTTACCTATTGCTGAGTAACAAATCACCCCAAAATTTAGTGGCTTAAAACAGGAAACATTTGTTATCTCACAGTTTCTGTGCATCAGGAATCTGTACGTGGTTTAGCTCCATGCACCTGGTTCAGAGTACCTTGGGATGCTGTAATCAAGAGGAGTAGGATCCATTTCCAAGTTCATTCACATGGCTGTTGGTAAGCTCCAGAAGATCCACTTCTAAGCTCATTCATGTGGCTGTTGACAGGCCTCAGATCCTTACTGGCTATTGGCCAAAGATCTTAGTTCCTTGCTATGTGAGCCTATCCATAGAGGAACTCACAACATGGCAGCAGGCTTCCCTTAGAGCAAGTGAACAAGAGAATAAGAGGGGGCAGCCCAAGATGCAACAAGAGATTTTTGTAACCAGATCACATATCCCACCACTTTTCCTGTATTTACTAAAAATGAGTCACTAGGCCCAGCCCACACATAAGGAGAGGGAAGTACATCTGGGCATGAATACCAGGAGGCAGGGACCAGTGGAGGTCATCTTAGAGGCTGTCTGCCACACCTGTTGCACTGTAATGATCTTCTAGAGCAATTGCTCCTTGAAGCTAGGACCCCTGTTTGCTTACCTCTGAGTCTCCAACATCTCACCCAGTGTCTGGAACATGCTAGGCACCCAAATAGTGTTTGGTAGAATGAACAAATGCGTAAATGCATGCATGCATGCATGAATGCACAAATAAATGAAATAATGTTTTCTTAAACCTTATTTACACTCATCAAACCAGTCCTTGGCAAAGAAAACGTGTTTGTCTCCAAAACTACTGTGGCAGGAGCAGATTTATTCAGGTCATCTAAAAACCCAGTTAACTTATTTAAACATAAATTTGAAATAACAGAGTACAATCATATTTTCTTCCATGTAACATGGGGCCATTACTATCTTCTTCTGTTATGGTTTAGTCTGAGCTCACTCTTAAATATTTTCTCTTTGGGGACTAATGACTGATGGTAAATCAATAATGCTGAAAAAAACAGAGATTTTCATTATTTTAAGCTGCTATCTGGGTGACACTAAACAGTACAGCAATGATCAGGAGGGAAGCAGCTGTGTCCAGACCTAGTTAGTTTTCATGCAAGATCAATAAACAGAGGAATTGGAAACTCAGAAACAGAAGTTTGAGTGGAACCAGGAGAGGCTGTAGCCTGAAGACCCAGCACACCAGCTAGAATGAGGCCAGGGCTTAAAGGTAAGCCCAGCTAAGCTGAGTGAAATAAGTCAACCCATGACAGTATGGCCCAAGATCTAGAGAAGGGCTAGCAAGTACTCAACAGATGAACAGTTGTCCAAGCAAGTTCAACTGCAAGAAGGTTTAGGAGACAGTATGCTTTAAAAGTAAGTGGATTAGGAGTGCCTGGGTGGCTCAGTCAATTAAGCATCTCTGACTCTTTGTTTTGGCTCAAGTCATGATCTCAGGGTCAAGGGATCCAGTGCCACGTCTGGCTCTGTGCTCAGTATGGAGTCTGCTTAAGAGTCTCCCTCTCTCCCTCTCCCTCTGCCCTTTCTGTCTCTCTCTCTCTCTCAAATAAATTAATTAATTAATTTTAAAAAAGGTAAGTGGAACAGGCAAATGCAAAGAAACTGGCAGGGAGTAAAGAAGCTTAATGTCCCAGGCCCTGGGCTCAGAAACACAGTCCCACACCCATAAGGAAGGTCTGAGCCTGGTAAGGCCCTAGTGTTAGTAGGACTAGGATAAAAGGCCAGAACATAAGGTGGGGAGGGAGGGCCATGCAAAATCAGCCCCAGCTACCAGGGGTACAAAGAAGGGCTTTGGTTTCAGGATTAAGTGAGGGTTTGTCTCCGAGACTGGACTGAGTCCTTAAGATACTGAATCCTAAATGAGAGCTCCTTAAATTCCTCCTTCCCTAGAACTGAATTGGGCCCAGGGGCTGGAGGGGGTAGGAAGGGAGATACTGGGCTCTAGGGAGGATCAAAGAACCTGTACCTTCCTGTTCACTTGGTTCCCCACCCTTTGGAGGAGGGGTGCTGTTCTGCAGTGCTCAAATTCAGGACCAGCATATTGGGCCACAGTCCCACTGAATGGGGCTTCAACAAGGTCAAGCAAATATGGGTGTGGCCATTTCATGGATATTCTCTCTTCTCCCACAAGATTGGGGAAGAGGTACTCAAAGGGAATGTCCTTGGGGGTGGGAGGAAGCCTTGGTCTGTGATTTAGGTGAACTCAGCCTTAAGAATTGAGGTAAATCCTCTCTCGGTCCATCTTCTGATTCCACTCATTGACACTGAAGCTTTAGACTAGTATTTCCTCCCACTGAAATAGTAAGAACTAAGATTGGGGTCCAAGTTTTAGGGTAGAAGAAGATGAACCAGACCAGACATTTTAGAACATTGATACTAGTGTAGCTAAGACGAAGGTAGCCTCTCATGGCCAAGGCTAGCTGACTCATGCACCCCATTGGGTTTGGAGCCAAGGCCCCCAGTGATGCAGCATTCCTGTTCATAGAACACCCTTGGGTTGCCCTGGGTTTCCAGACTACCACCATCACACTAGCATATCTCAGTCACAATGCACTATTACTTCCAGGAGTCAATGAGCCCAAACCTCATGCCCAGGAATCAAGCTGGGAGACAAGGAGGGCTCCCAGGTGGAGAGTCGAGCCAACCTTCACAGTTCAGGATGGAGAGACCTGCACAAACAGACTGTGGAGAAGACCAATGGTATAAAACCTGGAATGGCCATATTTGATGTAGAAAAAGGCGAAGGCTTTTAGAAGATGGGAGAAACCACATATTAAATCCATCCTGACGGAACTACTTCCGAGGAGTTAATTAGGATAAATCGTTCAGTGCGGGTTATTTATTTATTAATTTAACAACCCTTTATTGATGCCTGCCTGCAATGTGGCAGGCACTGTGGGGAATACAAACATGTTCCAGGTATGGTCTCTGGCCTCAAAGGAGCTTGTAATCTGGCAGGGAGACAGATGCCTACACAGTTAACACAAGGGAGGATGGAAGTAGGGGGGAGGGGGTGAGCGTGCAACTCATCAGTCTCCTAATTCCAATTAGAACCCTTGGGCTCAGATGCTAGGGACCAATTTAGAATTCCAACTCAGTGGCAGAGTTGATAAGACAAAGCTCTCCCAGGTCTGGGGGTAGGGGAACACCCTGATTTACAAAGAACTTGAAGGCAAAGTGCCAAGTGGTCCCAATCTGAATCTGATTGTTCCTGGTAGATTTCTAAGTCATGTTGTCTGGTTTTGTATAGTGTGGCAAGGTCTCACCTCAGGCAAGAGATGCTGTGGGTAAATTTAATTACTGAGCTGCCTTAAACACGGAGTGTGGGGTAGCCATGCAGGAAGAGGGAGCAAGGAAAAGGGTATTCATTTATTCATTCAAAAATTATTTCTTGTTTTGTGATATGAAAATGAGTTCTGGACACAGGTGGTGGTGATGGGCACACAACAATGTAAATGCACTCAATACCACTGAGCTGGACACTTAAAACATGGTTCAAACAACAAATTTTATGTTGTATTTTACCACAATTTTTAAAGTTGAAAAAAATCAAAACAAATAATAATAATTAATATGTGCCAAGCACTATGTTATATGCTGGCCCTGATAAAAATATGAATGACACAGAATCCCTGCCCTTAAGAAGCTCACAATCAGAGAGGGAACAGGAAGAAA
Organism: Leptonychotes weddellii; assembly: GCF_054177405.1. NCBI lineage: Eukaryota > Metazoa > Chordata > Mammalia > Carnivora > Phocidae > Leptonychotes > Leptonychotes weddellii. Next base: position 24,250,308 of record NC_138372.1, read on the forward strand.
TAGGTAAATCTCAGCTCAGACATCACCGCTGCCAGATGCCTTCCTTGACCCTTCCCATCCTGGGTTAGGACTGCTTCAGGTTCTCCCTCGATAGTCTGTGCTGGTTTTTTATAATTATCTTCATTTACTCAGCAAACTTTTATTAAGCTAGGAATTAGTGATACAAAACCAAATGAGGTCTTCAATGTAAAGAAAGACACAAACATGCAGATGAATCCATGAAAAAAAAAAAAAAAAACACATACACACAGAAACCATTACTGCACCTTTCTAACCTATACACGGAGCTTCTGAAGGTAGTGCTGAGAAAATATTTACTGGATGGATGAATAGATGGCTGGCTGGCTGGCTGGATGGATGGATGGCTAGATGGATGGATGAGTATCTGTGGTATGGAGGAGTGAGCGACAAACTACATGCCTGGGAATATGAATAGGGATCATTTAAACTGGGTTTCAAAAGATGAATAGGAGTCTGCAAGGAGAAAGAGAGGAGAGGCACCGAGGCAAAAGCATGGATGTGGGAAGCAGTGGAGAGTTTGGTGCTGGGGGTCTGGAGGAGAGGCAAAGGGACTCTGATCAGGAAGGCCCACATTTCTAAGGAGTTTGTAGTTTGTTGTGATGATAATTGAAGACTATGAGAGGTTTTTAAGCAGAAGAATGTGACCTAACATTCTTTATTTCAGCTTGCTTGCTCTGCTGTGGGCTGGAGAAAGTGAGACTGAGTGAGTCTACAAAAGTAGGTAGAGGGGACCAGATAAGGAATTATCTTTACCTACATGGCAGAGATAGATACAGATTAAAAGGTGGCTGAAATTAACACATGTTGAGGAAGCATGGTAGATGAATTTGGTCCAACAAATTGGACCATAAGGTTTATTCTCTTATTCAACAAATATTTATAGAACATCTACTACAGGGGCGCCTGGGTGGCTCAGTCGTTAAGCATCTGCCTTCAGCTCGGGTCATGATCCCGGGGTCCTGGGATCGAGCCCCGCATCGGGCTCCCTGCTCCGCCGGAAGTCTGCTTCTCCCTCTCCCACTCCCCCTGCTTGTGTTCCTGCTCTTGCTGTCTCTCTCTGTCAAATAAATAAATAAAATCTTTCTAAAAAAAAAAAAAGAATGTCTACTGTATAGTAGGCACTATTCTAGACACTGGGAATTCAACGCTGGTCCAGAGAGCCAATGTCTTACCCCCATGAAACATATGCTTTGGTGGGGTGAAAAAATAATAATAAAGAAACAAACAGAAGTAAAGGTGATAGAGATGTGTAAGCTTGGTCAAGTCCCTTAATTTTTCCGTGCCTCAGTTTCCTCATCTGCAAAATGGGGGTCACCAATTGTATCGGCCTCATAGGGTGGTTGTGAGCATATAATGGGTTAATATCTGTAAAGGGCTTAGAACAGCACCTCACCCGTAGTAAGCACTATGAAAGTATTAGGTATCATAATTAAGAAAAATTACACAGGGAAATGCATTAGAGAGGGACGTTAGTGGTAGAAGTAGGAAAGGACTGTTTTGGTTAGCAGGTTAAGGAAGGCTTCTCTGGGTTGCTTACTCTTGAACAGAGACCTTAAAGAATGGTTAAAGGAGCCAAAATTGCTAATTATCTGGAAGAGTGCTACAGACAGAGGGAAAAGAGCTGAGTCTGGAATTAGCTAGGAGCATCTAAGAAATAGAGATAGGGAGCATCTGGGTGGCTCAGTCAGTTAAGCATCTGCCTTCAGCTCAGGTCATGATCCCAGAGTCCCAGGATGAGTCCCGCATCAGGCTCCCTATGCTTCTCCCTCTGATGCTCTCCCCTTCATCCTCTCTTTCTCTCACTCTCTCGCTCTCTCTCAAATAAATAAATAAAATCTTTTAAAAAGAAAAAAGGAAGGAAGGAAGGGAGGGAGGGAGGGAGGGAGGAAAGAAATAGAAAAAGGGCCAGTGCAGCCAGAGCACGGTGAAGGATACAGGTGGGTAGGTGTGAGGGATAAAATTAAAGAGGTTGGCAGGGAGCCAGATCATGAAGGACCTGCAGGACCACGGATTTGTATTTCAATCACAACAGGAAGAAAACCATCAGAGGGTTTTACAAGGAGAGAGATGTCCTCTGATTCCTATTTTCAAAACATCATTCTGACTGCTTGTAATATATTTTGCAAAATATGGCTACAATTCCCTCCAATCCCCATATGCACAACCTCGGCCGTGTGATATGGCCACTCCCTCATCAAGAGAAGAAGTCTGTCCTCCACCCACGTGTATGTGAGCTGGCCTCGGGACTTACTCTGATCAATAGAAGGGAGTGCAAGTGATATTTGGGAGTTTCCAAGTTAAGCCTCAACATAGACACCATACAGCTTCCACGTCTACCCTCTTGCTACCCTGTGTATTGATTACATTTTTATATAATTAATCTGGGGCATCTTTGGGGGGCCTTGCTGGCTGGGGAGAAACTGCCCCTCCCAGAGCTAGCTAACTCCTGGAGATAGTAAACAACTCAGTGGGCCTGCCTCTCAAAAACAAACCAACCAATCCCAACCCCATGCTCCCAGCCGTCTCCTTTGTCTCTCACCCACCAGACCCATATTTCCCCTGCCCTTGGTCAATCAGTCCAATGTCCCAGACAACTAGGGACAGCCCCTATGCCTCAAAGCCCTCCAGAACTATTCAAACTAGCTAATCCTGAGCTGTTTGCCCTGCTCTGCCTTGCTTCCCATGGAAACCCCAATAAAGGCTGTGGCTTTTGTCTTCCCCTCACTCCTTTCTGCCTCCTGATTGACAGGGGCATTTCCCCTGTGGCCCTGCATGGAGTTCTGTGCATAACATTACATTTCCTTTCCATGTGGTCACCCAGACATCTTTATAAATTAAGACCCAGGCACAAATCTCCCTGCCATGTGAAGAAACCAAGGGTTTCTTCCCTCCCATCCTGGAGGATGAGAGCGAGTAGAACAGAGACAAGCCCTCCATATACTGAGGGTCCCTATACCAACCAGCACCCCCCCCGATCTGCCAGCTGACTGCAACAGAATGAGTGACCCCAGGTACCGCCCAGATGAGCTGGGCCCAAATTGCTGGAATCGTGAGCAAATAAGATGATCTAGGACTAGGAGTAGAAGCCAGTCTTGGAAGGCATTTTGTCCAGGCAAGAACTGCCATGACTTGGCCTAAAATGGTAGCAGTGAGATGAACAGAAGTGGCTGGAATCAAGATATAGTCTGAAGGCAACCAGCAATGCTTGCTGCCTCCGAGTGGGTGTAACAAGAGGAGAAGACTCAAGAAAGAAGCCACATTTTTAGCCTGAGGAACTAGGCAAACAACACTGGCATTTACTAGATGTGAAAAACCCAGGGAGGAGTAGATCTGGGTTAGATGTGGAGGGAGATCAGCGGTTCACTCCTGGATGGGTTTAGGTTCAAGTGTCTATGGGCTGTCCCAGTGGGGATGCTGAATTCCAAGTTGGACATGCACACCAGAACTCAAGGGAGAGGTTTATGCTCAAGGTACAAATATGTGAGTCACTCAGCTTATAGCTAGTACCTACAGCCATGGTGTTTAAAGCCAAGTCTTGTGAGATCACCTAAAGAGACCATAGAAAGAGGGCACAGAATCCCCAGGGTTTTGGTTTAAGGAGGAGAGATGAAGGCAGACTGAGAAGGAGCAGCAAGTGGGTAGGAGGAGGGCTGGGCTGGCGTGGGGGAATAAGGAGTGTTAAGGAGAAAGGGGTCAACTGCATTTTCTGCTGCTGGAGGTTGGGTGAGATGAGAAAAGAGAAAGAAGCATTGGTTGGATGACATGTAGGTTGTTGATGGTGATAAGAGCCATTTCAGTGGCAGAGTGAGAACAGAAGCCAAGTGTAAGTATGCGGAGGAGAGAAGGGAGGGTGTGTGTGCAAGTGAGGACAGTGAATCCAAATAACTCCTTTGATAAGTTTTGTCATGAAGGACAGTAGAAAACAGGCAACACAGGGACGGGCTGTGGGGTCAAGGGGAGGAACTTTTGTTTTACCTTTTTGTTATTGTGAAATGTATCAGACATCCAAAAGAATAAAACAGCATATATGTTCTGTTTGAAGGGACTTTGCTTTTCTTTTTTTTTTAAGATGAGAGGTACTACAGCATTTTGTATGCTAATGGGACTGATCCAGTGGAGAAACTGATGATGCAGGAAAGAGAGAGGATATTTACAAAAACAAAGTCCTTGAGAAGGTGAGAAAGAACAGGATCCAGGGCCAATCAGAGGCGTGGGCCTCTGTTAAGAGTAGGGACACGTCTTCCATTGTAGCAGGAGGAGGTTTGTCAATTTAGTGGTAGGAAGACGCAAGGGTTCTTGTGTGACTGCTTCTATGTCTCAGTGAAGTATAAGGCAAGGTCGTCAGCCAACGGTGAGGAAGGGAGGGGGAGGGCTGGGGGTGGAGGAAAGAGAGCCTGCTGTCTCAGAGTGGGGAAGGGAACAGAGGGAGATGTGTCGTGGCGCTACTGGGCAGTGCCCAGTGCCCATCTGAGATTTGTGGTCATGAGTTCAAAGCAAGACTGGTCAGTAGGTTTATGCAGGTTTCTTCAGGTTAGGTGCCAATTCAAGTAGGACCAATGAGCGAGGTTAGCCAGGATGGGTGTTTTGCCAGGATGGAGGTTTTGCTGGGAAGGCCATTAAGGACTTTTATGGTAAAATGATTATAATACATCTTGGGCAGGCTAAGGAGAGGGGTGAGGGAGACAGAGGGCAACTCACAGGTTTCTGCAATGTACCTACAGCACCTACAGATAGGTGCCATTTGCCAAGATGCCATTCCCATCTAGGAGGAAGCCTGGGGTTTGGGGAAGGAGGGACTCTGAGCCGAGATGCAGATAGTTGTATCTGCAGGGATGTGGGTGAACAGGATACCTCTTCCCCTACACTGGCTCCTCCCCCTCACCCTTGGCCTCTGGCTGGGAAGGTGGAAAGCCAACTTGGTGGCCCCAGCGCCTACTCCCTTGCCTAGCCTGCTCCAGCTTCCCTCCTTCTTTAGGAATCTGTCAGGGCCTGTTTGCTGGCCTTTTCAGTTTAATACATTTTAATCAGAAAATTAATCAGGAAACACCAGTTCAGCAGATAATTGAACAATGAGAAGACACGATAATTGCTGTTTAGTCTAATTAACTTTGTTAAGTCTTTATTGGTAACAGAGACTTCCTGAGTGAAACTTATTAAATGTCCTTCCCTGGAAAACGATTCCTATTCAAAGGAAAAGTTGTATGTTCTGTCTTTGCATTATTTCCAGAAGAAGATCGTGGGTTCTGCAGCGGTCCCGTGGGCAGAGGAGACCATAAATCTCTCTTCGGGCTGTGCTTGCCTTCCTTCTCGCTGGAGCCAAGAGCCTCGGGGCTCACAGGAGCAGGGCTCCCTGCTCCACCAGTTCCGGGAACCACATTCTGGGCCACCGGCTCCCTCCCAACCACGTGGCCTACAGCCCATTAGTCCTGCTCTCCAACGCTTAGACTTTGGGGATCTTGAATAGGGCCACCCAGAGGCGTGGGGAAAGCACCAGGCCCCCTCCAGGGCCGGGGACCACCTGTGCAACCACCTATAGATATAAGCTGGCATACATTATGCACCAACAGGCGTCAAGCTCCACATTGGGCAAATGCAAGATGTTGACCTGAATTTTCCAAATCACAGCCCCTTTGTAAAGGAGGTGGTGCCTTCAAGGTTTCTAAAGGCGTGCGTGCGAGGTGGTTGGTTTCTGCACTAAATATTTTTCTCCTTGGGGTCTCTTCTCGCTTTCCTCTGTGATCATTTCTTATGTAGGTCCTCTTAGAGGGGACTTGCTTCTAATCTGCTGCCTCACCAGACACAGCTGGTTCCCGCCAGAGAGCAGCCTGTTTCCCCCATGGAGGATGATCCCAGCACCAGCTCCAGTGGACACAGTTGGAAGTCTGGCTCATGGAAGCCCTGGAGATTTTACTGAAAGACCCACTGTGGGAACTAGAGAACAGGTGTACCCTGCCAAGCTCTGGAGGGGTCATTCAGAATATGCTTGGGTACAAGAGAGAAAACCTTTCACTCCCGCTGCAACTCTGTACCATTGTCTTCAGTGTCCACCCGTATCACCACCATGACAATTTCCAGGAGGGCCACCTGTCATTGTGACTGTGGCCCTGACTTCAGGGATGCTTGTCCTGAGAGGTCCCCTCCTCGTGAACTCTTGGCATCCGTGACCTGCAGCCCTGTTTATAAGTACTGAAGGGTTTGGGTGGTTCTGGACAGTCTGTCACAGTGGTATTATTTTAGTGCCCTCTGTCATCTTCCACATCAGTAGGCCAAACAGATATTAAATTTACTTAGATCCTGCATGTCAGCCAGGGGAAAGGTGGCAGTGACCTAAATACTCCAAGACAAAAGGAAGTACAGATCATTACCAGACGGTTTTGTTTAACAGGTGCAGAAATGAAGGGTGACAATTGACTGGTTTCACCTAATCTGGGAGAACATCCCCTAACTGCTGGAAATTAACCCCTCAACCTGTCCTCCAGCTCTTTCTGAGCGTTTCCTGAAGTACAGCCTGGGGTGCTGCAGAACGAGTTGCTGCTGTGGTCTCCAGCAAGGTCACGAGGGTGCAGAGCCCAGCCCACCTCTCCTCATGCCACCAGATGTCCACCTCTGATGCCCTCGGTCAGGATGTGGCTGTTCCTTCTGTACTGTGGGCCACCTCCTACCCAAGTCTGCCACCCTTGATTGCCTACATGACTGTTGCAGACAGGCTAGAACTTTAGCAAGATTTTCCTGAAGATTTGGGACTAATGAAAAGAAGTACAGCATAAAGCATAATTCAAAGCTATTCCTGCGAGTGGCCACTCTTGGAACATCCAGACCCAAACCCAACCTCCAAACTTTTTACTGGACTGGTTCCCAACTGGTTGCCAGCCAGCCTTCTCTCTCAAAACATAGATCTGCCTCAAAGTCCTCAAATCTTATCCCAAAATGATGGACAGGGTGGACCCCACTGAAACTGACACGCCCCCACCCACAGGGGCACAGTCTGGCATCAGATGCCCAGCAAGACAACCCTGCAAGAATCCCACAGCACATTTCCCCAAGTCTGGGTCTCCCCAGTCCAGCCCCTGTCCTGGTTCTTCCCTCAGCAGTGACCAGAAGACCTGCAATCGGCTGCATATCCCTCCTGTGTTCTCTCAGCCTCGCCAGCGCCCACTTCCCTTCCAACAACAGCTCGAAGAAAAAAATCTCACCATCTTGGTACAAATGCGATAATTTACAAGCATGGGGCAGTGTGAATCCAGAATTAGAAAGGAAACATTTCTGTAAAGGAAACATCATTTGCAGAGGCATGGTTCCACTAAAATACTCTCCTGATTTACATTACTAAGCAGCACACCTAGCATCTCAGTCTGAAACAATTGCATTTAGGTCCTCTCCAAGATCTAAGGAGAGCAAGGCTGGCTTCTCATTTACATAACTACAAGGGCCCATTCAAGAGGTTCTGCCAAGAACAAAGGGACAGTCTGCCCTAAAGGTAAATTCCAGTCTCTACCCTAAAAGACAAAAACTGCACACAATTTTCAAAGTAAGTTTTTCAGCTTCAAAAATTGTAAGGTCCAATCTTCCAGGTGCCCCGTTATATAAGAAGCAGAAGGAGGATGATGGATTTGAAGACAGAGATGGTGTCATGTCTATCTCTAGACAAGCTAACGCCCAGCTCAAGACTCTCCGCACACGTAATAGGTTCTCATTAAGTAAGAGTTAAATGGGATAAAGTATACAGGAGTAGGTGTGAGATCCAGGCCCAGAACAGCCTGAAAATAAAGACTGGAGAGACATGAACACCTATCTCTGCAAACCACAGGTAGCCAAAGGAGGTCTTCTCTGGTAGGAAGATGCTATAGGTTTAGTTCCTCCATTAAAGCTGAGCACTCAGGCCTTTGGCCTGATCACACCCTCAACTGAGAGCACATGGCTCTGGGTCTATGGAGTTTGATGGTGGCTTGTATAATAATACTAATGGCCATGTAATAATAACACTAATAGCCAATGGAGGATCATATGCATCAGCTCTTAATAATCACAACAACCCCATTGCACTAGGAAGAAGGTACCATGAGGAACATATCATTAACATTCCCAATTAATAAATGGGAAAGTAACACACAGAGAAGTTAAGATATTTGCCTTTTCTGTGGCAGATTGGACAGTAAATGTTTCCAATTTTGCAGGCCAAATGGTCTCAGTTACAATTCCGCAAATTTACATTTGTAAAGCAAAAGCAGCCATAAACAATATGTAAATGAATGAGTGGGACTGTGTCCCAATAAAAGTTTATTTCCAAAGTCAGGCAGTGGGCCAAATATGGCCCACAGGCTAAAGTTTGTCAATCCTTGAGCTAGGATGTAGTTGGACATTAGAGTCCAAGTTCTTAACCATTCATTACCCAATCCTTCTCTAGAAGCTGAAGTGAGCAAGTCCCAGAGTACAGACCATCAAGGATGTAGGAGGCAGACTTCACTTATCAGCCTGGACCTGTTGGCCCACACCTGATGATCCCAACCTTTGTCACACCACTCACTAATGATCCTTTTCTGTCTTGGGAATGGCAACTGAATCCACAGGTCAGGAAGGATAGGAGGTAGAGGTTAGAGTGGGGCTTAATAGGATAGGGAGCATTAGGGAACAGGCAGGTTATTGAGGCTAAAACATAGCATGAGATGGGGCAGGATGTTAGGAATTATGCTGGTGACAATGGTGATGATTTCCAACACGCTCACTTTGTGCCCAGTACTAAATATTTTGCATGCAGTATCTGCCTCATGAGTTGAATTGTGTGCCCCACCCCCAAAATTCATAAGCTGAAGTCCTAACCCACGGTACCTCAGAATGTGGACCTTAATTGGAGAGTGGGTCTTAGCTTATCTTTACCTAAATTAAAATGAGGTCATTTGTGTGGGCTTTTATCCAATATGACTGGTGTCCTTATAAAAAGAGAAATTTGAAAACAGATACACATACAGGGAACATGAACATGAAGGTGAACATGGACACGGAAGTGACCATCTACAAGCCACGGGGAGAGGCCTGGGACAGACCCTCCCTCACGGCCTTCAGAAGGAGTCTACCGTGCCCACATCTTGATCTCAGACCTCTAGGCTCTGGAGCTGTGAGACAATCCATTTCTCTGGTCTAAGGTACCCACGTTGTGGTACAATCTCTCAGCCATCATTACCACTCTGGGAGCTCAGCTCTGTTATTGTCTCTATTTTACATAAACTAAACTTCATGGGGGTTGAGTGACCTGCCTACAGGCACACAGATAGGAAAAAGTGGAGTTAAAATCTGAACCAAGCAGGCTTTGCCAGATTCCAAACAGATAAAGGTTCCAAACTGAATGTGTCACCCAGAATATGCTTCTTTGGCCTAAGGATTATTTTCAGCTGAAGTAATTGAGAAGAAGCAGATACAAGAAAAACTCTCTCTCCTTTGCCTAAAAGCAGGACACAAATTTACAAAGGTGCCCCTACTCCCCTCTCTACCAAGAAGGACACAGGTCAATCCCCAGAGACATCTTTAGACTCTTACCAGTGAAGAAGACTCCAACTTAACTCTGCATAACAAACCATATTCTTGATTACTGTGCTTTTCCTGGTCACCACTCCCCTGTCCCATAACTGACCTCCCACACCTTTCTTTTGCCTTTATCTGAAGAAGGCATTTAAGCTTGAGTTCCAAACCACCTCTCTGAGTTACTCATTTTCCCCTGGGGATCTCCCATATAGAGATGAGGTACACATGTTAGTAAACTTCTATTTGTTTTTCTCTTGTTAATCTGTCTTTTATTACAGGGGTCTCAGCCAAGAACTCAGAAGAACAGAGTGAAAATTATTTCTCCTCCTCTATACATATTTTAACCACTAATCTATCCCACACTGCATGGGGTGCTGGAGTCAGGGAGAGGGTGGAATGGCTCTTATCACCTCTCACATATATCTGCTCCCTGCACCCCCACCCTTGAAGGTAGACCTTGACCTTTCAAACCTCCTGAAGATCCCACGCTTGCCACCCCCCATACACTACCCATGTCTGTCTTAGGGGAAGGCTTTGCTCTGAACTCGGCAGAGTTGGTTCCAGACAGTAGGGAGCTTGGTGACTATGTAATGTGCTCTCTCCCCACTGGAGGAAGGTAATTTCCCCGCAAGCACCAAGGGGTCATTGGGACTGTTAGCTTGCTCAGGGAAGAACCCACCTTGTCCCCACAGACACCCCCAGCCAGCAGACACTGTGGTTGGCCTGTCTCTTCTCATTAGGCCTGAGGGTTCAGGAAGCAGCTTGGCCAGTGGCTTGCTGTAGCAGCTTCTGCCTGGAGACCAGAGCTCCACTGTGGAGACACTGTGGCTTCCAGCCCCAAGTCACCTTGTCTGCTCTGAGAGCTTTGGCCTCCCTGGCTAATTAGCCCAGGACTGGGTGCTGTCCAGAGGCCTTCTGCACAGAGACAGCCACACGCTTGGCCTTTCACAGACAGGGGGGGCCTGTTGAGGCTGTTTTAAGAAAACAGGATTGTCAGAGTCCAACAGATAATTAGTATTTAAGAGGCACAAGTTAGCAAGGTTAAAAGCTGAAAAATAAACACACACATACCACATACACACACAATTTCAAACAATCCTTAAGACTAAACAGGAAGATATGCCTGGGAAATCATTAATAAAAGATAAGATTTCACACCAAGGAAGACCAGGGCCCTCTCAGGCATCACTGCTCAGCCAGGCACCCTTATGCTGTAGAGCTCTGATCTTCCCCTAAAACCTGTTCTTCCTCCACCCTCCTTACTTCTGCCAGTGACTCCACCATCCTGTAGCACACAAACAACATCTTGAGAATCCCCCACCCCACTGTGCACTCAGCCCCCACATTGCAGGGATCTGCCCTTGGCAGTGCAACTCCTATCTTGTCCCCCACACCAAGCCTGTGGACTCTGCCCTCACTCCGGCCCCATCTCTGGCCTGGATCACTATGACTTCTATCTGGTCACTCCCCCACTGTATCCATCCTCTGTAAAGAATCTGATCATGTCATCCTTCTGCTTTAATCCTTTCACGGTACCCCACTGCCAAGATGCCCCCATGGGATAGTAATTAGTATTTAGAGGCACAAGTTAGCAAGGTTTGCCCTTGATCTTCAGCACTGGGTTTGAACTGAAGCTCTGCCTAACTTCCATGTGGCATGGGCAAATCTCTTCAACTTGGGGCTTCCCCACCTATAAAATGGGGATAATCTTATTGACCTCAAATGTCAAACCACTGCCTTCAAAGGTCAAACCACCATGACGGGTTAAAGTAATCAGCACCTTGAAGATGTTAATGACTCAGTAAAGTATGGCTTTTATGATTATCAACCCGGGAAGGAGAAGGGGCTTGTCCAGGGTTACCTGGTCGATTAGCAGCAAGTCCGAGTCTCCCAAACCCCATGATACTCCAAGCTCTCAACAACTGTTTGTTGAGTGAATGATCGTCAATCAGTCAATCTCAGCCTCTTCTGCTACTCCTCTAGGCATTAAGTCCTGTGTCTATTAAGCTTACTGAATCTATTAAAATCCATGCAAGACAAAGGTAAGGAAACTCAACTTCCTTTTTTTGGCCCAGGATAATCTTTCTCAAGACTCAAGTGAGCCACCTGGTGCTCCTATCTGGGATTGTGTGAACAAACCCAAAATGGCTCAGACCTCCTAAGCCATGTGCTGGCTCAGCTGGACTTTTGCGACTAAAAAGATGCTGTCCCTCTGTTTCCACATGAGGGTGCTTTATTCTGCACTGTAGCTCAGCAAAGATTTCCTGAGTTCCTGTAGTTGACCCAGGGTTAGGTGGCGAGAGAGTTGGACACAGAACTGCTATCTGTAATGGAATAAATTTACCTGTTAAGAGTGACACTAGGTGGAGCCACTGAGCCCTTGGATGTGGGCAGTCTCAGGAACCAAGCTCAGAGGACTTCCTCAAAATGTGTGGGAGGACATCCAGAGCCCAGTGGGAACCAGGCCTCCACCCTGCTACAGTGAACTAGCCTGTACCCAGTGCAGTCCTACTGAAACCCACAGCCCTTTGCTACCTGGGCTTGAAACCTGAGCATCTTTCTTGACACCTTTCTCATCACCAATACCCCCTAAACCCTGTCCATCCTATCTCCCAAATTTGTCCATTTCCCTCCAACACCACTGCCACCAGCCTATTCCCAGTCAGCCTGGCTTCTCTCCTGGATTATTGCAATCACCTCCTTCTGCTGTCCCTGTTTCCAGCTTCACCCCTTGCTACAACCAAAACAACCATTCCCTTAAAACCTAGCAAAGTCCATATTCTTATTGCACATGGAAAAAAGCCCAAAATCCTTAACTGGGCTGACAACATCTTAACATTCTATCCTTTGGCCCAGTCTGACCAGACCCTTGATATACCTGCTTTGAGAGTGTCAATTCCTTCTCTGCTCCAGGCCTCAGCGTGTGTTATTCTCCCTGCCTGAAACACCTTTGCCCCTTCTTCTTCCCTTCCTGAATTTATTCAGTGAGTGTCTATAGAGTGCTGGGAATGTGTCAGGCACTGTCCTCATGAGGTTCAGAGTCTCATGGAGAAGTCATAGATTAATCAAATAACCACACAGGTATATAATTTAAAACTGAGATCAGTGCAGTGGAGGAGAATGACACAGAGACCTAACCTTGCAATCTGGGAGGGCCTCCCTAAAGAAGGGATCCTTTAGCTGAGAGGTGCATAGTCGTTCAGGAACTGGCGGGATGGGAGGCTGGGGTTTTGAGTGGCCCCATTCCACACTATGTGGGAAGAGCCAACCTGCCATGAGAGTAAAGGAAGCAAGCAGGTGAAAGGAAAAGAGGGTCTTAAAGGTCATTGTGCCCCTGGTTCCTAACCTGAGGCTCCTGAAGCATCTGCTTCTTATTTTCATAGGCACCCCATCTTTCTTTCATAGGCTAGTAACGAACAAACCCTGACCAATAAAATGATGATGCTCCCAACAGTTGTTGGCAGGGCCTTTGAAATCACAGAGACTTGGGCTCAAATCCTGGAACGTCCACTCTGCATTATGTCCCTGGGCCAGTTACTTCCCTGTGTGAGTTTTATGCACCTTAGCTGTAAAATGGGACAATATTGTTTCCTTTGCAGGGTTCTCTTGAGGATGAGTTAAGATGGAAGGCATGTCCCTTCTATAGTGAGCTGCAGAGGGATCGACAGTCTCGTGCAATCTGCAATCTGAATGAGGGTAAAAGAGTGAGGGGTCTCTCGTGCTCTGGGCCGGAATCCAGACATGAAACTTGGGTGGGCTCAAAGAGGCAAAAGCAGAGAGCTCAAATTTCTCATCAGGGAGAGAGGCTGGCAACACCATTAAAATTGTTGATGTATTCCATTAAAATTGACTAACTTTCTGGTGGAGAAAAGTGTAATTGAATCCCTGGACCACTCAATATTAAATAGGTTCCCTGATTCCTTTTCCCCAGCCCCAACCCTCCAACTATGAAGGAAAACAGGCTGTATATAAATGTCTGCTACTTAGCACCTGACCATCCCTCCAAACTGATAATCACTTGGCTCTGGTCCAGCAAGCAAAGAAATGAAGGATGGTTGATAAGGCCATGTAAAATCTGGACCCTTCCCTTAGAGCCCAGTGACATCCCTCTCTTAACCTGCCTGAATTTATAACCTTAGGGAGTCCAGAGAATGTGCTGTTGGTGGCAACACTGGGCTCCCTAATTATACCTCAGCAGGTAGCGACCTCACACATCCAGCCGCACAGAGCAGTAGAATGGCAGGCTTCCCCCACAGAGGCAGAAGATCCCTAAAGGAGACAAAAGGGGTGGCTGAACCCAATATACTCAGCCCCTTTTCCCAATCTCACTAGTGAGAATAATCACTTGTCTTCTCTAAGAGGAGAGAGGAAGGTGCAGAGAGAGGTCAGGAAACACCAGGAGTGGAAAATAAGCACATGACCTTAACATCATTAACCCCATTCTGTGCCGTTTACACTGGTCTTCCTTTTGGCTCTGCAAAAATGTCATGCTTCTTTCTACCCCAGGACCTTTGCACATGCTTGCTTTTGGCATTGAGCGATACTTGGAACACTATCTTCTTTTCTCCCTTTGTCTGGTGGCCCCTTACTCATCTTTTAGGTTTTAGCTTAAACATCAATTCCCAGGAAACTCTTCATAATCTCCCACACAAGTTCACATGCCCCTGTTATATGCTCTCCTGGCTTCTGGACTTCCTCTTTGAAGCATCTGTCAGGATTTTAAGTACATAATTATTTATATGATAACTGACTAATGTCTGCTTTCTCAATAAGACTATGTGCACTGAGGGCAAAGGCTATGTTTATGAGGATGTCTACTGTATCTCCAGCCACAGTTTCAGCACTGGCACATGGTAGGTGCTCAAAATATTGTTTTTTTACTACTTATTATTTTGATATACTTTCATTTTGTTTGAATTTTATTTCTTTTTTAACAGCTTTATTGAGGTATCAATATACAAAAATTCACATAATTGGGGCAGCTGGGTGACTCAGTCAGTAAGCGTCTGCCTTCAGCTCAGGTCATGATCTCGGGGACCTGGGATTGAGCCCCACATGGAGCTCCCTGCTCAGTGGGGAGCCTGCTTCTCCCTCTGCTCCTCCCAGGACCTCCCCCACTTCATGGACGCACACACTCTCTCTCCAATAAATAAAATCTTTAAAATTAGAAAAAATTCACATAATTAAGGTATACAATTTGATGACTTTGGACATAAGCATACACCCATGAAAGCATCACCACAATCAACATAATGAACACATCCATCACCTCCAAAAGTTTCCTCATGTCCCCTTGGTTTGGGTTTTTTTTTTTTTAGGGTTTTTTGTTTTTATTTTTGTATTAAGAACACTTAACATTAAATCCATATTCTTAAATGTTTTAAGCACACAATACCATATTGTTAACTACAGGCGCTATGTTGTATAGCAAATCTCTACAACTTATTCATCTTGCTATCTGAAATACTACACCCATTGAACAGCAAAGCCTTGTTCCTCACTCTCCAGTCCCTGCAACCACCACTCTACTCTCTGCTTCTATGAACTTAACTATTTTGGACACCTCACATGAGTGGAATCATGCAGTATTTGCTCTTCTGTGACTGGCTTATTTCACTTAGGATAATGTCCTCCAGCTTCACCAGTGTTGTAGCATGTGGCAAGATTTCCTTCTTTTTTAGGGTTGAATACTATTCCACTGTAAGTATACACCACATTTTCTTTATCCATTCCTCCAGCAATAGATATTTAGGTTGTTTCCATTATTCGGGCTATTGTGAATAATGCTGCATTGAACATGGGAGTGTGGGTATCTCTGTGAGATCCCCTGATTTCAATTCTTTTGGATAAATACCCAGTAGTGCAATTACTGGATCGTAGAATAGCTCTGTTTTTCATTCTTTGAGGAACCTCCATACTGTTTTCCATAGCAGCTGCACCATTTTACATTCTGTGGTGGCTTAAAAGATTAATGAAAGAAGTAATTGTAGTTAGCTCACAAAGTCATTTTAAGTACTTTACACACATTAACTCCTGTAAGGTTTATAAGAACCCTGAGGGGTATACTTTCAGTCCCTCCATTTTACAAGCAGGGAAGCCGAGGCACAGAAAGTTCAGAAACCGTGCTCAAGGTCACACAGCTGACACTGGAGCTGGGATCAGAAGGCAGGCAGATGAACTCAGCGACAGTATTCACAATATGCTCTGTGTCACCTCTTGAGGAAAGGGGTGTGAAAGCTTCCCAGGACTAGAGAGGTGGGGGAGGGCAATAGTGCAGAGACCAGCCAGAGGGAAACAGAGACTGGGAGAAAAGTCAGAAAAGAGCATCCTAGCCGCGACACTGAGGTGCTGAGCCAGGGGACACCTGTGATCTGGGGGTGAAATGTGGGGACACAGAGAAACCCAGAGCTCACCTCTGCCTCTGGAATCATAAGCCCGGCCATCAGCTTCCATCCTGGGAGTAGGCACACGGGTGTGCTTCAGGGTGGTCCAGCTGTGGGCACCTCTGCCTCCCTGGGGTTCTTGGCACACCTGAGGATAACCCCTGCCTCCTACCGGTTGTCAGGAAACGATAACGCACAACACATTCAGCCCAGCGCCTGATACAGTAAACATTTGATAAATGTTTTTAAAACCTTTCAGAGGGGCCCACACATGTGCCATAGCCCTGACCAAGGCCTAACAGATGCCATGGGGTGCCTCTCCCTGGAGGGGATCTCCCAGGGGGCTAATAGTGAATTAACTCCGCCACTGAGGTCCTATGGAGACGTGGTCAGCATCTGGCAGGCTCATTGTTTTAAGTGATGAGCAATTGTCATTTTCTGTCGCCTGCATGATAAATCACTTTAAGAACTCCATTCTCTCGACAGCATAAGTAATTACAGCCCTGGTGTCTGGGGCCCTGGCACCGATTAGGAGGGAAGCAAACAACGTTGGAGCTGATGCGGACTCATTTTTCTTTTTCACAAGGGTCTGGAGGCCACAGGGTCAGACAGGCAGGCAGGTCCCTTCCTGGGCTGGAAGATGCACCCCCTCACATGCCTTAGCACCTTCAGACCTACAGCCTGGAGACAGCCCTGCACTAGCTGCCCCGCAAAGCCCCTCACCCCATTTTCCCTAGCTGTCTTGGAGACGTGATTCCCAAATGGACCAGTGATTAGGAGGAAAATGTATTATATTATAATAGGGAGAAATAATTCGGCTAGATAATAAGGGAGGGAAGAGTACCTTATAAGAGGTTCTGTGCGTGGTGACGTGTGCTTGGGAAGATCTTATCTATTGTTTTCTTGGTAGACATGGAATGTATTGAATTGGTGGAATTAGTCAACATCTTGGGGTCAGTAAGCATCTCGGTGACCCAGGAATGACAATGAGGATAAGACTGAATGATCCTGAGATGGAAATCCCAGAACAAACCTTGGGAGCCATTTGTGCACAGGATAGAGAATCAAAGCACACAGGGACGGGCTTGGGTGGCGTAAATGATGTATGAAACCGAAACGCTCAAGAAGGTCTTGGGCACGGTCCCTGCCAGTGCTTCTTCCACCACCATGGTGCTACGGGTGTAAATAATCTCAGGGATCCCACGTCGTGCACCTGCGTGCCTACTGCTGGCCAAGAGTTGGGGGAGGTCATTCCCCTGGCAGCCTCTGTGATTCCACTTGGAGCCTATCCTGACAGCCTCCTGTCTTGATGACTTATCCCAGCCCCTTATCAATAGCCAGAGAGATGTGAGCTTTTCCAGAAGTGGTTAGCTTGAGAGTCAGCAAACAGTCCTGGGCAATGACACCAAAAATAAAAGGCTGGAGAGATGTACATGATTAAATAAGTTTGGGAAATGCTGCATACCAGTAACCTTCTCTAGGAAAGTCGCAATACATTAGCATTTTTTTTTTTAAGATTTTATTTATTTATTCGACAGAGAGAGAGAGACAGCACGAGAGGGAACACAAGCAGGGGGAGTAGGAGAGGGAGAAGCAGGCTTCCTGTGGGGCTCCATCCCAGGACCCTGGGATCTTGACCTGAGCCGAAGGCAGAGACACTTAACAACTGAGCCACCCAGGTGCCCCAGTACATTAGCATTTTAAAAGCTCTGAGAAGTCCCTCAGTAAATAACCTGTTTAGCTTTTTTAACCCCTTGTTTCCCAAGCTGCTTTGGTTAAGGGACCTTTCTCATGGATACCTAGGAACATTCTGCTGAATCCTTTGGGAAGATGTTTCTTGGCACAGCTAAGACCTTTGACTGTGGGTAAGAGAGGAGGACTGGAGCCTGATTCCATGCAGGACCTCGGTGACCTGATCAGAGAGGAGATGCTGAAGCCTGCTGTGTTTACCTGAGTAACTCACATTTGCTGGGCACTTACTTGAGCTCATGGGTTTCTGGGTGCAGAAACTGAGGTGTAGAGGAATCAAAGTAATGTGTGCAGTGATATATATATAGGAAGTGTTCAAGCCAGGATTGGGGGTTGGCCTTCCAGACACATATGCCACACAAACCCTCTGGGCTTTAATTTCCTTATTTATAATATGAGGGAAATGACCATTGTATCTACCCTTATAAGGTTGAGATGAGGATTAAATGAGGTAATAAAGGGCTTAATGCAGGGCTTAGCACATGGTAAGCGCTTAAGAAGTGTTATCAGCACAACAGACCCCACACAAGGCCGTACTTAACCTCTCTGGGGACGGGAAGCTCATTATCTTACAAAGCTCTTGACACTTTCGGGCAGCTTTAGGTATTAGAATAGCCACCTGCTACTGAGCCGAAAACCTGTCTCCCCTTCCCCTACGTCCTGACTCTGCCCTGGAAGCCGCTCCAACCCTCCTCCCCTTGCAGCTCAGAGACCACAGACCGGGATGGCATCCCTGAGTCCACTCACCTTTCCTCTCCCACCCCCACCCCAGTACACTGAGCTTGGATGACAAGGCACTTTGCTATCGGGTTAGGACCTCTGAGCCTTTCTCCCTCACCCCTCCTTTGGGCAAGATCCCTGGTTTCTTTATCTGGAAAGGCCAACCTCTGCCACAGAGCTCTCAGCCCTTGGAAGCTGAAGAAAGGTAAGCACACCCTACCAGCCAGCCCAACCCACCTGGGTGGTCAGGACAGGGATGGGTCAGCCTGACGCCTTACTCAGCTCCCCGAAGAGAACCAAGAGCAGGAGAAGGGATGCCGGCCAGGCCTCTCTGTGCACTTCATTTCAGGCTGACTGAGATCAACTAACCATTGTCGAGGGCCCCAGGGAAGGTCCAGCCTGCCTGCTGGACCTGGAGCCAGTGGGCACCAGCTCAAGGAGGGTGAGGGCAGGACATGATGCACATTCCCAACAGCATCCTGAAGGTGAGGAGCCCTGGGGAGGCATGGGGGGAATGGCCAGCATTGTGATGCACATTCCAGCCCTGTTCTACTTGCTTTATGTATCCATTAACTCATTTATCCTCCCAAGATCCTATCTGCTCCCCTTTGAGAGATTAGCAAACCAAGCCAAGGAGAGGTTAAGTAACTTGCCCAAGACCACACACCAAAGAAGCAACACAGCTGGTGTTTGAACCCAGGCACTAGAGCGTGTGTCTTAATCTCGGAACGACACTGTCTTCCCAAAACTGTACATCTGGAACAGTCTGGGGAAGAAGGAAACAGAGGATGGGAGGTTAGAACAGAGACTAGAAGGGTGTGGAGAATTCAAAAATTTAGAGACAGAGAAAGGCCATTGTTCAGGAGAACAGCAGGGGGATGGCAGGGGGACGGACCTGGCACAAGCAGCAGGCAGACAGGATGACCACTTGCCAAAGCAGAGGCCATGGGTGGGGAAAGGGTGATTTCACCCTCACAGAGGAGACAGGGCCGGGGAGGGGGGTGGGGAGGCAGAGTCCTCACCACCCCAAGCAGCTCACAGTCTTATAAGCAAAGGCCACTGCAAAGAGGCCACTTGAGAGGGCCTGTCCACAGGCCTAGCATCTCCCCAGGAAGGGAGTCTGGTAGCTGCTCAGCTTACATCCATAAAGCAAGTCAGACTCCAGACTCCAGACTCCAGACTCCATAAAGCTTCTGGAGTCCCATTAGTGCCGAAATGGCCCAATGCCGCCCCACTCCACCCTCGCAATGAATTAGCTCCATGGCGGAGATGGAGGAGATGCCAGAGTCCCCCCTCATCGTCCCTAACCTTGGGACAAATTAAATCAAATTCCACTGCACGGCCTGAAGGCATAAACTCCGTTAGCTGCACCAATATATTCTGCCAGGCAGGCAGGCTCCCAGGTACTAATTACTTTCTTCAGCAAGTTAAACAAATGATATGATATCTAAATTCAAAGGAGAGGCACCCAAGAGTTATGGAGCACATACCACTGAGACTTGCCAATGAACAAAGCAAAATAGAATTGCTAAACCAACAGCTCAAAGTATTTATCTGTGTATCCTTCAAGGTTGAGTTCAAGGCTTCTGTTCACCCCTCCTTATTGAGGCCATCTCCATGAGCCTTTCCTCCCCAGGAGGCTGTGTGGCCTGCTGGTTAGAGCACAGCCCTGGTCTCGGCTGGAGGGACTGCTCCCATGGACTAGCTGTGTGACTCGGCTCATCCACATCACTCCAAGCTTCCAGGTCCTTAACTGTAACGTGGGGATACCAAGAGCTCCCGCCTCCTAAGGTTGTTGCCAGGGTTTCTAGGTAAACTGTGCAAGGATGTTAGCACAAAGCACAGTCTCCAGAGATGGGAACTATCTCTGTTTTTTTGTTTTTTTTTGTTTTAAAGATTTTTTTTTTTAATTTATTTATTTGAGAGAGAGAGAATGAGAGACAGAGAGCATGAGAGAGAGGAGGGTCAGAGGGAGAAGGAGACTCCCTGCCGAGTAGGGAGCCCGATGCGGGACTCGATCCCGGGACTCCAGGATCATGACCTGAGCCGAAGGCAGTCGCCCAACCAACTGAGCCACCCAGGCGCCCCGGGAACTATCTCTGTTTTTATCCTCATTGTTGTTATGACTATTTATGTCATTAGTAGCCATCGCAATGTGGGGTCTCCAAGGGGTCCCCAATAGGTAGCAGCCCTCTTGGCCTAGTCCTGAAAATAATTATTAGATAAAACAAATAGATGGAGATCAAAATATTGGCATTATTACTGACAGAGGCTGAGTTGGAAAATGTAGCTTCATGTGCGAGACGATGGGCTGGGCAAGGAGTGAATCCTGGGTTGCGAGTCAAGGAAGTGCTGACCAGGGCAGACTTCTGTGCCCGAGGTGGCCCCAGCAAGACATGCAGCAGAGCAGAGCCCTCAGGTTCTCCTCTGGGCCAGAACCCTCCCAGGAGGGAGGAAGTACCCCCCATTATTCTTCCTAAATTTACCGATTGGAAAGACGTCATTCCATCTCCCCAGGGTGGCAAAAATAAATGGGGTGGAAAGGGACCTGGAGCTACACTAATTGAACTCCTTTTACAGGAAGAACCTTCTAGAGTTGGGGGGAAAACCTTTCCCAATACACATAGGAGACAATGAGAGGTGGTGGCTCTGGAGTCCCAACAGGATGGATCTGAATCCATTCTTCCCTCACTTATATGTTACATGATTTGTAGAAAGAACCTTAATCTCTTTGATTAAGGCCCCAATAAAATCTGGCTTTAGTAGCACACAAACCATTCAAAAAAAGTTGCCTGCATTTCCCTGAGCTTGATCCTTAGTCCTTTATTCCCAGAATCCAGAAACTTCTAGGACTCCTGAGCCTGGCATTGCCTTGGGACTTTGGCTTTCTGATCTTCCTCCACTCATGTCCTCATTGCTGACTCTGCTGTCTTCTTCTAGAGTTTCTAGAGCAAAGACAAAGCTCACAGGTACCCAGGCAGAGCCATGACAGGCCCAGCCCACCCCACATATATGGATATCTTTCATGGTTGACCATGGCAGCATTAATTGTAGGACATGACCTCACCCTCCTGGTTATGACTGATTGGATAGCAGTGAGCACATGACTCAACCTGAGCCAATCAGGTTCTCCTCCCAGTAAAGAGTGGAATTCATAATTCACACTGCTAGGAAAGTTGGAAACTGATGCCATGTGTCAAAAGCATAGATAAAACTGAACAAGAGAGAGGGATAGAGGGAGAGAGAAAGATTGAAAAGTGAAGCACAATCCCAGAGAAATGCAAAGATGAAAGATCCTCTGGCTCCAAAGAGAGCGAAACACATAGACAAGGTGACTATGGTTCTTGGTGGCTTCCAATGATCTCTACATTACTGCAAAAAAAAAAAAGTCACTATTTTTGTTTAAGGCAAGCTGGTCTCTGATACTTGCAAATTAATGAATCTTAATTAAAATACTCAGAATGGTTGAGAGTCAAGCCATCGAGCCTGGAGTGCATACTAAACCCCTTTAACTGCACATCCGCTGTCTCAGTGGGCTATGGGGAAGGTTCTGGAGGGACCTGGGCCCCTTCCCCAGAGGGAGGAACAAAGTCTGAAAGCAAAGACCGTGAGGAGATGTGCTGACTCAAAGCCTACTCCCCGTATCCCAGACCTATTAGAATCTGGAATCCCCAATCAGGGGACAATCCTCATTCCTGGGCTCCTATTACAGTGGTTCTCCACGAGGGAAGATGGTGGTTCTCAGCTCTACTGGGGGCTTTTCTTCTAACTAGTTTTGTTTGAGTTTTACCGCTAGAGGCACGATTCTGACAGTCCAGCGCTCTTACTTGCCCACACTGTTGGATCTGAAGACCTTCTCATTAATGTACCAGAAAAAGAGAAATTCACCTTTTCCTTAACTGAATTTGACATCAACCCACTGGCAGTCTGGGTGCTTTCAGTAAGAAGGCAATGGGGCCATTGGGTCACCCGCTCCCCACGTGTGTACACCAAGGGGTGGATGTGGTCTGGGGGAGGTACTCAGTGTTATTTTGGGGGGCAAGTCAGAGGCCATGGGAGGGTTCTGCACCCTAGCAGGGGACCCAGGATTCCTAACCAGGCCCTGACACTTGTTTCTTAGTAAATGTTTGATCAATACATTAATCCGGTCAGTCACTCTGGCCTCATCCCCCATCAGCCCCGTCCCACCCACACTCACTCCCTTACTGTCCTTCAGATGTTGTCTTGCCTCCATCTGACCTGCCACTGCTCTTGATGAGACAGATCTTGAATCCTTCTACCAGAGACCAGCAAAAATAACTCTCTGGACTCCCTGTTTGCTCCCTCTCTCTGCCCTGATCTAGGTTTCACAAGAAGGGCTGCCCTGTGGTCTTCCTCAGAGAGCCCTAGCATTCCTCAGGTAAGTAGGAGTTCCCACCAAGGACCCCTGAGACCTGCTCCTGCCTAGCTCTGAAGCCCCATCTCTTACCTTCCCACTTGCACTGGAGGGGTATTGAACGGCTGACCTCACGATGTTCCTTCGAGACTCCATGCCCTTGTGTAGGCAGCTTCCCTCACATGGAGTGCCAAATCTCCCTCTCTACCCTTTGCCAGTCCAGCTGCTAACTCTTACATCGCCTTCACGACTCTCCCCCTGCACACGTCCGACCCTTCTCCTCTTTCCCTCCCGTGGGCCCCTCTCCAGCACTGCTCACCTCCTAAAGTAACTGATGGTTTACTTGCCTGTGTCCACCACACAGCTGTGAGCACCTGTGAGAGGGTAAAGATGCAACCTATGCCTCTTTGGTACCAAGAAGAAACAATGATTGCTATTCACAATAAGAACTGACTATAGCTGCTTTTACATCCTAGAGGACGGCGAAATTCCTATCAGAGGAGATGGCTTTTTATTTAGGAAAATACATGGAGGCACATGTTTGGAGTTAAAAGTGAGACTCCCCAAGGCATGGTCTAGAAGGAGCAAGTACATCAAAATGGGAGGTGAATTGCATAACAAAGTGAAGAAACTCGAGTTCCAGGGACTGTCCAGGCAGCTCTTGGGAGAACAGAGGGAAGTGAGAAGTGTGAAAAGGGGGATAGGGAATGGGGGCCCTATGGGGGGCCCGGATCAGACGGGGGGCCACCAAATGTGGGGCGCTCCGATTGCGTGGAGGCGGGCAGCATAGGTGGTGATAGAATTCACCGAAAGCCGGTCAAAGGAGCTGGGAGCTAACTGAGTACAGCAGAGGGGAGCGGCGGGCAAGACAGCAGAGGACAGACTGCCACAGGCCGTAGTGAGGGGCCACAGTTATGGGGCAGAGTAAGGGAGTCTGGGGTGTATGGCATCCCCCCTCCCCTTATTTTTTTTTTTTAAAGATTTTATTTATTTGAGACAGAGAGAATGAGAGAGAGAGAGAGCACATGAGGGGGAGGAGGGTCAGAGGGAGAAGCAGACCCCCTGCCGAGCAGGGAGCCCGATGCGGGACTCGATCCAGGGACTCCAAGATCATGACCTGAGCCGAAGGCAGTCGCTTAACCAACTGAGCCACCCAGGCGCCCTTCCCCCTCCCCTTATTTTTTAAGATTTATTTATTTATTCCAGAGAGAGAGAGCAGGAGCTGGAGGGGCAGAGGAAGAGGGAGAGAGAATCTCAAGCCGACTCCACCTGAAATCACAGGCTGAGCCAAAACCAAGAGCCAGGCGCTAAATGACTGCACCCCACCAGGCACCCCATGGAATTTTCCCTTTGTTGGTAATCTTAGGAACTGTGCCTGGTTGTCATTGGTCAGTTAGGGCCTATAGTTATTTTGAGCTGGGTGGTCGCTTCATGAGCCTGCTTGCGTTCAGCTTGGAGGTCACTGTGGGCCCTTGAGCCTTGCTCAAGTTTGCATGGCTCAAGCCTGTTGCCTAAAAACGGCCCCCACAGGCCCCAGCAAGTAGGCTGAGGGCCCGAAGAGGAGAGATGGACCGTAGCCATCTCTCAGGCCCTGTGGGCCAAGGCACTCAAAGACACAATATGTGGAATATTGAGGTTGAAAGTCTTTCTGACACTGTGCTGTCCTGTGCTATCACCCCTCACCCCCTATTATTCCAAACCTTCAGGAAAAGTCCAACGGAGAACAGCAAGCCCTGGGGTGATGGTGCTTTGAGAGGGGGGAGTGAAAGAGACCTTGTCCAGCCATGGGGAGAGGCCTCACGCAGAGGGGCAGCTGCAGAGGGGAGCTGGTGAGGGCGTGACTCAGGGGTCAGGGCAAGCACCAGGTCAGAATTAAAAGGCAAGCTGCAGAACAAAAATCATCTCGGGAGTTTGCAGAAAGCTTGAGGAAGGAATTGAAAGACAGGGCCTGCCATTTTGAACACAAGCCGGGGGAGCGGGAGAGGAGAAAAGCAGGCTTCCCGCTGAGCAGGGAGCCCAATGCAGGGCTCGATCCCAGGACCCTGGGATCATGACCTGAGCCGAAGGCAGTCGCTTAAATGACTAAGCCACCCAGGTGCCCCACCATTTTCTTTAGATTAAAGGTTTACTGCTCCAGTGAAATGAAACTCTGGCCAGCCTGGGGGCCTGTGAGGCTGGCCGGCGTGCATTTGGGGCAGCTCTCTTCCATGACACATGGGAGAGAAGAGGAACATCCAAAATGCTTAGCCAGAACTGTTTTCCAAGTTGTAATAAGGGTGGAAGAGGTGCGAGGCTTTTTTTTTTTTTTTTAAAGATTTTATTTATTTATTTGAGACAGAGAATGAGAGAGAGCATGAGAGGGCGGAGGGTCAGAGGGAGAAGCAGACTCCCTGCCGAGCAGGGAGCCCGATGCGGGACTCGATCCCGGGACTCCAGGATCATGACCTGAGCCGAAGGCAGTCGCTTAACCAACTGAGCCACCCAGGCGCCCAAGGTGCGAGGCTTTTGAGAGAGCTGAGCCCTGACAAGGTTTTCCTTGGAAGGGCTGGTGGGAACAGTCGAGGAGACACAATCTTCCAATGCCTGAGTGAGAGGGAACCTTAAGGAACACGTGCTCTTCAGATGGGTAACGGAGCCCAACATAGGTGCCAACTCTGATGGACTGGTAGTGGCTATCAAGAGCACGGCCTTAGGAAGAATTTGAAGGCTCTGTCTGAAGTCAACAAGAAAGAATTCATTGATCAGTGAATACTGTCTGCCACGGGTACAGGAAGGGGAATGAGAGCAGGTGTGCCATCTCTAACCTAGCCCAACTTGTTATAGATGGAAAAAAAGAGAAACTTCCCCAAAGGCGCATAGTTAGTGGCTAGAGTCAAGTGTGTGTCGAATGCTGGGCTCTTCTCTGCACAACACTGAGACAGGGAAGCTGAAGGCACCTCATGAAGGACTGCTTTTTGCTCCTTCTCCTGCTTCTGTTCTTGCTAGGACCTGCACTCCCACCCTACACACCTTATACATAATATATGTCCTCCAAGGTCAAGGAGTGAATGATTTCTCTGGAGGCTTCCAGCGCTATAGTTAACATCTAAGGAGTGACCAGGTGGGGTCATCATGTATGTTTTCCAGACCACTGACTCACCAGGACCCCTGCACCAGGGCATAAGGGACTTATGGAAGACACCTAAACACCTGTCTTTGTTTTAACCATTTCCTGGGTGCCTGAAAAGACACATATACTAGAAAAACCCCAGACCCCAAATAAAGATAAGGCTTGGTCTCCTTTCCTTTCCAAGTCTCCCAGATGCTCTGTGTCTGCCCTCTCTGTCTTCAATAAATTCTGCTCTCCCCCCTCTCTGCTCACATTTAATTTCTATCCTGCACAAAGCCAAGGACCCTCTTGGCTGGTCCTGCAGGACCCCCGCTGGGTCCCTGAACTCAGCCACTCTGTATCAGTACTACCTCCTTATTATACACATAAGGCAGGGAAGTAGGAAGATTAATATCTTGGCTATCTGGTCAACCTAACCAGTGGAGAAACAGACTGTGCCAGAGAAAGTGGAAAGGGAAACTGTGTTTGATTGCTATCAAGAACAGGTTTTGGCCCAATCTCTGTTCGCTTTGAAGACAAACAGCTGCAGGATGAATCAGAAAAGCTACCGTTTGGGTTAAATAGCAGTGTGACCCGGACTAAGCTCAAGGTATAGTGATAGAAATCCTGGTGACAGGAAAGAAGACAGCTTGACCTAGGTCATCCGGGGCAGTGTCTTCTTTAGAATCTTACTCATTTATTCAACAAACTCTTTTTTGAGCACTTGGAACAAATTAGTAACCTAGGATCCAGGGCTGCAGTTTTTAAGGCATTTACATCAGGGAGAAGGCGGAGACAAGCATACAACAGCTCATTATGCAATTAGTTATTTAATTATAAATGGAGATAAATGCCATGAAGAGGTACAAGGAGCTCTGACAGCAAACAACCCAGGGATCTGATGCAATCTGGAGAAGGAGGGAAAGCTTTCCTTAAGAAGTGACATTTCAACGGAGACTGGAAGGATTAAACCAGGACTTCATGATGGATCGGGGGTAGAGAGAGGCAGCCAAGGGAGACAGACAGAAGACAGAGGGCAGAGGGAAGAACCTGTTCAAAGGGCCCAAGGAGTGAAGAAACATGACATGTTTGAGGAATCCAAAGACCAAAAGGCCAGAAGGGCTGGAACACAAAATATGTGTGTTTTTGTTTTTTGGGTTTTTTTCAGGTGAGGAACCAACAAAGGTTGAAGCTGTGATGATGGGACTCAGCAGAAATGGCCACCCCTGCCCTCCCCCCACCCCCACCTGCAGCCCACGGGCAGCCTTGGCATGAGTTTTTAGAAGGCACCCTTTCTGGATCGACAGCTCTGACGCACAGCAGGGCGAATGGAGCCCAGGCTGGCTTTCAGCCCCCACGTGTCCCTTCAGCCGGGCACCTTTGTGGTAGTGCACGATCTGCCCACCTCCCCCGTCCCAACCTGCAGCAAGTAGACTGGAGAGCCTGTTAAAATGCAGATTCCGATTCGGTAGCCTGGGGTCTGAGGTTTTGCATTTCTACTGCACTCCCCTGTTGCTGTGGGTGGTGATCTCCACACCACAATTTGAATAGCAAAGAACTGGCAGATAAGATGCAGAGCACTGGGGCTTGACATCCGAAATTGAATTGGGGAGAAAAAGAAACCCATGGAAAGTGATTCTGTTGGATTAAATGAAATCCTTTTGGATTATTTCCCACTGTGTGCCAGTCCTTTTCATGCTGGAGACCGACAAACATGGTGCAGCCCTTGTCCATAGGAGAAGGCGCCCAGAACTGGTGGGATAGAGGAGCAAGCCCACCACACCCAGGCAAGAGCTAATCACTTCCATAAAGAGCCCTAGACCCCAGAAGGAAGACTAAAGCTAATTAAGCAAATCAGGGAGGACTTCTTGGGAGAAGTGACATTTGTCGAATGAACAGTATTTCAACAGGTGGAAGGCCAGGAGCTAAGCAAAGGAATCAAGAGATACCTCAACCAGTCAACCACTGCATATGTAAATAGATGGACATTTTAAAGATAAAAAGGATAAATATGAAGAACCGAAATATGAAAGGGCATGAGGATCCCAAGCATACGGACCATAAGATTCATGAAGAGGGAGGGTGAGTGGGAGGCAGAGCAAGAAAATTCATCAAGCATTAGGTTATTCTGGGCCTTGAATGCCAGGCTTAGAGAAGAGAAATTTACTAAAAATGAAAAGGCGAAACCTCCTCAGGCAGTCAGAGGTCAACCTCGTGAGCTCCAGGATGCCCCTGGCCTGACAAGCCCCATGCAGCTTGTGGAGCCCCGGAAGGATCAGTACAGAAGAGTTTTCCTGCATCTGGGCTGGTGTCATCTACCCGAGAAGTCAGGACAACAATGCCAAAGGGCAAACATCTAACTCCACCTGTGGGGAAAGCATGCCGGGGAGGCCCTGGAGAGAAAAGGTACTCAGCCACAGAGAAGGAGACCTGTGAAAAGGCCTCACTGAGGAGATATGAAAGATAAAGCCCAAGCCCCTCAAGAAGAAACCCGTCAAGTTGCCTTTGTGAGATTGAAGCCGCTGAAGAGAAATGTGTGGTTGGAGAGGGAGGAACGTTAGAAAGCTCTTTTTAAGACCCTGCAGGAAACAAATGAGCTAGCCTGGGAACCGAACCTCCTCCCCAAGCTCCCTACACCCCAGGCCCTCCACCTCACCCCAGCCCGGCCAGAGCTGAGGCCACGTGGCCCACACCTGCACGCCAGCCAGACCCCGACCCTAAGTTGCAGTCCTGCCCCAACTCTGGCCTGGTGCCCCCTTCTGCCAATGGCCTCAGTCTTACCCCAGAGATGAAATCTCTACCTTAGGTTCTAGATGGCTAGACCTGAGTCCAGCATGGTGGTTTGCCCAGGTCTTCCCAGGCTGAGACTCCCACCGAGGTCTCCTTCCCTCTGGGAGTCCTCACCCCAAACCACTGGGCTCCACTTACCCATGGTTCTTCCCTTCTGCCTGGTGAGTGACCAGAATGACCTGAGCCATGTGAACCAGTCCTTCCTGAGTCCTAATCCTGCAGAGGGCCAAGGACTTGTTCTAAAGGCCCCAAGAAATCAGACTGGACTCAGAGCTAGAGCCATGGAAATGTGGTCTGCCTGGCTTTTCCCTCCTGCCCACATCCTTGGGCGTTTCTTGCGCTGTTCCATTCCTCAGATGCGCACTCCGAGTCCGCCTTTAAGCTGAGGTTTCCGAGGCGGTGCAGAAGGGGTCCTGAAGAAAAACTTCCTATGAATATGAACATTACAGTCTCCCCGGTTCTCCACCGCCAGCATATCCTTCTGTGCCCTCTGGCTGGCACCCCTCTGCAGGGTGCACTCTCTCCCGGAACTGCAGCGAGGATGCCACCGTGGCTCCTGGTGAGTGGCAGTGCCCTCCCTGGAGCCCGTCCCTGCCCTGAGGCTGCCATGGGAAGCGTCAAGGGAGAGCCAGCCAGGGCACGGCCTGCTACAGTCAGCTCTGTGCAGGAGAGAGCTTGAATGCGTCCTCCAATCTGCTCCTACTGAGGAATCTTAAACAATCCCATATGTGTTCACGACCGATTGGTGAGAAGCCGCCGGGCTTCCTGAGCGCCTCCAGCTCCCAGACCGCTTCCCACTGAGTCAAAGGCAAAGTGTCAAGCCCTGGAGTTGGATCTCAGGACCGGCTTGCAGACGTCACATGGTGTTCTTGCAGACTCCCAAGGTGGGTGGAAGGTTCCCCATGCCATTCCCAGCCGCAGTCGTTTCTGGCAGCTCAAACTACGTTCCCAGCAGTCCCTATCCTGGCAGGATGGACTGCAGCCTCTTGCCCTGGCACATGTCGTGATGTGGCTGGTTCATATCACAACTGCTAACATGCTAGAGATGGAAAGGAGGGAGGCTGGAATGAACCCTGACATGTTGGAGGTATCAGGGTTTGCGGTATATAGATAGATAGAAATAGAAGTATAGAAGTGGATGGATCTATACATGCGTGTATTTGTATCTAAAAATACCCCATCCCCATCATTGTCCGATGAGAGAGCCTAGAAGCAAAGAAACCCCCGTAGCAAATAGCACACAAATAGATCTTGGTTCCTAGATACAGTTCTTCACCAAAAGAAACCAAAGTTATTTTTAAAAATGGCCATCCTGGGGCACCTAGATGGTTCAGTCAGTTAAGCGTCTACCTTTCTCTCAGGTCATGATATCAGGGTCCTGGGATCAAGCCCCGAGTCAGGCTCCCTTGCTCAGCGGGGGTCTGCTTTTCCCTCTGCCTTCCCCACTGCTTGTGTGCTCTCTCGCTCTCTCTATCTCAAATAAATAAATGGAATCTTTAAAAAAATTATCTTAAAAAAAAAATGGCCATCCCAGGCCTGGGCAGGGAAAACAAGTTGAGTCTGGAACACCTTGTCTTTCCCCTGGCTGTTCCATCTTCCTGGTTGCCCTCCCCACCCTCCTGTGACACCCCATCAGATAAACAGTGTACCCCATCTGTCAGTGTTCAACCTTATGTTGCTGATCAGGGACGTGGCAAAGCACCAGGAGCTAGTGCAACCCCTTTGAAAATCCAGTGGACCTCATGCAAACCCGGACTCCGTCTGGTTCCTAACTTAACCTGTCTGAGCCTCAGTTTCTTCATAAAATGGGGGTACTGATACCTGCCTCACGTGGTGATCCAAGCTGAGTCACTAGGCTGAGTGCTCACCCAGCAAACACTAAATGGCAGTATTTGATTCACAGCTAACACGTTCACCTGCCCTATGAGACCCTGAGCTCTGCCTCATCTGCTCTCTCCAACCCCCAACTCCCAGCACTGTGCCTGGAACCCCCAAGAGTGATCAGTCTGTGTCCCCTGAATTGTTTAATTGAATTGCTAGCTGATATTTACTGACCGAACCTTTATTAATGGGAATGTACAGACTGGCGCCATCCCCCTGACACTTGGCGTGTATCTACGCTTACTGATTGAGCTTTCCCTACCAGTGTCCACTGACTGACATCTACCTGGGACTGTCCCTTATAGCATCTGCCAGGGCCTCCAACCTCCTGCATAAAAGGAAGAAAAGCTCTCTCCATCTGCTTGCCTCCTTTTCACATTCTCCCTGACACTCCCATTTCTCTGCATCTCCATCCCACCTCATTCTCTGCCCTGTTCCTTGTCAGCATCACCACGTCTGGTTTTCTCCGTGTCTCTATGACCCTGTTCTGTCGCTGGGTCTCTGCCTGCCTTTGTGGGCCCTGCCCTGTGGCTTTTCTCCCTGGCCTCGTGTTTCCCTCCCACAGAAAAGTCATCTCCTCCCACCTCCAAGCTGATGACCCTCATTGTCCAGACTCAAGAACATGGCACTCAATCACACAGATGCATATTTATTGTTACATCTTTATTGTTCTCCTGGTGACAGACCATCTTTTCTTCTCTATTCTTCGGGGATTAGATCCAGATGGTTTTCTTTATCTGCTCCATCTGGGATGCCTGCTCTCCCCATCCTGCCCACTTTCCCCCATCTCAGAACCCCCAGCAGAGGCATCATCTAGAAATGTCAGAAGCAACCTGAGGATTCCCTAGCCAGCACACGTGTGGAGGGAAGGATGTGGTGGCATGTGCCACGCACACGGGAAGACATGCTCAAGGAGGAGAAACACGCGGTGAGACTCCAAAGTTATCATAGACGGTTCATACGTCATGTGTCCAGGACACTTATTTGAGGGCTCAATGGGCCCAGCCTGTGCAGGGCATATACAGGTGCAGGATGTGTTGGAGGACATGGTGTTTTTTAGGGTGCAGATGTGAATGTTATGGGGCAAGGGGCATATGCCTAAAATTCCGTCCTTTGTTCTGATGAAACCATGGGACATGCGCCACACCCGAACAAAATCTTCTAGTGCGATCACATCGCTCTGCCTTTGCTCTTTTCCTCTGCCCTGAGAACCACAAGCCCGAGACGGGGGCTGTTGCCTCAGCCCTGCTGCCAGAAT
The DNA here is from genome assembly GCF_054177405.1 of Leptonychotes weddellii. Classification (NCBI taxonomy): domain Eukaryota; kingdom Metazoa; phylum Chordata; class Mammalia; order Carnivora; family Phocidae; genus Leptonychotes; species Leptonychotes weddellii. Next base: position 24,282,089 of record NC_138372.1, read on the forward strand.
GAAGAAGACAGGCTGAACAGAGACATGGCACCTGAGCTGCAGGTGTTAGGTAAAGGGAAGGGAACATAAATACATGTCGTATATGAACCACTGAAGTTTAGGGGTTGTTTGTTACTGCAGCACGACCTAAAACAAGCCGAGGGAAACATCTCCTAGAGTCCCATGGCATTAAATACTATTCACATGCTGGGGGCTCCTGTTTGTCCTTCACCAGGCAGGCCCTCTTCTCTGAGCTTCAGACCGATATATCTAACTGCATATTCCAGTCTCTGCTTAGGTATCGAACAGGCATATCAAACATAACATCCACAATGTAACTAAATAAAAATTTGGGAACACCTGCTCTTCCGCTTGCTGCCATATCAGGCAAGCCCTGTGCCATCTACTTAAAACGCGCTATGTGGCATGATAGATGTCTCTTGTCAACTTGGTATCACCCGCACATCTATCGTGCCACATGCAGTTGTATCTAAGTGGACCTATCTTTTCATTTTATTTTCAGGCTATTTCTAGGATGCTCTTCAAATTACAAAAGTAATACTCTGGAACAATTGAAATGTACAATGGAACAGTTGAAATGTACAACAGAAAGGTTTGAAGTTACAGCTTTCCCAGTGCCCTCCTCACAACCATTCCTCTAATGTAACCAATGCTAACAGCCCATAATGTAACTTTCAAGTGGACGTTTATTAGGAACAACTTCAGCTGTCCCTAGGATTCTTAATGCAAAAATCTACCTTCTATAATGGCAGTCGGTATGAGCAAGACAAAGTATGAAAATACATTCCTTGTTTTCATCCACAAGTTAATGAATCCCCAGATGTTGCCTGGGTCTCCAACAAGGAAGAGCACCAGAGCCAGCTGGAGCCGTGCATTTTAAGTGGACCAGCAAATGGCAGACCCTGTTTCTAAGAGGGACACCCACAGTTAATGTGGGGGCTAGAGTTGTAGGACGGAGCAAGCTTTGTCTGTGTGAGGTTGTGAGCCAATATCAAGTACCTGGATGTCCAGGTTATGTTCAGAAATGGTGGAGTCTGGTGATCAAGATCATGCATCAGGCAGACCTGGGTCTAAATCCCACTCAGCCATTTTCTATGTGCACTTGGGCAATTCACTCTGGGAACCTCAGTTTACTCACCTGAAAAAAACAGAAATAAGCATTACACTTATGTATTAGCCAGGGTCCAATCAAAAACACAGAAACCGCTCTGTATATTCCAATAATGAAGGGAATTAGAAGTTCCCACAGCTCACTGAAGGCTCGGTAAACAACAGCTGGGGAAGCCACACTGAGGACCATAGCTGCAACCCTCCAACAGCTATTTCCCTGGGCAGTTCCCAGGGACCTTCTCAGGATGCAGGAATGAAGCATGTGAATCTCAGGTAGCTTGTGTGGAAGATGCTTCAAATCTCACGTCTATCTCTCTGCCCGCAACTACTTCGCCATTTTCTCCACTTCCCAAACCTCCCATGAGCATCTGTCTCAGCCAACTGGAACCAGAAACCATATGGGGAAGGACTCTGTGGGAACTGTAGGTCCCAGCTTCCCCTCTGCAATGCAAAAGACACCTAATGACAGGTGGTGGTAATGGCAGGCGGATGATAGACAACACAGCACAATCTGCCGCCTACCATTCTTAGGAGATTAAATGAAATAATGCAGATAAATTCTTAGTATAGTGCTTGGTACATGGTTAATGTACAGTAAGTTGCAATTATTATAATTGTTCTTATAATTTTGATCTTCAGACTGGTGGTTTTCCACCCAGCCCAGCACACCCACTCCATTTCATGGTACAGAAAACCCTAGGCATTTGGGTTCCTGTCAAAAGATACATTCCCCATCACCTCACATCACTCGGCAGGTTCTATTATTCCTTTCTCAGATCCGATTATAGTGGCAACATTTGTAAATTGCTGATCCTTTAATTCCCCATAAGCACACATTCTGGCTAAATGTATTCAAATCAATTATACTGAGAGACATGAACTAAATTCTCTACTTCTGTGTCTCCCGGTTTTGTATTCCATGGCAATTGTACCCAAAATCACCACC
>NC_138372.1:24284644-24314164 GCF_054177405.1 Leptonychotes weddellii
CTACATTGGTATCTTTGGGGTAAATACCCAGTAGTGCAATTGCTGGGTCGTATGGTAGCTCTATTTTCAACTTTTTGAGGAACCTCCATACTGTTTTCCAGAGTGGCTGCACCAGCTTGCCTTCCCACCAACAGTGTAGGAGGGACCCCCTTTCTCCGCATCCCCACCAACATCTGTCGTTTCCGAACTTGTTAATTTTGCAGGCTCCTTTTTAAAAGCTCTCCAAGGCGGGCGATATTAGCAGAGGCAAGAGACCCATCACTAACCTCCCTACCTGTTACCACTTTCCAGCAGGGGAAGGGAGTTTCAGAAGCCCTAGGATGTCCAAAAATTGGAGAAAAATTATGTTTTTTGATATGTGTGAATATACTAAAAACCATTGCATAGCACATTTTAGGTGGGTAAATCGTGTGGTGTGTAGGTTATATCTCAATAAAGCTTTTTTAAAAAATTTTAAGTGAAAGGACCAAGAAAGTTACAGAGCTCCATCACCTAATAAGTAAATAAATAAATAATTTTTTAAATACTGATTTTGGTAACCTTTAACAACTCAGTAAGGCATGATGCTATACAAAAACAAAAGTCTGTAGGCTTTTGCACAGTAATCGCCTCTTTTTTAAAAAAGGCAAAACAAAACACAAAACAAGGTGTTCAATTTTTAGAGCAGTCTGCAGTCTACTGGGAGGCCCTGTGTGGGTCTCGGGGACCATACCTGGAGCATTCTCAGTCCAGGCCCCTGGAAAGATTCTAAGGGTCTCTAAGTACATAGAAAGAGTTTAAATGTCACAGGGCAAAACATGACCTCAGATCCAGCTTCTCACCTAGAAAAGATCGCTCCGAGAAAATAAGGAGAGTCACTATGAATTGTTATTTAATGTCTCCTGCTGGTCAGGAAGGATAAGGCAAATGACTCAGCTTGGAGCCTCACGCATATCCTCTCATTTAATTCTCGTGACACCATCATGTCCTGGACGTTACTATTATTTGCTTGTTACCGGCAAGGAAACTGAGGCTGGGAGAGGTTTAGGGGCCCAGAAGCAGGCGGCCAGTGGCAGCACATGTGGGATTTGACCCTCCTCGGCACCATTCTGCCTCCCAGCACATCCATTTTATATCCAGTTTATGGTGTATTTGAGTTTTTTTGCTTCACTCACACGTTACTGTACATGAGGGTCTATTGTATAATTCATGTACGCGTGCTCATTTTCTAGAACTCAGCACTTGTTTTCTTGCTTTTAAATGATTGTTGAAGTTTATGGTTATTGCATCTTTACTTTATGTTCCAGTGTTGGTTTTATCTGTGATTATCCAATAGTCCCACGGAGAAGACTGCTTCTCTTTAAAGACAACTCGTCACAGAAGCGGCTTCAGCTAGTGAGAACAAGCATCAGGGAAGGGGGTGAGCACGCTTGACTCTGCCAGGGAAGAGGGACACTTGAGAGAGCTGGGGCTTGGAACAACAGGAATGCAGCGAGACGGGTGCAAGCAGAACTGGGTCGGAGAGGGAAGGCTTTCTGTCACCGGCCCAGGAATCAGTACTTTACAGAGGATGTTTTCACAGAGGGGAGTGCCATCGTTGGATCTGTGTTTTAAAAGCCCCCATTTTGTTCTGGACAGGCCAGGAGCCACCCTGAGGAGGGGCCCCTCTGGGTGCCGGGGGTCTGCCAGGATAAAATACGGCGATAGTCAGGCTGCGATGTGGCTGAGAAAAGTGTCTCTGGCTTAGCACTGTCCAGGGTCTCCTCCGTCTTGCTCCTGTCCTGCTTCTCCAGCTGATCGTCCTTTGTCTCCCGTACCCGTCCCCACTGACATAGCCTGGGCAGGAATCCTGGCTGTGACACTCACCAGCTGTGCACTTGTGGTCCCGTTTCTTCCGTGCCTCGATTTCTCCATCTGTAAAAGGGGATAGAAGTAGAATTCACCTCCTATGATCGTTGTAAGGATTAAAACGAGCAAACATACATGAAGCCCTTAGAAGGGGGGCTGATACAAAGTAAGCTTTATGTAAGCTTTTGCTCTGATCCCTGTCACTCAGACGGAACAGCCTTGAATCAGGCCTGATACAAATTCTCAGGCTCTCTACCAACTCTTGATCAAAGGGTGGACTTTCAGAGGAAGCCTGCACCCGTGGTATTTCTGTAGCCCTATCTCCTTTTTTCTTCCCACTACTGAAAGGTGTTCATGTAAATGCCAGGGCTGTGCTTCTGCTCAGAATTCTGTGCTTGAATCTGCACAGCTGTCTGGAAACTCTTGGGGGTACCTTTGTCTGACTTCTTCTCTCTTTATGCGACAGAGGAGAGGACTTGGAAGACTTCTGAGCTCTTAGTGGAGAGAGAACAACTTTCTTTCTAACCAAGGGGCTTCTCAGAAGCCAGCCATTCTCGGCTGTTTCCCTGGGATCTGTAAACCCTTCCAAGACCTTGACAGGTTAATAAAAAGAAGGAAAAAGCCTGTCCCTCCATAGCTTCACCAGGTGGCTGCTTTTTAACTGTTTCCTGCCCACTTGTGGATGAGTCACACAGGCCTTCCCAGCGGCTCCCTTCTCTGTGCTCAGGCTCCTTCCAATAGGAAGGCGGTTGCCAAGGGAACCACAGGTACTAGTCTCCTGCCACCACCACCCCCCGCCCCCACCCCAATCAAGGCCTAATCTACATTGAAAGAAATTTCCGTTCCAGAGCTCAGCAGATTTCAACATTTTACAACCTGCTTAAGCTCTTGGTGGCAGTCACTTCTTCCTTAAAGGGGCCGGCCTTCCTCCACAGTAGTTAAAGCCTGTTCTTTTGCCTGAAATGTTCATGGTGCTCCTGAGATTTGCTTAGAGGATTAATTTGGTTAAGTGATCCCTACTGAGATGGGAATGATGCAGTAGAAAGACAATAAACCCGTCTGGCAGAGCTGTTGCAGGGACTGAATGAGGTCATGCAGGTAAAGTGGTTGGCACAGCATAGGGACTCCAAAAAAAAAAAAAAAAAAGCTGTTCTGAGGGTGAATGACCACAGTTTTTTGAAGGTACGGCTAATGTGGGGAAGATGGAGGGGAGCAGAGGAGGTGTCTGGGAACTCCACCAGGGGATGCCTCTCAGAGCACACCGTCCGGAGGCCTCCCTGCAAGAGGGGGCCTCCGATGCCCTGACCCTTCTTCAGAGTTTGGACTGTCTACAATTAACTGGTCTAGATTCTGGGAAAAAGAACCAGTCACCTAATTGCAGATGCCTTTTTAGAACTCTCAACTGGACATGGTGTGGCATCTAATTTGTAAGTGGATTCAACGAGGCTTTCAAAGAGGGTCCCCTGTGTTACTGCCAACCCCAGGCTGTTTCCCCGCTCCTATACCCCCTATCTATAGAGATCCAGTTGCCTCCTCTACACCCCAAAACCACAGGGGCCGGGCAGTCATACTCTTCTGCATGGTGACTGAAGGCTTCACAAGCAGGTGTCCCCACAAGCCGGGCAGAAGCTTCATCACCTTCCATGGTGTAGAGGCTGCTTTTAGGCAACAGGCTTGAGCAATGGGAACATGAGTAAGGTAGAAGGGCCCACAGCGCCCCCCGGGGTTAAGCGCAAACAGGCCCATTTGGCGACCCACCTCAAAATATCCATAGGCCCTAGCTGACCAAAGGGTTATTTACAACCAGACACAGGAACCAACAAGAGAAAATTCCACATGTTCCCATAGCTCCGCACTCCCCCACCACAGCCTGGCAGACAGTCTCTCCTCTGCTGTCCTACCCACTGCTCCTTTGAGGTGTATTCGATAAGCTTCTATCTCCTTGGTTCGGCCCCGGGTGAATTCTATCACCACCCGCCGGCCTCCACCCGATCCGGTGGCCCCATACACGGCTTAGCCTCAGAAGTCACACGGTGTCACTTCCACTATCCTTTATTTGTCCAAACTGTCACAGAAGCTACCCAGTCTCAAGGGCAGGGGACACAGACCACACCTGTAAAGGACAGTGTTGCAAAGGTAAGGTGTATTAGTTTCCCAGGGGTTCTGTAACGAAATACCACAGACTGGGTGGCTCGAATAGCAGGATTGTATGGTCTCCCAACTTAGAAGCTGAAGTCCAGGATCAAGGGGTCACAGGGGTTGGCTGGTTCTGCGGGCAGGGAGGGAGAATCTGTCCCGTGCCTCTCTCCCAGCTTCCAGGGGTTTACCTGCCATCTGTAGTGTCCTTCAGCTTTATAGCAGCACTGCCCAGTCTCTACCTTCTCTTTCCATGGTGTTCTCTTTCTGTGTCCAAATTTTCCCTTTTATAAGGACATCAGTGATAATGGAGTAGGGGACCACCCTGCTCCAGCATGGCCTCAGTTCAACTAATTGCATCTGTAAGGACACTATTTCCAAATAAGGTCACATCCTGAGGTACTGGGGGTTATGGCTTCAACACAGCAATTTGGGGACACAATTAAAACCATACCAGTGACATTATAAGAAGACCATGTGGGATGAGAGATACCGTCACCATTTTGGGAAATACAACATACCACAGGCATCCACTGCAATGACCAGTGAATTTCCACGCCTCACAGGAAATCTCCAATCACACAGAGAAGTCGTTGCAAATGGTAGAAGTTTCCCGACAGCTTTCCTACAATCTTAGGATTCTCTTTAATTACACAGAGCTGTCAGGACCCTTCTCATTCTAAGATCTGCCCAGTCTGCACCACCAGCATGTTAATTTGAGATACATTTGAGTGGGTATGCTTGTAGGCATTTTTAAATAATGAAATGAAATCCAAATGAGTCATTTACAGAATTCCTGAGGCACCTGCTAAATGACTTGGATGCCACGGATCGGATCCGATAAGATCCACAGAAACACTTGTGCACCCACACAGTCATTGGTCAGGAGCAGAAGCCAAGTCCAATCTCCAGAGAGCCCCTGGGTCCATCCCAGTCAGAACTCCCCACCACCCCATTTTCTGTTCTGGAAACAGTGGACTCCCTTACCTACAAAGCAGTCACCACGGTCCCATCTCCTCTCATTCCTGCTACCAAAAAGTAGGGGTTAAAGATTGGGGTATCATATGACTCCCCTTATAAGAGGGACCTAGAATAGGCAAGTTCACAGAGACAGAGAGTAGAGGAGTCGTTACCCCAATAGAGAGGGGGCTGGAGTGGGGGGTGGGGGAGACGGGGAGTTCATGTTTCATGGGCACAGAGTTTCTGTTTGGGATGATAAAAAAGTTCCAGAAACAGATCATGGTGTTGGTTGTACACCATTTTGAATGGACTCAATGCCGCTGAATTGTACACTTAGAGAGGTTTAAAATGAAAGGTTATGTATATTTTACCACCATTTTTTTTTAAGTAGATCTCATTGAGGACAGGTGGTGAGCTATGAAATTCCAAGACAAACAATCAAAATTTTTAGGATCTATCATTGACCAAAGCACTTTTGTATCCCTTCGCTTATGGAATCCTTTTTTAAAACCCTAGAAATTAGGTGGAAATGCTGCCGTCCTACAGATGAGAAAATAGAAGTCCAGTGAGGTGAACTGCTCAAGGTCACAGGCTGGGTTAATGGCAGGACCAGGTCTGTCTCTACAATGCAAGCCAAGGAGTCTCTGTAGGTGGCTGGCCCTTAAAGGAATGGGAGTGTTTGCATTTCACAGACTCACCGGACAGAACACCGAACAGAACACCAGACAGGGACTCAGAGGTCTGGTTTAAGGCCCACAGAGGAGGAGAAATCTGCAGCCCTGGCTGGTCTGCTCTTAGACCCTGGCCAGAGGCTCTGGTCTCCTTGTCTCCCTTCTTGATGAGTGGTTGTTTTTCTCCCACGTCCCACCCATGTGACCTTGAGTATGTCACTTAACTTCTCCATATCATACCCACTCAGTGGGCACAGTCAAGCAGGACCTGCCTGAAGAGGACTGACAGATGGGAGGATTAAGCCATGTAAAGTATCCAGCACGGAATAGGTCGCTCTTGTCCTTCCGTGACACGTCCGTTCCAATCTCATCCATGCCCCTTACCAACTGCATAACTTCGAGCAAGCGACTTAACTTCTCTGTGCCTCTGATTCTGTAAAAGACAAGATAGTGACAATCCGCACCCATGGGGTTGTTGTGAGAGTCTCTCCAATCCCGTGCCCCATCTTCCCGTCCCCACCCTTGCTCTGTGGAGCTTTACACCAGGCAGAGAGCTCTACCTCTGCTCCCTAGCTTCCTCCCTTTACTGAAGGCATCTCTCTTGGCTCCTGCGCACACTCACACATCACACGATTCTGTTCCCCTTCCCGCTGTAGAGACAAGAGACAGGCATCAGGAGCAGAGGCATATTGGTCTGGGTATCCAAGGACTGCATTTGACAGTCTGTCTCTTGAGCTCTTTAAACCACTACCAAAAGACACTTGATATATTAAGATGTTTTTCTCTCTGCTTAGAATTCCAACCTGTCTCCCAAGTAAAAGTTGGCCATGCAAGGCAGGGCGAGCAGAGGAGTCACTGAGCTGCTGCAGAGGCCATCTGAATCCCTGAGTCGGTGCACCCCCAAGCCCCCCAAGCTCCACACCAGCTCTTAGAAGGAGGGAAGAGGTGAAGCCAACATCCTCCATCCCCTTCGGCTGCCGGGCCCTGCTTCCCTCTCCCTCCAGCCCATCAGGTCGGCAGCACCGATGTGGCCCAAACCAAGACCATGTGAATATTCCCACAAGGTAGAGGGGAGAGCACCCAGACCAGATCAGACCAGACCCAGACAGGGCTGGGGAGCTGGCCAGGATGACAAGACCAGCCATCTAGAATGCAGTCTGAGAGGATGACAAATCAAGTCCTATGCAGCCGAATGTTTGGCTGCAGACGGATCACACAGCAGAGCACCGCATGTGACTTGGGGCCACAGACAGTTTATCTAGCAGCTTAGATCAGCCTAGCACAGCGCTTCTCCACTGTGGTCCTCAGTGCAGCTACCCTGGTTATCAGAACACTGGTTAAAAAGGCAAATTCCCAGGCTCCACCTGGAGACCCTGGGGATGAGGCCCAGCAATCTGCTTTAACCACCTTCCAGGTGACTGAGGCAGCTCAAGTGTAAGATTCCCCCAGCCTTGTGGAGGGAGGTTCTAGGCCAAAGGATGTATCTAAGAACCCATCAGTCTTGTCTAAGGACAAAGGAAGAAGCCGCTGTGGTCACAAGCCGAGCAGGGGTTAGAGAGAGAGATGAATCCTTTTCCACATCCCAGCTGTGCCACTTCCTAGATGCACAGCCCTGAGCCTTCCTAAGACTTGCTGTCTTCCTCCTTTAAGAGTAGACAAGGCTGACTTTATAGGGTTGTTTGAGGATTTAAAGAGGTGATACGCATGCAGGGCAAGACATGTATTAAGTACTCAAAAAAGAGCAGCTGTGGGGCGCCTGTGTGGCTCAGATGGCTGAGCGTCTGCCTTCAGCTCAGGTCATGATCTCATGATCCCAGCGTCCTGGGATCGAGCCCCGCATCGGGCTCCCTGCTCAGTGGGAAGCCTGCTTCTCCCGCTCCCGCTACTGTTCCACCTGCTTGTGCTCTCTCGCTCTCTCTGTCAAATAAATAAATAAAATCTTAAAAAAAAAAAAAAAAAAGAGCAGCTGTATAGACGTGCCCCGAGCCCAGATGGTGGCTCTGGGCATATTAGACCAAGCAGTCCCTTCCTCATGCATCTTTACAGCTGTCCGGGGGCAAAGAATCATACTACCTTGTCCAATCTAAGAGACCAGCTTTGAGAAGGGCTCCCACCTGCATAAAGCCTGCCCTGGAGATGTGCAAAATATAACCCTAAGTGGCCTCGGCCATGTTTATTATTATGAAGGGCACACCCTTAAGGTGCTGAGTGAGGTACACAGCCCTGGCAGGACAGGACACAGCACCACCCACTGGAGCCACTTCCCCAGAAGGTAATGCATGGCGTCTTCTGGAACAAATCCACAAAATTAACCTCTGCCTCCATCCCAGCCATCTGGGGGAAGAACAGTCTTCTCTCCAATAATTCTTACCATTTTCAGAGGTGCTTTTGCTCCCCTGGTCACTTCTAGCTCCCCTGCTCTCCACTCAGTCCTCGGGCTGTAACCGGGACACAAGGCCTATGTGCATCTGGGCCCTGGGGGTTCCAAGCAGACCAGGCTCAGCCACTCACCACGAACCCAGAGGCAGAGAGAGGAGTGGTGGTGAAACTGGGAAGGAATTCATTTCAGGGAAGCCAGCACCAGGAAGACAGCGGACTGGTGTCTCAAAGCCTGTCTCCGAAGTGCTGAATATATTTCCAGGTTTAGATAAAGAAAATGTGGGACGGAGGTTGGTAGGGATGTGCAGGGGGGCAGCGAAGCTCAGGTTGGTCATTGTCTTGGGATCAACGGTGGGGGTTCTCACGGGCATCGAGGCAGTCCCTATGGCTTGAGCTGGTAGTTTCAGTTCCCATTGGTTTGCTTTGCCCACCACGTCTTTTACCTGAGTTCAGAAATAAGTTGAAAAGAAGAACTTAATCAGAAAGTACTGTCTGAGGCCAAAATGGAGGTATTTAAGGTAACAACTGGGTCCTCTTTATTTTTTTCAATTTTATTTTGTTTGAATTCAATTAACATATAGTGTATTATTAGTTTCAGAGGTAGAGATAGAGGTAGAGGTCAGTGATTCATCGGTTGTATATAACACCCAGTGCTCATTACATCACGTGCCCTCCTTAATGCCCATCACCCAGTTACCCATCCCCCACCCTCCTCCCCGCCAACAACCCACAGTTTGTTTCCTATAGTTAAGAGCCTCTTATGGTTTGTCTCCCTCTCTGATTTCATCTTGTTTTATTTTTCCCTCCCTTGCCCTATTTCAAAGCTCCTCCCACCTGCCACTTCCCAGCCCTGCTCTCCGGCTCCCACCACTCCTCAGGAAGCTGGTCCCTCTACCTTCCTGCCCTAAGGCAAACCTAACCTGAGCTTTTGGGCTTTACTGTGAGTGAGGGACGTTACCAAACAGCAAACTGGAAACATTCCAAATGGAATCTTGATCTTCTCAGAGTCCCTCAAGCAGCCCAACGCAGGGAATTTGTCAATGCCCTTCTGGGGCCAGAGCCTGCCGCCCTGTTTGAGGGCACTAATTGCCCCACCATGAATTTTCTTTAATCTTCCCTTTTCCCTGGGTCCTGCAAGATGTTGAAAACTCCCTGCCTTGCAAGCTGCCCACCGTGGACAGTTTCTGATTCCTACTAGTTTGCTTTGTGGAAAATTCTCGGACTTGGAAGAGCCCCTTCCTTCTGGACCATGCGAGATGGGGGGAGGGAGAGAGCCTTCCTTTTACTAATCAAAAGACCTATTTATAGTGTTTTCTTAAATAAAAATGCAGCCTTCCTTCTGTCAGGCACCCCCTCACCCCCACCTGGAATGTAAAAGGGTCTGTAGGCATTTCTGGTTTTAAATAGCAATTTTTTTCCCGCTGGCTGTTCCACGGAAGCAATGCACAGAAACCCCTGGAAATTCCTCAAGTTTTTATTAAAAATTCCAGATGGTGCAGCAGAGATTTCAGACACTACAGCTTCTATTAACAACAGGAAATTAATAACCGAAGTGACTTGCGGTCATCACCATCTTTTGATTGGTGACAATACATGAAAGAAAGGGAGCAGGGCAACACAGCGTTTGGCACAAGTTGTGTAGTGGGCAAAGCCTGGGTGTGAACCCTGGCTCTCCCATTTATCACCTGAGAAGCTTGTTGGGGCGTCCCCTAACCACTCTATGCCTCAGTTTCCTCATGTGCAAAATGGAGAAATAAAGGAACAGTCAGCTCTGCTGTCATGCTCCATCTGCTTTCCCGAAAATCACCACCGTGCAACAGGTGGTATAATATAAAATATATTTGATCTGGGTCCCAGGTTCCTGGTACTGAGCGCCTAAAAGCACACGGAATTTCCTGAGTGAGAGAAGCATCTTTTGTCATTCATAAGAAGCCCCTTTCAATCATACCTGGGCTTATGCTAATGAAGTGACTTAGGATGGGGTCCCTAGATCTGCTCTGGAAGGGGCTGGTCACCAGAAAGACTGTGTGATTAGAGGGTTGGAGCTTTCAGCCCCACCAGGTACCTCAGCGGAAGGGAAGGAAGCTGGAGATGAAGCTTTGGAAAAATTCTTGAACAACTACATTGGAGGAGCACCCGGGCTAGTGAACAGCCAAATGCCGGTAGAGGGGTGCTCCTGGAGAACATGATAGCTCCATGCACCCCCTGTGACCCCAGCCTGCACCTGCCCTGTACCCCTCTTCCATTTCGCTGTTCCTGAGATGCACCCTTTACACTAAACAGGTAAGGGTAATTAAAGTACATTCCTGATTTCTGTGAGCCATTCTTTCTAGCAAATTATCTGACCTTAAGAGGTCATGGGCACCTCGAATTTATAGCAGAGCCAGTGAGGAATATGGGAGGCTGTGGACTTGCAATGACATCTGCAGCTGGCACCTTGCAGGCTTGTGGGACTGAGCCCTTAAGCACTGAATTGAATTGTTGGCCACCCACGTGGAGTCCAGAGAATCGGAGAATTGGTTGCTAGTGTTGGGAAACCCTCCAGACTGGATAAACAAAGTATGGTGTATACATATAGCAGAATATCATGCAGCCTTAAGAGGGAAGGAAGTTCTGACACAGGCTACAGCTTGGGTGAACCTGGAGCACGTTCTGCTAAGTGAAATAAGCCAGTCACAAAAGAACAAGCACTGTATGACCCCACTCCAATGAGATACTTGGAGTAGCCAGATTCCTAGAGACAGGAAGTAGAGTGGTGGTTGCCAGGGACTGGGGGGAGAAGGGAATGGGGCGTTTCCGTTTACTGGGTACACAGTGTGCCTTTGCAAGACGGAAGGAGTCCTGTGGATGGAGGGTGGTGATGGTAGTTGACAGGGAAATTGAAGGGACCCCATGAAAATCAGCTTTTTTCACTCCTTTTTCTGCTTCTATTCTTGCTAGGTACATGCACCCCCGCCCTACACATGTCTTTTTTTTTTTTTAAGATTTTATTTATTTATTTGAGAGAGAGAGAGAGCACATGAGAGGGGAGAGAGTCAGAGGGAGAAGCAGACTCCCTGCTAAGCAGGAAGCACGATGCGGGACTCGATCCAGGGACTCCAGGATCATGACCTGAGCTGAAGGCAGTCGCTTAACCAACTGAGCCACCCAGGCGCCCTACACATGTCTTATCGTACGGATAATGCATGTCCTCCTTATAAAGGCCAAGGAGTTAATGATTTCTTTGGAGCCTTCCAGCACCATAGGTACCCACTAAGGAGTGACCAGGATGGGTCATCATGAATGTTTTCCAAGACCGCTGACTCACCATGACCCCTGGCTCCAGGGCATAAGGGACTTACAAGGACACCTAAACACTCCTTGTTTTAACCAGTTCCTGGATGCCTGAGAAGATGTGTGCAACAGACCACAATCCTCAGTAAAAACCCCAGGCCCCAGGCAAAGACAGGACTTCTTCCCTTTCCGAGTCTCCCAGATGCTCCGTCTGTGTCTGTCCTCTCTCTTTGTCTTCAATAGACTTGCTCTCACCTCCTCCCTGTTCACGTTTGATTGCTATCCTGCATGAGAAGCCAAGGACCTTCTTGGCTGGTCCTGCAGGACCCCCTCTGGGTCCCAGCCCCCGCCAGCCTGCATTAGTAACCAACAATGTGAATACATGTAATACAGAGAACTGGATAGTAACAAATGATTAAGATGGTAAGTTTTATGGAATGTGTTTGATCACAATTTTTTAAATTAAATATGAAATAAATCACCACTTGGCAAAACCCACAAGGCCAATGGGACAGTGGAGTTAAAACACAGCACTCAAGAATTTCATCAGAGACATATTAAAAAAGAAAAAGCAACCTAATAAAACAGTAGCACAGTTTAACACATATGCAGTGGTTAAGACATACATAGATACTACAAAAAGCATGACACTTTACCTTCAAAAACATCTTTCTTTTGCTTGTGGAAGCAGACATGGGAAGGGGGACAGCTTGAGTTACTGTGACATGGTGTAAGGAGAGCTACCCGAAATCAGAAGAAGTTCCAGCACCAGATATGTAGCTCATAGCACACACACCACACAGGGAACTGAGCAACTCAAGATGTTTGAAATGTATGCGTGTGTGCGTGTGGCTTATTCCTACATGGCTCGGTTCAGCCACAGGGAGCGATAGTGGGCTCACTAGTGTTTCTCACCCGAAATCACACATAAGCAAGTGCAAAGTTAACGTTATGCTCAAATCATTCCCTAATACATCTGTGGCATTGCAACACATTTGCTTTTCAAAGCAAGCACAGCAGATGAACCAACTTAGGTAGCTGATGGAATTTACTACAAGGATTATGTGATAAAATGTGTATGAAGCTTTCGATAGTGCCTAACATCTAGTAACTGCTCAAAAGTACCATAGGTGATTATGGTAGTTGGAATAATGGCAGTGGTCGTTGGGGTACCATGGTTATTGTTCACACTGTTACTACAAAGAGAGTAACCCAGAGGTGGACCAATGGAGGCTACATGCCCATTTTACAGAATGCAGGACGAGGCCCAAAGAATCTGAGAAATCTCTCAAGATCACACAAAAATCTGGTACAAGATGGTTAATTGAAATATATATATATATATATATATATATACACTGATCCAGAACTTGTATCCCGGGTACCTGGTGGTTAATGACTTTGCCCAGTCAACAGAGAGGTGAGGAAATGCTCTCCACTTTCAGGGAATTGCAGCCCTTTCTAAAAGGCAAAGGAAATGGGTAAAACTTTCAGTTCTGTCTGAAGAAGCAAGACTAATTTTTCTGGTGGTTCCTACTGACTTGGAAAGAGAAGATCTGCCCATCAAATGGCATTTTACCAGCTGATCAATTTGGTGTCATTCTCATTGAATTAAATCAAATTGAAATGTAATTCCCTTCCCGGAACAAATCCCCTTGCAGGGACTCGCTGTGCAGAAGTGTTTGACCTTGTGCTGGCTGCCTAGATGGCTTTCCAGAAAGCTAGGGGCACACGCAGGGCCTGAAGAGCTCACACCTTGCCAGGCATCACCTTCTTGGCTGACCCTGGGCTTGAACACTACACACGCCTAGGTCAACAGAGATGCCCAAATAGCTTCCGTTGACCCCTGTTATGGTCAAGTACCTGAATGTGGGCTTATACCTCAGAAAGTGAGCTGGCATGTACATATAAAGGAGCAAGGAACAGTCACACTGGAGAGCTCCTAAGGGAGGCTTTGTATAAATTAGAAGTCATCCTCCAGGCGATGGAATTACAAAGTGATACCCCCGATAGTAGGGAGAAGGTGCTCCTTCTTCCAGACTATAGCAGCCACAAACCAAGGTGCAAGGGTAAGTGAGTGATAAGTACGCTGAATTTCAGTCTCTTTCATCCCCAGACTTGATTTACCCAACCACACCCAGCAGTGCTAGTCAACTCCCCACTGGAGCCACCATAGAGGGTCCAGCTCTGAGAGATCCTTGGAGCAGAGGCTCAGTTCTGGCAGAGCCTGGGTATTGCTCAAAGTATCCAGTGGCTGTTGGCTGAACCAGCTACAATGGTCCCCCCACCAAGTCCTGGAAGACCCTAAGAACAAACTGCAAAGCATTCTCTCCCTGAAGTTCCCGTGGAGTCAGAGATTGTACTTGACCCGGGTCCCTCCTGCCCTTTATCTACCCTTCCACTCCCTGCCTTGGGAACCAGAAGACCTGGCATGAAATCTTGGCTCTACTGACTAGATGACCAGGGGCCAGAGACTTAATCTCTCTGAGCTTCAACAAAACAGTAAGAATACTTGTCAGCAGCACATGGAGGTGAGTATGGAACCTGGAAACAAGGGTGCCCTCTGAGAGTCGGGCTAGTAAATCCACACAGAAGGAAGAGATATGCCATGCCATCTGTTGGCATGAACCAAGTGGTGGTCTGAAAATGTGACTGAAGAGTTGGGGAAGATGCCAATCACGGTGGCTTGGGTATGGTCACAGGGAGACAAGACTGAGGAGTGATGGCGATCGAGTAAGCAAAAACCTAATTAACTAAATCAGCTGGCAAAAGACTGTGTGAGCAGAGAAAGCATGCCTAGCCTGGAGCAGAGACAGGGGAGCCCAAGGAGCCAAAAGCTGGCCGTATGTATTCTGTGATAAATTCACATAGTTGATGCCAGACCCAGAGGCATCCTAGCAGCCAACCACTCAGCCTTCTCAGAGACATCCGACCTCTCATCAACCCTTTTCAAGCCACAGCAATCCTTAGTCCCAGAGTTGTCATCAGGATTAGAGAGGAAAGTGCCCAGCACACAGCCGGTGGCAAATAAACTAACACCCCCTCTCACTCTGTTCCTTTTTTTCCTGAAATAATAACCAATGTTGAGTCTTTCCGGCTATGCAGCATTTCCTCCTAGATCTTCCTGGCGTTCCTGCTCTTCCCTCCTCTGGTGTAACTATCCTCCCCCGGTTATACATCCATCATATTCCTGTCCTCTATGTCCAATGGAGTGCCATTTTTATGGCCAAGAAAGGCTCTCTGTTCTAAACCTAATGGGCAAGGCAAAATTAATAAAATAACCACACAAATATCAGCTTGCAACCGCCAAGCGCTGTGAAGGAAAGGTGATGACACATGCTTGCCTGCTGTGGTGTGTGCCCCCCAGTACCCCCTTCACGACTGACGCCCTTATCCTCCCAACTGCCGGGAGTGCTGGATGCAGACGGCAATCACCTAAGTCTTCCCCAGGAATTGCCCGCAGCCTTCAAGAGCCATGCTGACAGAGGTCACACCCCTTCCCTGGAGACAAGCCACCTCCAGTGACTCCAGGAACCCACCTAACACAACATATCAAAGGAGGATTGGTCTAGTTAGGGGGGTGGTGGCAGCGAGTGGGGGTGTGAGGGTCACAGAAAGCTTTCCTCACACAGGTACGGTTGAGCCCAAGTCTGAAGAGTAAGGAGTTTCCTGGAGGAAGAATGTGCTAAGCAGTGGGAACAGAATGTGCAAAGACCCTGAGGAAAGAAGGAAGTTTAAGGCCAGTGTGGCTGAGGTACTGAGAGTATGAAATATCAGGGGAAGGACAGAAGTTAGGATGGAAACGTAGGTTAGGGCCAGGTCGAGCAGGACCTGATAGGCCAAGTTAGATTAAGGTCTGATCCAAAAGAAAGCTTTCTGATTCATGGTTGCATTAGTTTGCTACGGCCACCAAAACGAAATACCATAGCACACCACAGGCTGGGCGGCTTGAACAATAGAATTTATTTTCCCAAAGTACTGGGGGCTGGAGGTCCAAGTTCATGGTGTCGGTAGGGTGGGTTTCCTCTGAGGCCTCTCTCCTTGGCTTGCAGATGGCCCCCTTCCTGCTGCCTCTTCAGCTGGCGGTCCCTCTGTGCACTGGGGCCCCCAGTGTCTCTCCTTTTTGTCCAAATTTCCTTTTCTTACCAGGATATCCATCAGACTGGACTAGGGCCCACCCTAATGTCCTCATTTTAACTTAATCACCTCTTTAAAAGCCCTTTCTCCAAATACAGTCGCATTCTGAGGTACAGGAGAGAGGAGAGTTAGGGCTCCAACGTATGGATTTGGGGAGGATACAATCCAGGCCGTAACAGTGATGTTTTCTGTATGCAAGGTCCTACGAATGTACAAACCCTAAGTCTCAATAAATAAATAAAGTAACCACCTTTGTCGAAAATAAAAAATAGCATTATAATGGACCAGCCCCAGAAAAAGCCAACTATGCAGTTGGAATATATATGTGCATGTATATATATGTATATGTAAGTCATTTCCAGCACATCCTTACCGGCACCCTCCGCTGTCCCCAGTCCCCACTTGTGATTCACAGGTCCTTCCTTCCTCTCTGCTCCCATCCCAGGCTGGCTGTCTGCCAAGTACTGCTGGAGAAAACCAAGTAACAGTACTGCTCCATTACAAATTCCCGGTCTCCAAGTTCTGCCAGGCTGTCGCTGCCCTGCCTTCCTCCTGCTCACCCCGGGCTGCTCAGCAGCTATGCCAACCCTTCCCATCCTCCACTGCCGGTCCCCACTCACCCCTCCCCTCAGTCTCAGGACACCCTCTGCCCTACCCCCAGGCTGTTGTCCAGTTTCTTTCCTTACTTCCTCCAGTCTTTCCAGAGCTAACTAGAGGAAGGCACATGCGGGGTAAGAAAGAAAAGGAGGTCTGGCTCCAGACAGATAGTTCTCCCACAGAAGACCATTCTTCTTGGGCAAGTTAACTTTACCTCCCTGCACCTCAGTTCCTTTATCTGTGGGAAAATGGTCATCACTTCAAGATGGCATCCTGTCCCACATCAGATGAAAGCCAAACTCCTTACCATGGCCAGCACGGGTGGCCCGACGTGACCTGGCCCTGTCAGTTCTGACCCTATCTGCTATCCCTCTCTCCCTGGCTGAGCTGCTCCAGCCACGTTGCCTTTGATATTCCCGGGACACAAGCTGGTCCCCACCTCAGGGCCTTTGCACATGCTGTTCTCTCTGCAGGAGCTTGGAATGACTCATGTCCCCACCGGCAGTTCTCCTCAAAAAGGCCTTCCCTGATGACCCCATCTAAGCTAGCACCCACCCCCATCTTTTCTAATCTCTTTATTTTTCTTGGTTTTGCTTATCATTTAACATGCCCCCAAATTATAGCCCTTTGTTTACTTGTTTATTGCCTGTCTCCCTCACGAAATTGTAAGCTCCAGGAGAGCAAGGACTGTGTTTTGGTCATAGTCACTCACAGCAGTAAGACAATGCCTGGCATGTAGCTGATGTTCATCAAAATTTTGTTAAATGAATAACAGAAAAAAATGTAGGATGGCTATCTAATGACCTTTCTGTGCTATACCAATACCACCACCACTCTTCCGAGACACAATTACACCCACACTCACATCTCTGCTCCAACTTTTGGTGAAAAGGAAGCTGCCGGCACCGTCCGACATGACCCTCCCCTTGGCCACAATGATGGATCAGGAATTAGGACCATGCCTTGATCTGAACCAGTCAGAGTCTTTCCCTGGGATATTCCAATCTACAAGCAGGAAAAGAGCAAATTTTCCCCGGAGACACAAAATGGTGAGGCCAGGAGCAGCTGGTGGCCTTTTCTTACAAGGCATGAGAAAGAGAAGTCTAATGCCCTGTCAACGCAGCCCTTCCTAACTTGGACACCTGAGCCAATAAGCATCTCTTTGTCTAGGCCAGTTTGCATTGGATTCTGTCGCTCGCAACCAAAAGAGTTCGGTTGTCCTGACAAATGAACGGACAGATGCCAAACACCAGGAGCGGTGCCTGGGTCAAAGCAGGCGCCTAATTGCTGTTAGGTCCCTCCCCAGGAAGCTCCTATAATTTCAACCTTCTTTGCCTCCCCTTCCCATCTCAGAAGAGGGTGTCCCTCCTCTTGTGCAAGGACACCTCCACCGCTTTCTACTCAGAACCTTGCTCCTTCCTCGGCCAGAGAAGGCGGCGGTCGTGCTTGTCTTGCAGGGGATGAGGAGCTCCTACAAGCCAAGGGCTGCGATGTCCCATCTCTCCCCCTTCGGTGCCCAGCAGCGGTAGGTGCCCCAAATGCCTTTCTCAGTGGCAGAGTCAGAGCGGAACAGAATGAAGCCTCAGGCTCCCTATAAACTGAAGAGGGCTCCATAAAATGTATAAAAAGGGAAGGGCTGTCTGTATGTAAGGGATTGTGATTGTGGTTTTATTAGCCAAATAGATAACTCTCATCATGAAAGGAGGCTTTCTGGAGTGATGGATGGCTCAGAGGCCCCGGAGGGACACGGGTATTTCTCAAGTCCACCAGTCAAACACATTAACTGCCTAACACTTCCCTCTCCATGGCAACCGGCTGGGCCTCTGCACCAGGCCCAGCACCTGTGTTCTGAAAGCCCCTCAGCCCTCACAGCTGCTACCTCCCGAACCCCACCATCAGCGGGGCACACTCATTTGCCCCCCCGCCCCACCCCATCCACAGGAGAAAAAGGACCAGCTTGGGGAGGGACATGTGCCAGAATCTGGGTCCAGAAATGGGCCGGGCCATGGGCCACTGTCACCTCTGCCTCTGAACCCCTGCAACACTCCGACTGGTACCGCCCGGCCTCTGTCGTCAGCCAGCAGGCCCCATGGAGTGGGCCCCCAGTGAGACCGATGTGGGAGCAGGGAGCCTCCTGGGTACCAGATGCTGAGAACTTGCATGGTCACAAGGCCCCAGAGGCAGGGCATCTCATTTCTGTTGTGGAGCTGAGAAACCCAAGAGGGTTGATAAGGTGAAGGGACCAAGGCAAAGTCACAATTTAGCAAGTGGCAGAGTCCCCCCACCCAACATGTCTGATGCCCCAGCCCATGCTCTTTCCTCTTTGTGGACCTGCTTTCTTCCTGGCTCACCATATCATCAGTGAGCAAGGGAGCGGGGGGTGCGGGGCTGGGCACTCCGCAGGGAAGGAGGGGTCTCGGCAGCACCCCCCTCCCCACCCCCGCCACTGCCTACAGTCTCCATCCAGAGAATGGCCATCAGTGCCTGGGAAGACAAACACCCTCACCCCCTTGGGTGTCAGCACAGGGAGGCAGTGAGTGTAGACAAGTCCTTCAAGAGGCTCCTTCATCTGGCAGTGAAAGAAGAGAGGGGGGTTGTGTAAGATACAGGCAAGTGGCCTGGACCAGAGAGAAAGGAATCCACGGAGATGGCTACATGGAGGACACCGAGAGAAACAGAGAGAGTACATGCGCACATTCACAGCGTGAGTTCTTGCGGGTGGGGATGGGCAAGAAGGCATGGGATCCAGACCAGGGATCTGCAAACTTTTTTCCGCAAAAGGTCAGAGAGTGAATATTTTCAGCTCTGCAGCCTATACAGTCTCTGTCACAACTTCTCAGTTGCCATTGTAGTGCAAAGACCACACCATGTGTGTTCCACGTTGTGTTCCATTTATTGCGTTCCAGTAAAAGTTTACTTACAAAGACAGACGGCAGGCCAGATTTGGCCCTGAGCCATAGTTTACCAACCGCTGATCTAGAGTGCAGGGTGCAGCTGGTGCTGTGGGAGAAGCAGCCGTGGTAATAAACTTGGAGAGAAGGGAGACCTGTGGGCACAGTGCCGTCCACTGGGCAGCACATACTAGGTGCGCACTGAGTGTTGACATGAAACATTGGGCTCTGCTGCAGGAAGAAGAAAGCATTGGGTAAATTTACCAAGACATGTTGACATAGGGAGCTCAAGTGTGATGCTCTTCACCCTCTAAAGAGAGAACAGAGAATAAATCAGGTTGTGTAGAGTCAGTGGCTTCACGAAAGTGGGAATGGCTAGCAGAGCAGGCAGACATCAAGTTCTAGCAGCTCCAGTAGCTGTGCTCAATGGGATCCATCAACGCCCACGCTCACCTCCGCCCCAGAGAGAGATCTCCAGCAGGGACTGGAATACAGAGGTGGGAGGCAGCTTGGAAATCTGCTGATAACACAGCCAACAGTGATTAGGTACAAACTGGTACAAAGGCTGGAGATCTGGGCCAACAGACAGAGGCCAGCTGGTTCATGAGCCCAACACTATCAAATCACTGAACAGGCGAAAGTGATGCTTAAGCATGCACCGCCACCAGGGAAGCATGCACAGGGCTGCTCTGTAGCTCCAGCAAGTGTCCAGGCTAGAAGTTTCCAAGCTGCTGCCTACCTGTGGCCTGGTGAGGCTGCACCATTTTCTTGGCTCTTCTGAGGTCCACAGGGGGCAGCTCTGGTTTCTCAGAAAATCCACATCCTGGAGCCCCTAATACACTGAATGGCGGGGAAAGAAGGGGGGTGGGGGAGACACAACCCAAGGGGACCCTTGGAGAGAAGTGGACTGAGGAGGTTGAAGGCCACAGGAATGCAGGTCATCCAGTGGAGGCCATCATGGGTGGCCACGCAGCCTGCACAGCTCCATCGGGACCCAACCAAGAGCTGCAACAGACACAACCTTTGTACCAACCCTAAGCCTGCCCGCCGGATGCAAGAGGAGTGCAAGGGTGGTGAGCTCCCCTGCCTGCCCAAGCCCGGCCTGGGAAGTAAGCAGTGAAAAGGATGTCCGTCCAGGACAGAATCACTAGAGGTCTATCCCATCGCTGCCACATGCAGAAAGATGGGAATGTGGGCCACCCCTCGCTGGATCTTCCAACTTTTCAAGAGAAACAGGGTCCAGAGTTTTAAGTGAAATCTCCTGATTTTTGGAAACTGACCCAAATTTTTGGAAAAATACTCTGAGGCCAAACAAAACACATTTGCTGGCCAAATCCAGCCCACTGGTCACTAGTCTGCCCCCACCGTACCCACTATTTCAACTTTATCTCCTTACACTCACAGGCTGGCCCCCACCAGCTAAGTACTAGTCATCCCCATTTAATAAACAAGGGCACCGAGACTCAGGGAGGGGACTTGCCCACCGTCACACAGCTGATAAGCACCACAACTGGAGTCTGTGCTTTCTGTCAGGCCAGAATTACTCCCTCCAGGCCAGGTTGCTCCTCCAGATGGTGAAAGCCTGGGAGGGGGGAGGGGGGAGGGGTTCCCCTCTCCACGGTGTCTCTCACTCACTGCTGCATGTGGGGTGAGGGCTGATGCTCTGGTGCAGCTCCCAGAGGGGCCACTCCCCAGCTGGGGCCCTTCCGCATGGGATTTCACTCCTGCTTGGGCTCAGCTGGGGTTGTCAGCCATTTCCCCAGGGCCATCCCTGAGGGAGGGGGGAGACAGCAACCCCAAAAAGCCCTCAGCCTGGGACACACTGAGAAAGCAGTGAGTAGACCAGGTGGCCAAGTGCCCCAGTTAAAACGGAAACAATGGGAGCCCGATTCTCCATCCAGAACCTGGGCTTCTGCTTCTGAGGATGGTTCCCCTTGACTGAGTCTGGATGTTGAGACCATCTGGCCCAACTTTGTTTTATGAACTTTATGATAGGGATGGAACTTTACTATACAGGAGGATGCGAGCTGAATGTTGTTTCAATTAGGGGAACTGGTAACTTGCTAACCCCCGTGAGTGCTGACCAAGCCTGGAAGAAGGTCTCTGGTGGCCAGCCAGAGCATTCTGGCCTTAACTTTGACCTGGACAACATTTTTATTAATGACTTAGTTGAAAACATAAAAAACCTGTTTACAGAATTTGTAGTTGATTAAAAAAAAAAAAACGGGCAGATTGCAGAAACATCGACAGGATCCAGATGGCTCTAGACAGGCTGGACTGATGGACTGAATCTAATAAGATAAAATAAAACAGAGATAAATGTCAGGTCCTGAACTTGGCTTCAAAACAATCACTGCTCAAGGACAGAATTGAGGTGGGTGGGACAGTAATGGGATTTCTCAGCAGCAGGTTTTAATGAAAGTTGGAGCTTTAGTCAACACAGCATAGCTAGGACGCTAACAGAACAACCCAGGATGTTCAGCGCAGCATTGTTTACAATAGCATAACGCTGGAAACAATCTCATTTTCCAACCTATCCTTTGCACAATTGACAGCTATATACCCATTAAAATTCACGGCATAAGAATATATTAATGACTTTATAAAAATAGTGTTAAATGAAAAACAGCAGGTTATGTGCAGTTTGAGCCAATATTTTTTAGTGAAAAAATATCTGCGGAAAGATACCACAATGTGAACTTGGCAATTACTAGGTGGTATTAGGGGTGATTTGGGTATGGAGGGTGAGGGTTAGGTCTTAGTAAGTGTGTAACGTTTGATAAGGTTTTAGAAAGTTAATGTAATTCTCACACATGTAAAATTCTAGTGTCTAAAAAGTTGGAGGGAAGCCTGGGTGGCTCAGTCAGTTAAGCGAATGCCTTCAGCTCAGGTCATGATCCCAGGGTCCTGGGATCAAGCCCTACATTGGGCTCCTTGCTCAGTGGGAGCCCTCTCCCTCTGCTCCTCCTCCTGCTTGTGCTCTCTTGCTCTCTGATAAATCAATCAATCAATTAATCAATCTTTAAAATGTTAGAGAACAAAGTTCTGCTGTCCTTTGGCACAACCGAACCTGGGGGCTTGAATGTAGTTCCAGGTGCCTCCCTTTAACAAAGGACATCTTGGTGAGTGATAGACCATGAGAGCAAACGTGCTCAGTGCTGACAGTGCGTCTGGACGTGTGCTAAGTTCTTGTAATCAGCTATCCCATTCAGCGGTTTCACCCATGCTTTCTCCATTCTATGGACAAGGTTCAGAGAGGCCAAGGAACTTGCCCGACGTCACACAGTTAATGAACAACAGCATCAGGATATGCATTTCGAAAAGGAAACTGCAAAGAGAGAGACAGCATCCCTGCAAACATGGCAGGTGCTTCCAAGCACAAGGCTTTGCCCGCAGACAGAGCCCGGGAATCCGCAGTGTCAGGACTGGCCCCCCCGGGGTTCTAAATGACTCCGGATCCCCCCATCTCGGGACGCACTGGGAAGGTGCCACGGGGACTGACTGTTGGGGCCATCGGGACTGAGTTTCAGAACCCCAGACTCTCATTAAGACACTGTCTCATAGAAGGTGGAGAAATTTCGACTGTCGGATTTGGGGGAAATTAAAGAACATGAAATATGGGTTGGGGAGAAAACTAGGAAAGTTAGCACAGGGTGATGTCGAAAAATTAGTCACATCCTCCCACCTCAACCCAGCCCAGTCTCTAGGGACTCGGTTTCAGCTCCTTCTCATCAAGAACTGAACAGCCTAGGGCGCCTGGGTGGCTCAGTTGGTTAAACGACTGCCTTCGGCTCAGGTCATGATTCTGGAGTCCAGGGATCGAGTCCCGCATCGGGCTCCCTGCTCAGCAGGGAGTCTGCTTCTCCCTCTGACCCTCTTCCCTCTCATGCTCTCTGTTTCTCATTCTCTCTCTTGCAAATAAAGTCTTAAAAAAAAAAAAAAAAAGAACTGAACAGCCTAGAAGATCTGTAACTCCTTGGGTGCTGGTCCATAATGGGTCAGCAAAGGGTCTCTCCCACCTCCGGAAAATTTCCTTTGAGGGAAGAAAACCCGTGGCAGTGGGCCCAGAGAACAGATCAGCAGAGCAAGGCCATCTGCAGTGCTGGGGGAGGGGAGGCAACTCTCTTTGAGCACACCTGTCCCCCCAGGTGGGGGATCAGGGCTTCTAGCTACCCTCTCCCATGTTGAAATCACGCGGGTTCGTCTGGAGGAGGGAGAGACTTGTGCCGTGTGAAGCCGGAGGGTAGAGCCAGCTTCAATGTGCAAGAGGCACATTCCAGCTCCCGCCAGCGACGTCCCGCAGTGGGGGTCTCCTGGGGCCGGGTATTCGGCAGACGCTGGACGGTCACTGGTTGTCAGACACAGCGCAGAAAGGATTTGTGCCCTCAACTTTGAAGGTTGTGAGGGTCAGGACTTTGGGTTGCTCCACATGATTTCCCCAGGTCCTTAGCACATAACCTGGATGATAGTAGATGCTCAAAAAAAATTATCTGTTGAGTTAACTAATTAATGAGTCTGAGGAAAGGTTAGACCAGGTTACCACGAAGGGTCCTTCTGCAACTCTGAGTCTATGACCCTGTGGAATTTAAAATCCATGTCTCTAAAGTCCTGATTGTGTTCATCCAGACTCATTTCTTCCACTGTCTGTGCCATCACTTGCCACAGCAGCCCGGTGGGCACCTCCCTCTGTACTTCTTTCAGGCCATGCCTTGTCCCCCTCCCTGCTCCACCTGAAGCCCCACATGGTGCACCATGATGCCACTGTGCCCTGAGACCACCCGCCAAGGCCCAGAAGCCGCACACGGACGTACTTCCAGTATTTTACATTTACAACATAGGCAGCTATGAGCACGGGGCTGCCGACAAACCTTTGTCTGTTTGCCTTCTCGGTTCTTTCCTTGGATCCTACTTTGCAAAAGGGAAGTGTTGGATGTTGTCACCCAGTTGGTGACTGGCTTTTCTGGCAGATGTGGAGCCTTAAACTTGAGTTCCTCCAGGTGCTCTGCATTGTAATGATTTCCCAGTCCCACAGCAAGCAGACAATAAGACCAAGAAACTTCTTACTCAGACGCTTTGTTGTACTGGATCATCCCAGACAACAAGGATGGAAGAGCAAGAGGACTGTTCTTCAATTTATTCCTCTCATCCCTGAGTTACAGAAGCCAGGATAAATGTCCTCCCCCTTCACACACCCTTTCCTGACGCTCTTCCAATACAATGCCACAGTCTGGGAGATGGGTCCCGGGAGGATGTCTCCTGGCACAAAATGGTTCTCCTGAAATTCATTGTTTATTTCCTTTCTTCTTACAGCTGGGGGCGGGGAGGGGGTTGTGAAGGACTGCAGAACAAGACACACAGGCGTCTGCACCTCTGTGAGGACACTCACTTCAGACAGTAAGGTTTATAGGCCTCGGACACGTCGTCATGAAAGGGAAGCAGAAAGTCATGTCTGGGATTCCTAATCCAGTGCAAACGGTCGCAGCCAACTCTGCCCAGCAGAGTCAACTGGCCAAAAATTTAAATGGCTTCCTGGCAGTTAGGACCCCTCCAACAACACAGGCCAATTTCCAGAACCACCAGCAGAGCGCACACGCGTGCGCCTCCTTCCCCACCACCCCAAAGTCAGCCTGAGCGTGGCCATCCTCCCGAGCTAGTTTACCGGCCGCAAAATAGGACCCACAAGATGCCGGAATGTGCTGTGCTGGCGTCGGTGGATTGATGGATCGCGTGCATTTCCTAGCAGATGGAATCGTTACATGGGGGGGGGGTCTGATTCCCCCCACGCTGAGGCAGTGAGTCCGGATGCTGCCTGTACCCCTGTGTTCCCCAGTAGGATACCTTCCCCGGGTGTTTGCTTCATTACAATTTGTCGTGCAAAGGTTTTTCTTGCAGTATATTCTGGGCTAAGTTTAGAAATTTGTTTTCACCTTCTGACATTGATTCCTGGGGCAGCTTGCAAGCTGCCTGGAACGAAAAATCAATGGTGACAGCAGCAGAGTGGGCTCGGGTTCTTCATTAGCCTGGAGCCCCGAGCAGCCCCAGCCCTCTCTCCTCCCTCAGGGCTAGCCCTGGGCAAAAATGGGCAGCCGGGAAGTTTTTCTTTGGTGCCCTCAGCCTTTCTGTTCTGAGCCCTTTCAGTCTGCTTGCTCCCCACTTCTTTCCCAAAACTCCTTCTCCACCAAGCATGGAGAATGGGATGCGGGAGAAGAAGTAAGATCCACTGAGCACCTACGCATATGCCAGGCACTAAGTGAGGCTGTTTATATGCATTTCCCATTGAAGCCTGCCAGTAATTCTCAGAGGTTGGTATCACCCCCATTTCACAGAATAGGAAACTAACAAAGAGATCAAGAAACAAGCCCAGTGTCACACAGTTAAAAGGTGGAACTAGATGAAACCTCTCTGACTCCGCAGCCCGAGTTCTCACCATTACACTCCACTGCGCTGATAACCACCACAGTGCAGCAACTTAAGAGCAGGTGTTTGGGAGAGCAGCATCCCCCAGGGACACAGAAAGTGTGCTTTCGCCCTGCACCCAGCCGCCCCCGCTCTGCTGACTTCTACACCCAGGGACTGGCCCTAATGAAGTCTCCGGGGACATCACTCTGTGCTCCTGAGTCTCGGCTCCACCCACAGGAGGCAATAGAATGGGCCAAGGAAGTTCTAATTGAGAATTCGCAGATCCCCACAGCAGAATTGCAGCCCTCTGGCCAAAGGTCATCTGCAAGGTGTGCAAAACAAAAAGTGGATGCTGGAGGTCTCTGAAAGAAAGCAGAGAGAACGGCAGTGAATTCCAGAATGGAGGAGGTGATGCGGCAGAAAGTCGAGGTCAGCCCTGTTCAGTAGAAATATAATGTGAGGGGCGCCTGGGTGGCCCAGTCGTTAAGCGTCTGCCTTCGGCTCAGGTCGTGATCTCAGGGTCCTGGGATCGAGCCCCGCATCGGGCTCCCCGCTCCGCGGGAGGCCTGCTTCTCCCTCTCCCACTCCCCCTGCTTGTGTTCCCTCTCTCTCTGTGTCTCTCTCTGTCAAATAAATAAATAAAATCTTTAAAAAAAAAAAAAAAAGAAAGAAATATAATGTGAGCCCCATAACTAATGTTAAGTTTTAATCACATTTTTTAAAAGTAAAAAGGAACAGGTGAAATTAATATTGATAACGTGTTTGACTCAGTATATCTCAAGTATTATTTCAACATATAATCAATAGAAAAACTTGTTAATGAGACTTTGCGTTTCCTGTACGAAGTCTCTGAAGCCCCATGTGTGTTTTACACTATGTACGGTCCACCTCAGGTTGGAAGGGCTGATTCCAGGTGCTCAGTAACCACGTGTGGCTAGTAGCTACCATATCGTACAGTACAGGGCTAGGGCCATGATTTTTAAATTATGTTCCATGGAACCTAGCCCTCCTCACGAGTGTTCCAGGGATTCCCGAAATGCTTGACTTTGTTTTCACTTTTAATGGATTTAAACTCTTTAAATTAGCAATATTTAAAAATTCACACATAGAGATGCCCTGTCCCAGATTTTAACACATTGAAGACAATCAATAGAAAAACACGTTCATATTTGGCAGGAAATATTAACTCATCCTCTTACAGAAGCAGTTGGTGCTGTAAAACATCTCTTCATCTGTTTTAAATATCAGTAATTTATATTAGGTTTCGGTTAAGCGGTAACAATACGACCAACACGTATCCCACATTTGGCCATGTGCTTCGTGGGCGTCACCTCATCAAATCCGCACAACAAATCTTTGAGGTGGGTAATATTATTCTCTTCATTTGAAGAGGAAGGTGCTGAGACTGGGGTGTTCAACAACCTGCCCAAGGTGGCATGCAGACAGCAATGAACCCAGCCCCGGCTGTCTAACTTCTTAACCAAAGACCCATAAGCACCAGACTCCAATCAAAAACAGAACCACCCACCATGCCAGTATAAGTTCCAAGTCCTCTCAAACTTCAGTTACCTGATGTCGACTTCCCCCTTATACCCGGGCTAGGTCAGCACCCTCTTGTGGGGTCCTTCCACACATGCACGCACACCACACAGCGTTCTGTCTAGTTCAACCAACGCTTACTGGCACCACAACGTGTCCCCTTAGCTGTGATCCCTTTTTGCCGACATAAAGCTTCTATATCCTGCTTAGCCTCCAACCATCTGGGAAAAGGTCGGATCTTATTCTGTAAATGATACGAAGCCAGCGAAAGACTGAAGCAAAGGGGGTGACAACAAAGACCGGATGTGCATTTTAGAAAGCTCCTTCTGCTAGCTGCAGTGAGGGTAGGTTGGAGGGTGCCGGGCTGGAGAGAGGAAACCAATGAGTAGCTGTTTGAGTGTTGACAGTAGATACGAGAGAGGACCATAGTGGATGGAAGCCACTGGGTCTCAGTGATTGAGTAATCATTGAGTGAGGGCAGCAGAGAGAAAGTGGAGGATGATTCTGGTTTCTGGTTTAAGTAGTGAGCTGATGGTGGGACCATTAACTGAAACGGGAAATACAGGAGGAAGGTCTGGGTTGAAAGGAATGAATAGACGTGACGAGTTTAGATATTAATATTGGGGTTGACACTGTAACTGACTGTCCAAAATCCATTCAACTCCTCTGCCATCTGTCACAGAAATGTAGTCTGAGGAATTCACTCTGATCCAGGGTGGACCCTAATTCACCCAGTCACAATAAGCCATTCCCATAATAATCCCCCATGTCATGACTGGTACAGGGTATGGGTCTAAACCAATGAGCACATAGCCCTTCCCTTGAGACTTTATTGGTGTAAGGGTCATAAACTGACCCACTTGGGCCATAGGAAAGCATCTTTCTTCGACAGTCTTGGGAGAGGTGAGAACAAGAAAACTAGTAGTCCTGATTACTACTGACAGCACTCCAACTCAGGAGGCTTGGGGTAAGGTAGTTCTGGGAGAAGAGTACAATGGAGAGAGAGAAAACCCTGGGCCCTGTACAACTCATTGAACCAATGGATCAAGCCACCCAAAAGTTCAAACTATCCTCTTACATGAACCAATACATTTCTTTATTGCTGTAGCCACTTTGAGTTGGGATTTCTGCTACGTACAGCCTCAAGCTTCCTAACCGATATGGATATGGTGAATCAAGGAAACCAGTACATGGAGTCTCCTGGAGTTGGGCAAGGCAGCATGCGCAAGGTGTTCTGTAGGACACAAAAGAAGTGGCGCCCATCAGGCAGATGGATGACTCTTCAATCTGAAGCTCAGGGAAGAAGTCAAGCTGAAGATACATTTCTGGTGTCACCAGATGGGATGTAAACTGAAAGAAAGTAGCCAAGACAGACCAAGGAAAGCATATAGAATGTGGAGAGGGGAGAAGAGCAGGGTCAAGGGCAGAATCCTGGGAAACACTAGCATCAGGAGGACTCTAAAGAAAACAAAGGAGTAGAAGGAAGGGAAGGAGAAGTTCTCAATGTGGGGAGGAGACTGAAAGAGTATGACCATAGAAGTGGGGAGAGGAAAAAAATAAAAAGAAGTGAGAGAGGAGGTATGAGGTAACTGCTGAATGGCAAAGAACACTGTGGAAAGAGACAGACATGGTTAGAAGAGGAATACAAACTAAGGAGCAAGCCAAGCTACTGTAACATCGAGACTCATAAATACAGTGGCTTAAATAAAATGGAAGTTCCTTTCTCTCCCACATGACAGTCCAGACAGGGAGAGACAGTCCAGAACAGTAATCAGTTCTTTTCCACAAGGTCTCAAGGGGCACAGGTTCCTCTGACTGGTTGCTGGTAAGACCTTACAAGTAAGGTCTGAGGATCTAATGTATAGCATGGTGACTATAGTTGATAATACTGTATTGCATAACTGAAATTTGCTGACAGTAGATCTTAAACCTTCTCACCAAAAAAAGGGGGGGGTAACTATGTGAGGTGATGGATGTGTTAATTAACTTGACTGTGGGAACCCTTTCACGATGTGTATGTATATCAAATCATCACTTTGTATACTTCAAATATATTACCATTTTATTTGTCAATTATACCTCAATAAAGCTGGGAAAAAAACTTAGAAGGGACAAGAAGAAAATATCTAAAACCTTTAACACATAGAAGAAAATGGATAATCTTAGGAACCCTGAAGAATTTCAGGATCTCCAATCACATTTCTGCTGCCACCCCCTTGCTCACTCTGGAGATGGCCTTGCAGCCCAGTTAATGCTGCATGACCTGCTGGCGGTGTCCAAACCCTCCCCTCCCTGCCTCCTGGCCCATCCGCTTAGCTCTGGGAATGCACACCAGAACCAGGCAGAAAGGGGAAATCATCACATTCAGGTGCTTTGCACTACGTAGGTCATGATTCTCTTTCTGCTTTTAATCTCCTCCTAACCACTGACTCTGTCCTCAAAACTCCTTCCCCTGGCCTGGCTTCTGCTTAAAGCTATCCCTTTATTTCTGTCCTTCTCTTCACCATTACAACCACCAACTTACTCCCAAACCCCCTGCAATCTGGCATCTGCCCCATCACTTGGCTGAAACTCTCACCTGGGTCATTAAATTTAATGGTCTTTCCTTGGCCTTCTTCCTCCTCCACCTGGCTGGGTCTTGTTAGACACAATTGGCCATCCCTTCCTTGAAACTCTACTATATATATATACAATGTATATATATATATATA
>NC_138372.1:24314664-24353925 GCF_054177405.1 Leptonychotes weddellii
ATAGCAGGAGGGGAAGAATGAAGGGGGGGAAATCGGAGGGGGAGACGAACCATGAGAGACGATGGACTCTGAAAAACAAACTGAGGGTTCTAGAGGGGAGGTGGGTGGGAGGATGGGTTAGCCTGGTGATGGGTATTAAAGAGGGCACATTCTGCATGGAGCACTGGGTGTTATGCACAAACACTGAATCATGGAACACTACATCAAAAACTAATGATGTAATGTATGGTGATTAACATAACAATAAAAAATTTTAAAAAAAGAAACTCTACCTTAGTCTTGGCTGCTGTGACGTGTCACTCCACACGCCTGCCCTCCCTCTCCATCTCCTAGTCTTGCCCTATGTCTCTCTTTGTGTGACTCCGCAAAAGACACACAAAGGCTGACGCAACTTCTATATGGGGCAGTCATCCCGCTATAGTGAAAAAGACATCACCGGGGCTCAAGCCTCAGATCTACCCCTTGTTTGTTGTGTAACCTTGGCCAGTTACTTAGCACCTCTGAGTCCATTTCCTCCCTGGGAAAACAGGGACACAAATACCCCTCTCTCAGGCTTTGTATTATCAGGCAAGGCAACTGCTTAATAAACAACCCCCAAAACTTCAGGGGCTTAACAAACAATAATGTTATAGTCCAGTGAATGAGCAGAAGCTAGGGGCCACTACAGAAGATTACACAGGAATTGGATCCAGTGGCTCTACCATTCCCTAGGGCTCAGGGTCCTCCACTGGATTTTCTGTTTCAGCAGACCACAGGAAAAAAGACTGAGCAAGTGCATGCATAAGACTGTGCATGATATTTTTAGGGGACAGACAGAGAGGTGGCATGTATTACACCTACTCACATTCCATTGGCCAGAACTCAGTCACATGACTTGATCTGTTAGCAAGGGATGCTGGGAAATGTAGTTCTGGGGGAAAGAAAGGGGATCTGATGAACACATAGTATCCATCTAGCTATGGGTAGCTGTGAAGATGGAAATCATAGAAGTGAATCCTGTGACCTTTCTGGAACATAGTAGATGTTATATGAATAATAGCCTTTAGTAGCCATTTTTTTACTATTTGCCAACTTTCCCCAGTGTTTAAAGTCTGTGCAGACAAAGGCTGAGATAAATAAGGAGACTGAGGGAGAGCAGACAGAGACTAAAGGGGAAACAACTCTTGTGGACAGAAACAGAAGTGCGGGCCAGATTTGGGGTGTAGGTAGAAGTACAGCAGGCAGTGTGGGCAGGGGGCACACGGGGAACAGAGAGCCCAGTAGCACTGAGCACAACCTTTGATTTTCCCACTAGCCCTGGCTCCCACCTGAGCCAGAGGGGTTTAGAAAGATCTGAGTTTCCTTGGAAACCATTTCTCTGGCCCTCTCTGCACGTTATCAGCCAAGCTGGTTGTAATCAAACCCCCACGGGGCAGAGAATGAGCTCTCAAATTGCCGTCCTGGGGTTCCATCCAAATTACTTGCATTCCCTATTTAAATTGGTAATTTCCCCACAAGTGCTCTCCCTGCCCATCCCCAGATTTGTTGGGAAGGGGGAGCTCTAGGCATGCACCCAGACACAGCCCAGGGTCCTTGGGGGTGCCTCCAAGCAGCCACACCAAGACAGGACCCTTATCCTCAGGTCCCTCTGGCCCACAGAGGGAACAGCCCGGACATTAGCAGTAAAGAAGAAGGACCTACATGGGCCTCTGTGAGTGACTCAAGAATGATGGGCTCCACTATCCAGACTGGATTTCAGGGGTGCTGACTGATTTACCTTTTTCAGGTACACACTTTTGGAAGGACAGGGATAGATGCTGGGCCAGGACACCAGATAATCTTAAAGTACTCAGCGCCAAGGCCACAGGACTAGGGGACAGCTGGGGAAGTCCCAGAGTGTTAGGCAGAGAGATTCCAGGAGCTTCTGAGTCCACCCACGTCCACTCCCTTGGTCACGAGCCAGCCCTGTCCCTTAGGGGGACTAGAGAAAGGGAGAGTGGACCCCTGTCCCCTTTCTTTCCAGAATGGGCAGAAGGCCCCATCTACAACAAGGACACAGACACATGCTTAGCCATATACACACATGTATGTACATGTGAGTACAAACATACTGGAGAGAGCTGTACGTGTGTACAGATAGACACATACCCATGTACCTAGACGTCGTGCATACTGATCCCCCTCACCAGGCACACCAGGCGTGTTCATGTTTCTGCTGGACCCAGGATCAGGCGGCAGCATGTAGCACACAACCACACATGACAGTCTTGGTGTGCATCCATGCACATGCCATAGTCCCGCCAGCCATCACAGCACGATCCCTTACTGACACAAGTGCTCGGGAGCACGTGGCACTGAGGAAGGGCGAACTGGGCCAGGAGAGAGACCCTGCTTCACAAGTGGCTAAGCAGGGGACAGTCTGGATTCCAGATCCCTAGACAGATCCAAGGAACTGTGGCAAATTGAGTCTCATCCACAGGGGCACCTGAGAGTCTAATCTGAACAGGAACTGAGAGGCGGGGTGTGGAGCAGCCTGGTGGGTGGGGTGGGGCCTTACTGGGTGAAACAGCTTCCCAGACTGCTGGGAGAATGGCAGGGACCAGGAACCACCCCAGGGGAAGGCCTTACTCCCAAAGGTAGACCTGGATATGAGGGCCTTATCCCAGAGAAGAGTAGGTAAAAACCAGGGACTCTGCCATTGGCCTGAGCACCTGCAGTTAGGGGAGCAACTGGGCTTGTGGAGTCAAGTGCCTGGGGCCCCCCAGCTCTCAGATCCTTTGTCCAGGGAAGCATAGCTGGTACCAGGCCCACCCACTGCCATGTTGGGCTCCACACTCAGAGCCAGACTGGGTCAGGGTAAGCTCAGGGAGTTGGCAGGCCAGCCCTGCGGACTCTGAACAATTATTTACAGCTGAGGAGACTAGAGGAAGACAGACCCCCAACTTCTGAGCCAGCCAGGCCCTGAACTCTGTTATTCCCTCTGCTGCCAAGACAACTGGATGACTTGCCCTCTACCCAGAACCTGCCCTCAGGGCCCTACCTCAACCTCAGCTCTGAGGGTCTTGGTCATGCACTCTCCCTGGTCTCTCTTCTCAGTGCAAGGAAGCTGGGAGCCAAGCCACACACCTGAGAAGGATGGGGAGCAGGTGTTGGATTCAATGCCCAGAGTGGTTGTCCCTACCACTTCTCCCCTGGCCCTGACACTAGAAGAATCCCACAGAGCTTCACAGCCTGCCTGCTCCTTTCTAAACAGACAGGTGTGAGAGAAGAAATGAGAATTCCAGTGGGAGGGCCCAACCAGCTGTTTCCTGCTGGGACTCTCCACATCTTCTGGCAGAGTCTGCTATGGGGAGGAGAGACAGGCAGGTGAAATTTCTGAACACTCAGTGTCTCCCTACCACCCAGAATGACTCTCTCTCTCTCTCCCTCCCTCCCTCTCTCTCTCTCTGCCTTTATATATGCTACTGCTCAGAATATCCTTCCACCTCCCTGTCTCCTGGAAAACTCTTATTTAACCTTCAAAACCCTGTTCAGGTCTCCCCTCTTCTGTGAAATCTTTCCCTACCCTAGCACTCCCCCTGCCTGATGAATTATTCATTCCCTCCTCCAGGCTACCATCTATTCCTGTGGGGATGTCTGTCTTCCTTCCGGGAGGGAAGGAGCTGTGTGGCACTTGTCTCTGAACACCAGCACCACCGCAGGGTCTGCCAGAACATGTCCAGGAGAAGCAGTTGAGACAGTGAGCTCTGGAATAAACCCAACCTGAGTCTGAGTCCCAGCTCTGCGTCGTCTAGCTGTGGGACTCAGACAAGTTGTTTCAACTCTCTGAGCCTCCGTTGGTCCCAATGTGAAACAGGAAGAATAAAATGAGAAGTAAAAGTTAAATGAAAATGCAGAGGTTAGCCCAGAACTGGGGCTATTAATTAATTTTGTGATTGTCCATGAGCATCTACGCTGTCAGTTCTTTGCTGAAAAGTCCTAGTGACCCCCACGCAGTCCTTACCCTGAGAAATCTCACCAGCAAATGAATACAATGCAGTGTGGTGAGTCCCATGACAGCCCAGAGAAGGAACCGCTTACTTTAGCTGCCACATGTTCTAGTGGTTACATTCATTGGCTTGGGGGTTAGAAAGTCCCAAGTTCAAATCCCAGCTCAGACAGGAACTAGCTGTGTGAACTCAGGGAAGTTATTAAAACACTCAGAAACTCTGAGATATACCGGAAAATTAACAATACAAATAATGATACACACGTACAAATAATACAATATAAAACCTGAGGGGTGCCTGGGTGGCTCAGTTTGTTAAGTGTCTGCCTTTGGCTCAGGTCATGATCCCAGGGTCCTAGGATCGAGTCCCACATCGGGCTCCTTGCTCAGTGGGGAGCCTGCTTCTCCTTCTACCTGCCGCTCCCCCTGCTTGTGCGTTCCCTCCCTCTCTCTCCCTCTCTCTCTCTAACAAATAAATAAATAAATTCTTTAAAAACAAAACAAAACAAAAAAACTTGTTAGAGAGTAAGCAAGGAAGATTCCCAGAGAAGGCAACATCGGGCTTTGACAAATGAGTAGTTTTCAAGGTAGAGAGGGGAAGCGAGGGTATTTCCAGCAGCAGGAACGTCAGGTTAAATGGCTGGTGAGTCCAAAAGACAATGAGAAGTGTTGGGATTCTGGATCACAGTGTGTGAAGAGGAAATGGCAAAAGAGGACCTAAAAAAAAAGGCAAGGGCCAACCACTTGGACTAAGTGGTTCCTGGCACACATTTCTGATGACAACAGTCCCTTTTCTGGAATGTGCCTGGCACCTATATTAGAGGCTCAATAAATATTTGTGGGAAAACAAATAAATGAGTTAGTGGCCCTGAGAGCCTGACCCACGACCCTTTCTCTGCTAGAATTCCAATTCTTCTGTGAATTAGCTACCAGGGCCTGGGCATGTCATATAATCTCTCTGGGCTCTGGGGTTTCTTCATCTGAATTTAGAAGGGGGCTGGATGGAGTTACCATGCCTTCTCAGGGGGTGTCTGAGGGATAAATGAGAACACGCTATCGGTGCTTGCTACTATGTGTTACCCTCACTCTCTCTGAGAGGAACCCTTTTGAAAGCAATGACATAGTCCATTACAAATATCTTCACACCAAACCCCGTTCTAGATACATTACCTCATTCGATCTTCCGAACATCCCTATTAGGAAGACTTGACCATCTCCTTTTATAGATAATGCGCTCAGAGAGCGTGCCCGGGGTGCCCAAGTCACACAGCCAGTCAGAGTCTGACCCAAGACCCAAACCCCAAACCCCAGTCTTCCTCACTCCAGAGGCTTGCCACTACATTGAGGATTGTTTTAAAGCAATAAAAACTCTTCTTTTTTTTTTTAAATTTTTTTTATTCTTATGTTAATCCCCATACATTACATCATTAGTTTTTGATGTAGTGTTCCATAATTCATTGTTTGTGCATAACACCCAGTGCTCCATGCAGAATGTGCCCTCCTCAATACCCATCACCAGGCTAACCCATCCTCCCACCCCCCTCCCCTCTAGAACCCTCAGTTTGTTTTTCAGAGTCCATCGTCTCTCATGGTTCATCTACCCCTCCGATTTCCCCCCCTTCATTCCCCCTCCTGCTACCTTCTTCTTCTTCAAAAACTCTTCTTTTTTAAAAAAGATTTTATTTATTTATTTGAGGGAAAGAGAGAGAGAGAGCAAGGGGAGAGGGAGAAGCAGACCCTCCCTGAGCAGCTGAGCAGGGAGCCCGACGTGGGGCCCAATCCCAGGACCCCAAACTCATGACCCGCACTGAAGTCAGACGTTTAACCAACTGAGCCACCCAGGTACACCAACTCCTTTTTTTTAAATGAAATATGAATTGATGGGAACCCCAATCTATAAAACAATTATAAGCAGAGCTTCTCCTGTGGAAGCATCCCCTGCTCACTCCTCCTTGCCCTCACTCACCCACCCAGCCACTCACCTCCATGGCCCCTGGGCTCCAAGGAGCACAGACCCACTGCACATCACTCCCTCCCAGCCAAGCCCCATGGCCCAGAACCTTGCACAGAAGTTAGACCCACCAATGGGCCTGACATCAGAAGAACAACTTCTATGCCCTGCAGCTCACAGAATAAAAATGTATTCCTTCTGATCCCTGTCCAGTCTCCCGATAAGCCAGCCCTGCCATGCCTTAATATTCTTCCTGCTAAGGTGCCTGCAGGTCCCTCAGATGTCTAGTTCCAGCCTGCTAGTCTTTGAATTTGAGACATTCTAAGCACCCAGTAGTTGACTTAATAATTCAGGAGATTGAAAGGCAGTCCAGGCAGCAGTCAGCCAGCTCCCCTCTGCAGAAAATCTGGATGGGCTGGACACTCTCCCTAAGGGCTCCTCTCCAGGGATGGCTGCTTGAATCAAAAGAGTTAGGGATCATGGCAAATTCATTTGCAGACACAATAGTTTCGTGTTAGCAGGCTGTCCTGGGGAGGGGGGGGAGGGGGCAGCTCACCTATGTCTCTATCAGAGGCTGCATCCTTGGACATGTAATAATCAGCTCTGCTCGGCTTGGCATCATCAGAGCCTGGAATTTGGTTCTATCTCAAGGCCCCATGACCTCAAAACCATGTCAGAGACAGGCCGATGCCCCTGCCCTCTGGCTGAGGACAAACCACTGCGTTTGCGCTTCAGTGAGTCCCTACTGCCCCTATGGTCCTGCTGTGACCCTGATTCCCTGACTGAAAAGATGGAGGTGCCACAGGAGGGCTTACCTTCCCTCTTCTCAACAATTCTGCACATACCCCACCCCATCTCAGAGGGAGAAGTTTCCCTCCTTCTGTCCAAGAACAGCCTTGCCACCAAGTTTGCAACTCCACACACTTCCCCTGCACCCGAAACCCCTCCCTTGCCCTCCAGCAACAAACATCCTCCAGGACCACACACACACACACACACACACACACACACACACCCATGCTAAAGGTGGCCTTCCCAGGCTGGCCCTAGCCCTGGACGTGCAGATCTGGATTCAAGTTCAGACTCTGTCACCTACCAGCTGCATGACCTTGAGCCAGCCCTTCCATCTCTGCATCTCAGTTCCCACATCTGGACAGTGGAAATATCAGCTCTCATCTCAGAGAAAAGACTGCTGTGAAATGAGATGGGGATGCTTGGAAGGGCTCAGCACAATGCTTGTCCTTTCCTTACTCAAGGAAGCTTGTTGGAAATGCAGGATCCCAGGCCCCCTTGAGGTATGCTCAATCAGAATCTGCATTAATACCTTTAAAAAGCAGCTCAGATGTTTCTTATGTATAGGCAGCACCATTTGAACCTCCAGATTTTATCTCATCTTCCTTCAGGAGAGAAATAATTTGACACGAATGGGTGGGGGAGATCCCCTGCACCTCCCTTTCCCTTCCTCTTGCCTTCTCCAGGAGCCCAACATCCACAAGGTGACCTCTGGTGTCCTCCCCAGTCGTAACTTACTCCATCCACCGAGCCAGTTCCATCTACTCGTTCTGCCTGGCAATGGGCACTGCTGGTGCAGAATCCTTTTGAATGACATGTTGCAAGTTTATTGGGGGATTGGAAAGGAAATATGTAACAAGCCTAAAAGAATACCTGACGCATGGAAGATACTTAATAAGGGGTAGGTATTATTATTACCATCTGTGTGACCTTGACATCCCTGAGCACACCAGAGCCTCATTTTATCACCAGCACCCAACACACAGCACTAGGTAAGGTAGAGTGGGTCTTACGGTGTGAGTTCAATCCGACTCTCAATTCAGATGAGATTCTCAACTCAGAAGAGATGGCCAAGTCTAGGATCAGCCAATGAAGAGGGGAGATTACAGATGGGGATGAGCCCAGGGATGAGAGCAGGTAGACCCAGGGCGTGTGTAAGGAATAAGGAGGAGACCGGCTTGGCAGCAACAGGAGACATGCAGAGGAGAAACGGGTGATACAGAGGCAGAAGGAGGGTGGTGGCTAGCACAGGACCTGGAAGGTCAAACTAAGAAGTTTGGGTTTATGCTGGAGGCACTAGGGAACCACTGGGGGTGGCAGATCAGGAAGTAGAGTGGCCCAGAGTGCAGAGGGAGTCTGATCTAGGGCAGGCTCTAGTGGTAAAGAGGGAGAATGCCTTCAAGAGATATTGCTGGGGTAGAATGTATAGGACTTGTCGACCAATTGGATATAAGGAGAAGGAAGATGGAGAATCAGTCTGACAACAGTGTTGGTGACATCAGTGACAGACCTGGCAGCGCACAGACACAGAACTGTTTCCAAGTGGAAAATGATGGATTTTGTTTCAGAACTGATCCCTTCATCCAACCAGAATGCTAAGCACTGCATGGGGTTCTGAGTATATCACCACGGGCCAAATAGTTCCTACCCTCATGGGAGGTACAGCCTGGTGATAGGATGACACCGAGGTGCCTATGGGACCCCCAGCTAGAGATGTCCAGGAGGCAATTCAGAGAGGTGTGAGGGCCGGAGAAGATTTTGGTGTCATTCTCCCAACTGCCCTGGACACCCATTTTGGAAAGCACCAAGAGCAGGGGCCTTCTTTAAGGCCCAGACTTCAACCCTACATTTCTCTCAGTACCCAGCAAAAGCCACTGCCACCTCCAGTTGCCCTCTGCAGGGTCCTCTCTAAGGTAAGCGCAGCAGAGGCAGCCCCCTTGGAGGTGTGTAGCACGCCCAGTGGGCAGGGGCTCTGGCCTCTTGATTACCGGCTGGTGAGGAGTCTCACGATTGTAGTCATCTGATTAGCAATTCATGCTCTCATGAGCTGAGCAGAGACACGGGCCAAAGAATCTGGGCTGGACAGAGTAGTCTTGGCCTCAGTGTGATGTAGGTGAGGTTCTTCTTCAGCACTGCCCTCCCTTCACTCCCACAGTTCTTTCCTTCCACTGTACATTCTGTTCCCTGCACTTCTCTAGAATTCCTAATGTGCTAACTGGTCTCCACTTCCTCCACCCTCCTAAACTCAGACTCTTATTTCCCTCTCTACACCTGCTCTAGCCCCTGCCAGCCCCCAGACTCACCACACACCCTTCTGGCCCCTGCAAGCCCAGTTAAGTCAAAAAATCCACAGTTAATTAATACTAAGCACTTAGCATTGGGATAGATCATTTGGAGGTAAACTGATGAATGATACTATGGAATTATATTTTTGTGTGCTCTAATTGTGTGGGTACAACTTATAATTCACAGTAGCTTTTCTGTGGTCAATGAGTAATGGATATTTATGTCTTTTTTATGGAGTTCAGAGGCTAATATAACTAATGTAAATGCTATAGAAATTTCCCTCAACTCTATGGTCAACTAATCTTCAACAAAGCAGGAAAGAATATCCAATGGAAAAAAAGACAGTCTCTTCAACAAATGGTGTTGGGGAAATTGGACAGCCACATGCAGAGAAGAATGAAACTGGATCATTTCCCTACACCATACATAAAAATAGACTCAAAATGGATGAAAGACCTAAAAGTGAGACAGGAATCCATCAAAATCCTAAAGGGGAACACAGGCAGCAACCTCTGTGACCTTGGCCACAGCAACTTCTTGCTAGACACATCTCCAAAGGCAAGGGAAACAAAGGCAAAAATGAACCATTGGGACTTCATCAAAAAGCTTTTGCACAGCAAAAGAAACAGTTGACAAAACCAAAAGACAACTGACAGATGGGAGAAGATATTTGCAAATGTCTTATCAGATAAAGGACTAGTATCCAAAATCTATAAAGAACTTATCAAACTCAACACCCAAAGAACAAATAATCCAATTAAGAAATGGGCAGGCAACATGAACGGACATTTCTCCAAAGAAGACATACAAATGACCAACAGACACATGAAAAAATGCTCAATATCACTCGGCATCAGAGAAATACAAATCAAAACCACAGTGAGATACCATCTCATACCAGTCAGAATGGCTAAAATTAACAAGTCAGGAAACGACATATGTTGGCGGGGATGCAGAGAAAGGGGAACCCTCTTACACTGTTGGTGGGAATGCAAGCTGGTGCAGCCACTCTGGAAAACAGTATGGAGGTTCCTCAAAAAGTTGAAAATAGAGCTACCATATGAGCCAGCAATTGCACTACTGGGTATTTACCCCAAAGATACAAAAGTAGGGATCCAAAAGGGCACCTGCACCCCAATGTTTATAGCAGCAATGTCCACAATAGCCAAACTATGGAAAGAGCCCAGATGTCCATCGACAGATGAATGGATAAAGAAGATGTGGTATATATATTACAATGGAATACTACTTAGCCATCAAAAAAATGAAATCTTGCCATTTGCAATGACGTAGATAGAACTAGAGGGTATTATGCTAAGTGAAATAAGTCAATCAGAGAAAGACAATTATCATATGATCTCACTGATATGAGGAATTTAAGAAACAAAACAGGATCACAGGGGAAGAGAGGAAAAAATAAAACAAGACAA
Source organism: Leptonychotes weddellii (assembly GCF_054177405.1). NCBI lineage: Eukaryota > Metazoa > Chordata > Mammalia > Carnivora > Phocidae > Leptonychotes > Leptonychotes weddellii. The sequence continues at coordinate 24,325,091 of NC_138372.1, forward strand.
AATCAGAGAGGGAGACAAAGCATAAGAGACTCTCAATCACAGGAAACAAACTGAGGGCTGCTGGAGGGGAGGTGGATGGAGGGATGGGGTAACTGGGTGATGGGCATTAAAGAGGGCACGTGATGTAATGAGCACTGGGTGTTATATACAACTGATGAATCATTGACCTCTACCTCTGAAACTAATAATACATTCTATGTTAATTAATTGAACTTAAATAAAAAATAAAATTAAAAAAAGAATGAGAGACTATTACATATTAAACAAAATTCAAGAGGCATAAATAGATGATAGATGATGATAGATGATAGATAGATAGATAGATAGATAGATAGATAGATAGATAGATATAGATAGATAGATAAATTCCCCCCCCCCAGGGTGCCTGGGTGGCTCAGTCGTTAAGCGTCTGCCTTCGGCTCAGGTCATGATCCCAGGGTCCTGGGATCGAGTCCCACATCGGGCTCCCTGCTCGGCAGGAAGCCTGCTTCTCCCTCTCCCACTCCCCCTGCCTGTGTTCCTGCTCTCGCTATCTCTCTCTCTGTCAAATAAATAAATAAAAATCTTCAAAAAAAAAAATTCCCCCCCCCCCAAAAAAATGATATAGAAGTTTAAGGCCTTATCTCTCTTTTTCTGACACAGGATAGTTAGAACTACAATCTCCTGGCATTCATTCCCTGAGCAGAAAACAACCCCTTGGTAATGTAGTGCTCCAGTGTAAAAAGACAGTCTTCTCTGTCGCCATCTGCTCTATGATGCAGTTTCCAGGAATACACCTTGGGGGGAGGGGGGCGGGACTCCCTTTCCTTCAAAACCTACTCCTCTGGTGATTCTGTCAGCCCGGATCAAAAGCCTTAAAAATATACATTTTCTTTGACGCTGTAATTCTACTTCCAGAAACTTATTCTAAGTAAGACGTATGTGCAAGGATGTTTGTGGAGCACTGTTTAAAATAGCTACCCATAAAAATGGAAAGACCTTAGATGTAATATGCACACAGGGAGATGCTAGGGGAGTTTTTAATGTCTCTCAGGCCGAATCACCCTTCCATATTCTGCTCTGTTGCTGGTCCAGGGAATGCAAACACTTCACTTCCCAGACCCTGGGACCGGCTGGCTTCCCATTAGGTTCCAGCAGTGGGAGGCAACAGAGAAGATTGGAAGGCAGAGCAAGGGGAGAAGGGACTGAGTTCCTGTTCCTTTCATTCCTGACAGCCCCACCCCAACAGCAGCCGTTGGCTCCAGCCTCCCTTTGTTTCTGCACTCCCAGACCAGCCTCCTCCGACAACTCCAAGATACCAACATCTGCTGGCATCCTCTTCTAAGGTCTGAGTGCCAAGAGCCCTGCTCTGAGCTCCTAGGTTCTAGTTTCCCCACATCTTTTCACTTGTTCCTTTAGCCCTATAGGGGGCACCTGCTTCCTGCAGTTCTCATCTCTGAGTTATCTTTGTGTCCCCTTCTTGCTCTATCTGCTCCCCAACGTGGATGTAGCCAATTGCCTCTATTAAATTCCCTCTGGGTGAAATACTTTGTGTGGTATCTGATTTCCTAACTGGGTCCTGGCTAATCTAAGGGCCATTTCACCCCCATCGGATGGAAAAAGGAATTATAAATGTGACAATACCAAGGGTGAGTTAAGATGCAAAGGACAGGAATTTTATACATTGCTGATGGGTTGTAACTTTATACACTAGTCTTCCCCTTATCTTTGGTTTCTCTTTCCATGGTTTCAGTTGCCTGGGGCCAGTTGGTGCCTGGAAGCAGATGATCCTCCTTTGGACATATTGTGAGAAGGTCAATATAGCCTAACACTATGTCACAATGCCTATGTCATTCCCCTCACTTCATTTCATCCTGTAGGCATTTTATCATCTCATCTCAACACGGGAAGAAGGGTGAGTACAGTACAATAAGATATTTTGAGAGACGGTGCCTGGGTGGCTCAGTCGTTAAGCGCCTGCCTTCGGCTCAGGTCATGATCCCAGGGTCCTGGGATCGAGTCCCACATCGGGCTCCCTGCTCGGCGGGAGGCCTGCTTCTCCCTCTCCCACTCCCCCTGCTTGTGTTCCTGCTCTCGCTGTCTCTCTCTCTGTCAAATAAATAAATAAAATCTTTAAAAAAAAAAAAAGATATTTTGAGAGAGAGAGACCACATTCACATAACTTTTATTTCAGTATATTGTTATAATTGTGCTATTACTATTAGTTATTGTTGTTCATCTCTTACTTTGTCTAACTTATAAATTAAATTGTATCGTGAGTATGTGTGTACAGGAGAAAACATAGTATGTGTAGGATTTTGTACTGTCTGTGGTTTCAGGCATCCACTGGGCGTCTTGGAACATGTCTTCATAGAGAATGGGGACTACTGTATGACCATCTCAGAGATGATTTGGCAAGCAGTATCTAGTACAGCTAAAGATGCATACACCCTTCAACCCTGCAACTCTGGCCCTGGGTATGAACTCTGAAGACATTCTGACAGATCACACAGGAAGATGGCATCATTCCTTATTTGTACTATCAGCAGGACATGGGTGAGTCAGTGGTGGTATGCTCATATACTGGAATCCTAGACAGCAGTTAAAAATGAATAAATGAAAGTTACATACAGCAATATGGATAAAACTTAGAAGCATCATTTTGAGTGAAGAAAGCAACCTACAAAGGGATGTGTACAGTAAGATATCATTATATATATACATTTTTTTTTAAGATTTTATTTATTTGTTTGACAGAGAGAGAGATACAGTGAGAGAGGGAACACAAGCAGGGGGAGTGGGAGAGGGAGAAGCAGGCCTCCCGCCGAGCAGGGAGCCCGATGTGGGACTCGATCCCAGGACCCTGGGATCATGACCTGAGCCAAAGGCAGACGCTTAACGACTGAGCCACACAGGTGCTCCTATATATAAAATTTTAAAGCCTACAAAATAGTACTATGCATTGTTAATGGGTACATTTGGACATAGTAATGGGAATATATTAGTGCATGGGGGAAATGAACAGCACTAACATTAGAACATTGTTATTGAAGAGGGCAGGAAAGGAAATGGAATCAAGAAAAAGAACACAGAGGCTTTTGGGGTTATTTCTTAAGCCGTGGTGGTGGGTACCATTTAAAGGGGATTGTGGAAGACAGAAGCTTAAAGAGGGTGATCGTCTGCATCCCGGAACAGGGAATAAGTGAGGCCAATAGGCATACCAGCCATCAATATCCATTAAAACAATTTTCTAAAAACACGATATATTGACATAAAGGGCTATTAAAAACATATTAAGTAAAAATTAAGTGTACAAAAGAGTATTCTCTCATCACCCCCTTTTTATAAGATATAATATATGTGTGAAAGGGGGAAAGGACTGGAAATGGCACTGTTGCTCAGGGTAGGAGGATGATAAATGCCTCTTATTTGCTTCTTTATATTTATCATATTTTCTATTGTTTCTGAAGCAAATACAAACTTCTTATATAAGAAATTATTTTTTTAATGTACCCTGTTGGTTCTTTTTTTTTTTTTTAAGATTTTATTTATTTGACACAGAGAGAGAGCACAAGTAGGCAGAGAGGCAGGCAGAGGGAGAGGGAGAAGCAGACTCTCCACTGAGCAGGGAGCCCGATGTGGGACTCCATCCCAGGGCCCTGGGATCATGACCTGAGCCGAAGGCAGACACTTAACCGACTGAGCCACCCAGGCGCCCCCTTATATAAGAAATTCTTAACGATTTTTCTGAAACGGACTCCAACAGAAAACCCTCCCTTATTCACTGCCGTGATCTCAATATGCCACCGAGGGGCTTCCCAAAGCATGGATCGCAAGACAACTTTAGGTGGCTTCATACAGATTAAGCATTTCTTATATTCATAAGTATGTTTATCTTAACATATATTACAAAAACAAATTAGTTTCAACAAATGGTGCTGGAACAATTGGACATTGACGTACAAAATTAATCTAGACGCAGACCTACATCCTTCCCAAAAATTTACTCAAAATGGTTCACAGACCTAAATATGAAATGCAAAACTATAAAACTCCTAGAAGATAAGGTAGGAGAAAAATAAGTTAGCACATCAAATCCATGACTCAATTGATACTCAAATGTTTTTAAACGGGATGCCTGCTATGTGGGGGAAAGGGATTATCTTTTCAGTAAATGGTTGTGGGTCTGTGGGATATCTATAGGAAGGAAATGTCATTTAGACCCCTACTTCACTACTCATAAGAATCGGTTCCAGGTATCCTAAATATTAAAGAGAAAACAACAAAGTTTCTAGATGGCAAACACGGCAGGATCTCTTCATGACTTTGGGGTGCAAAGATTTCTTAAGCAAAACAAAACATTGCTGATCATATAAAAAAATGACTGATTGAAAAACCAGATTACTTTAAAATTAGGAACTTCTGGGGCGCCTGGGTGGCTCAGTCGTTAAGCGTCTGCCTTCGGCTCAGGTCATGATCCCAGGGTCCTGGGATCGAGCCCCGCATCGGGCTCCCTGCTCAGCGGGGAGTCTGCTTCTCCTTCTCCCTCTCCCCCTGCTTGTGTTCCCTCTTTCACTGTGTCTCTCTCTGTCAAATAAATAAATAAAAATCTTTAAAAAAAAATAAAATAAAATTAGGAACTTCTGATTATCAAAGGACACCACTGAGAGAATAATAAAAAAAAAAACAAGAGTAGAAGACAGTTGCAATACTTATAATCAACAACAGATTCACTTCCAGTATATATAAAGCCCGACAAACCAATCATAAAAAGATAGAAGACACAGTTGAAAAATGAGCCAAAGACGTAAACAGGCACCTCACAAAAGAAGATGCCCAATTACATCACAAACATATGACAGAGGAGAACCAGCAATGTTCTCTTCCTTACTGTCAGAGGTCATCGGATGAGTCCATTCACTCTTAGATTTTCAATTCATGGAGTTGTACACTCAAGATTTGTGTACTTTCCTGTACCTGCATTGTACTTCAACACAAAGATTATTTAAAAAAAGAAATTTGGGCAAAAAAATAAACAGAATTTTGGTGCTTTCATTGACCTAAAGACAATTTAGAAACACAGTAATGCATTGCATAACTTTCAAAAAGAAACAACAGATAGACCAAAAATAAGTAAAAAGGATTCCCTTTGAGGGCAAGAGTGAGAATAGGAAGGAAGGAGGGAATAAGAATAAAAATTAGACTTCTCTGCATCTATCTTTTTTTAACAATCTTAATTCACAATCATGCAAAATCAATACAATTTTTAAATAAATTGTTTTTAAGAAACATGAATCAATTTTAAATTAAGTTAGTAATCCAGGTAGTACATAGATACAGCAAAAAGTACGACAATGTTAACGTGAATGACTGAAGTCATGCTGTAGGAAAGATTTCCGGGTGATTGGGCATGTAGTCACTGCCCATGTCACCACCAGGGCAGACCTTGCTAATCCACCATAGATCTTTCCCACCGAGCCTAGACTGCACCTCAGAATCCAACTCAACACAGCACTCTAGGCAGCACTGACTCAAGAGTTGAAATATGCTTGCCATCCTTACCCGATGATAGCAGGTCTCAAAGGAAGAGGTCAAAGCAGTCACAGGTCCACCTAGGTCTCCTGACCCTTCATGTTGCTAATGGGAGAACGGAGGCTGAGACAGAAGGAGTGGCTTTCCCGAGGACACACCAGGAGTTTCATTTTCCCTCTGCTACACCACCACCCAGCCTTAGCATTCCAGCCTAAAGAATGGAGCCCCCTACTCTTCCATCATCCTGCTCACCTGAGCAAAGGAGGCAGCAGAAGCCGTCAGCTGTGACAAGCTCTTCAAAAATTCCCAGGTAGGTCTATCACAGCTCACGCTTGCATCAAGCCTGCTCCTGAATCCAGAGTTTTTCCCTGTCTTGAACAACCAGGCCGCTTTCTTCCCAAACCACCATCACAGAGACATCTTGCTGAATCCCAGTGGTGATCTTGCTATTTCTCTACTCAGAAATTTACCATGGCTCCCTATTTCCTCAGTCCTAACCCCTTAGCCTGGCATTCTAAATAGTTTGTGATGAGACCCCAAACTGTCTTTCTTTGTTAATATCAACTTACTGCCCCTATAAACTCCAGCTGAATCTCACTTCCAGATCTGTGTCCATGCTGTTCCAACCACCTGTCCTTTCATTGAGTCCCAGAGAGTGGAACAGGGATGTTTTAAAGTCTTCCTTCCATGCTCTGGGATGAAGCTGACCCATGGAGCATGGCCAAAAGGCTCCAGCTAAAAGGAAAAAGGGTTCCTGGGACTGGAGCCAGGTCAAACAGCAGAAACTTTCTCTTGATCATTCCCAACCTCCTTTAGATAAAGAAACCTTTGAAAATTTGATTAAAACTATGGACCTCATTCCTAGTTAAATACATCAAACACATTTTTCTTTTAATATCAAAGGGCAGGGAAAAGAGAGCCCAGCTTAAGGATCATGCCTCATGATGCTATGACGGCAGGCAGCTACCCTTTGTTCTGTGTTTATTACGTGTCAGGACTGTCCTAAGCACTGCAGGCATCACCTCATTTAATACCCTCCATACCACCATGATTGACCCCGGCTTTTCAGACAAAGAATGAAGGCACAGAGAGATGGTAGCCACAGAATCAGAATTCAAACCCAAGTCTTTCTGACTCCACAGCCTTGCTCTTAAACGATTCACCAAAGTTTTTGGTTTGGTACCAACTATGTCAGAACTTCCTGGGCCTGTCATTTAAAAATGCAGATTCCCAGGGCGCCTGGGCGGCTCAGTTAAGTGTCTGCCTTCGACTCAGGTCATGTTCCCAGGGTCCTGCTCAGCTGGGAGCCTGCTTCTCCCTCTGCCTCTGCTCGTGCTCTCGCTCTCTCTCAAATAAATAAATAAAATCTTTTAAAAAAATGCAGATTCCCAACCCCTCATCAAGTCTAAATAATCCAGAACCTCAGGAGGTTCTGCATTATTAACAAGACCCCCCAGTTGATTCTCAGGTACTCTAAGGTTAAAAATTGCCCCTGAGTGGCAAAAACTGAGTGTTCCAGTTATCATGGCTGTGTAACAAATTGCCTCAAAACTTAATGACATAAAGCAACCACCATCTTATCTAGCTCTCATACTTGTGGCTCAGGAATTCAGGAAGAGCATCACTTCCACCAGACTCTATCGGTCCCAAGCTGGCCCATATTCAAGAGGAAAGGAATTAGACCCTGCCTGTTGATGGGCATGACAAGGTCCCATCGTACGCAAGCACATGCAGTGGGAGCTGGTGTTGCAGCCATCTTTGGAAAGGGCAATCTGCCACTCGAAGCCTCTGCTCACCTGCAAAATCCGATCAGATCAACCAAGCCGCCTCAATGCGCAGCCTGGAGAGAACAGTGCTTAGCATTCATAAAAGTCACTTTTTCAACAGGCTTTCTCATGCTTCATGGTTCACCCTTTCTGCTTCAAGAAGAGCTGCAGCAGCAGTGCTACAAACCTCAGTGGCCAGCCTCAGGAAGTACCCTGAGTGACAAGGCTGTCCCAGCAGCTCATGGTCTCAGGGTCTAAGGCAAAAATATGTGTCCACCCAGCTTTCTTCTGCATTCAGGTGGCCTCACCTGGGGCAGAGGGCTAAGTCTAATGGGAGACCCAGAATCGAAATGAAAAAGGTTCAACGAGACATCATGGATAGAGAGTGTAAATTGGTAAAACCTTTTTCAAAGGGCAGCTTGGCCACATGTATCAAAATATAATATATACATGCTCTTTGACCCAGCATTTCCACTTCTAGAATTTAGTCCAAGGAGATAGCGGCCCAAATGCAAGGAGACACGTGCATAAGCAGGTACACATGATGTTGTTTATGATGGCGAAAAATTGGAAACAACCTTTCCACCCACAAGTTGGTGATAGATTAGGCAAATAAATTGTAGTTCATTAGTACTAAATTTCAAAGAATCATGTAGATCTATATAGACTGATATGGAAAAATCTCCAAAACATATGGTTAAGTGGGGAAAAAAGTATTTGAACAGTATGTATCATAAATCACATTTATATAAAACTCTTTGTGTGCTTCAGCCCAAAGAGAGATGGCTAGAGGAAGGCCCCCTGGGTGGTAGCATTTAGTGTGAATTTTGTTTTCTTCTGCATTGTTGAAATATTTAATAGTGAGAAGGTGGCTTATATTATACCTACTGTGTGCTATGGACTGTTGCAAATCCCTTACACACATTAACCCACTTTATCCCCCTAACACCCCTGGGAAATGGATACTGTTATTGTCTTCATTTTAGAAGACAGAATACTGAGGCACATAGAGGTCAAACAGTTTGCCCAGCATCACAGGGCCAGTAAATGGCAAAGACGGGAGCCAAACCCAGGAGGTCAGGCTCCAGAGTCTGTGCTCTTACCCATTAAGCTATCCTGCCACTCTGCAGTGTTTGATATAGCATTTTTACCAAAACAACAAAGCCCCCCTTTTTTTTAAGTCACCAAATTGGCCTTAAGAAGTTTTAAGTTTCCAGAAGGAGAAGCCATGGGTCCTTACAGAGGATTCTCCTGCCCTTTCACCCAGCTGAGTGTACAGACAGAATTCCTCCGGGGAGAAGTTCAAGGGTCATGACGAGGTCTGCCCCAGGAAGCCCTGTGGTGCAAACAGGATGTTAAGGAGACCCATTGGGAGGTTTTTCCCCTTGGGTGGGAATGTGCGGTCCTTCAGGTCTGTGGGAGACCAAAGGTCAAGAAAGAGACCCCCTAGAGCCTGCAGACCCAGGCCACGGCTCCTGCCCACCCCCATGCAAGGCCAGAAAAACTTGTGATGATAAATATCTACTTCAAATGAGTCCTCAAGGACTAGAGAGTGAGATCACCAGTCGGTGGATCTCTGCGCATCCTTGGACTCAGGCATGCCCGCAGGAGGGCAAGGCAGCCCCAGCAGGAGCTGCAGCAAGAAGGACCAAAGTGTCTCTAGGGAAAACTCATCCTAAGGGGAGGGAGAATTGAGGCCCAGGGCTTGGTCCAAAGATGAGGGTGGAGACGATTCTGAGCCCAGCTCTACTGTGTCATCCAGTGCCCAAGAGCAACCCCAATGGCCTTGAGCCTAAGACCTGGTGCAGGTGGTGGCCCCCATCAACACAAGTTGAAGTCTAGGGAGCTGTTTCTCTCCTACACCCTCGGGGCCCTCGGGACGCATAATGACAGGCCTTGCAGCCCCTTCAGCCCAGCGGACACAGCTGACACTTCGGGCTTCCACAGGGACTGGAGGAAAGTGGTGCATGCTGGTGGTTGCCAAAGGCACACGAGGCATCCTCAAGACGCCCAAACTACCTGGGAAGGGATTTGTGGTATCAGGAGCTGCCTCAGAGCAGTGAGGGACTAAGCTGCCCCGGGGAGAGTATGTACTATGAGAAGCAGAGAGTCAAGTGCAAATCCTCATGTCTCCTTACCACCCTAGCCTCTACCCTTCCTCCTTCTCCACACTTAGCCCCGCTCCCCAGCTCACTTTCAATGCCCCCCCACACACACATCACACAGTTTTGGAACCTAGGTCTGTGTCCTCCTTCCATCAGGGATCCTGAAGTATCAGATGGAGCTGCCAAGCTGGAGGCAGAAGGGATCTTACTCTGGAAACTTTCCTTTTAAAGCAGAGCAAGAAACAAATGGCTCTGCAATCCACTGGGATCGCCTTGGGTTGGAAATTTAAAATGCATTAAGGTTGAGAGACCTATAAACATGTCATATCACGCTCGGCAAACTGCCGCCTCTGTGACTTGCGGGCACGGGAGCCCCAAAGGGCACAGGCAGGCACGTTCACCGCACACAGATGGGCACACACACACATACGTACGCATCCCGGAAAACACTCCTTCCACATCTGTGCACATATGTGCATGCACTCTCCCCACGGGGAAACACACGCAGATCTGTGCACACAGTCCCCCAAACAGATGCCCGTAAAAAGACCCTGCACAAACACTCACCCCTCATACAGGAAGAGATGTGTAACTACATTCAGCCTTACCCTTGTAACATAAATATACACACCTGCTGCACCCACACATGCACACAGATTTACACACACAGTCACTCCACAAACATGCACACACCTTCACAATACACACACACATACACATACCCTGCCGCATTTATACACATCTCTCAGAGATAAGCCCATGCCCAGGCTCACCCTGGATGGGAGACAGACATTCTCACTCCACACACAGACACACACAGATGTACACACTCACACACACAGATTCCACCCACATCTACATGGATGTGTGGGCACAATTCATATACGCTCATCCAAAATATAGATATTCATACGCATACACACTCATCCCACACCAAATGTATGCATTTACTTTACCCAAAGCAAAGATATGCACAAACATGAATGCACACCCACCCACAGGGAGTGTGTATACATATGCAGCCCACAGAGATACATAATCAAATAAACATTTAGCATTCCTACCAACTCCAACAACCATCTGGGTGACCATCCAACAGCCTGGACTCTTTGATTGTTTCAAGCTTCTCTTCTCTGAAAATGCCACCATTTGCCCAGTGGCTCGACCAAAATCCTGAACATCACCCTGGATTCTTTTTTTTTTTTTTTTTAAGATTGATTTATTTTAGAGAGAGAGAGAGAGTGTGAGCGGGGGCCGGGGGCGAGGGGCAAAGGGAGAAGGAGAGAGAATCCCAAGCAGACTCCCCACTGAGCACAGAGCCCAACTCAGGGTTCAATCCCACGACTCCGAGACCACAACCTGAGCAGAAACCAAGAGTAGGATGCCCAACCGACTGAGCCACCCAGGCGCCCCCAACGCCCTGATTCTCCCAGCTTCCTCGCCCTCCACATCCAGGCCATTTGTAAAGGCAGCTATTTCTGTCATCTCTGAAGCTGTCGTTCTCCTCCAAGGCCCCGTCTCTCACCTGCACCACCACCACAGCCCCCTCCCCGTTGCCCTCACTTCCACCATGGCTACCTACAATCCATCCTCCATGTGGCAGCCTGGAAAAAGGACCTTTCCATGGCTTCTATGGCACTTTGAATAAAATGCAGACTCCTTCCCCAAGCCTGCAAGTCTACATGATCAGACCTGCTGCCTCTCGTGCCTGGACCTCACCTTGCTCGCCGTGCATGCTGCCACTCACTCACCACACTGGCCCCCTTTCCCAGTCGCAAGCATGCCACTCGCCTCAGGACCTTTGCCCACACTGCTCCCTCCGCCAGGGATGCTCATTCCCTGACTCTTCCCCTGGCCCCCACGCACCATCTCCCTTGAAATGTCACCTCCACAGAGGTGTCTTCCCTAATAATCTAATTTCAACAGGATGTTCCCCATTATTCACGATCCACTGTATTCTGTTTCCTGCATAGCACTCACCACCGTAAGCAATTTCTTTATGTTTGTTGTCCGTCTTTCCCTCTAAACCTGCACTGTCCAACAGAGTAGCCACATGTGGCTATTTAAATTTAAATTAACTAAAATTAAATAAAACCCAAAATTCAGCTCCTCTGTCAAACTAGCCACATTTTGAGTGCTCGATAGCTGCAGGTGGCTAGTGGCTACTGTCCTGCTCAGGGTGAAGATTTCCATCATCGCAGAACGTCCTCTTGGATGGGGCTGCTCTGGGCTGCAACTTAGATGGAGCAAGGCAATGTCTCTTCCACTCACCAGCGGGGCTTCTGTGCCCAGCATGCTGGCTGGCCCACGGAGGGACTCGGGAGGTATTTACCAAATGACCTCACACGTGTGCACACAGTCATAAAAGGAGATACACCCTCCCATATATCAAAGACCCTACTCAAATGCCACCTCTTTCTTAAAGCCTCTTGTCATCTTTCTCCTCCTTTCCCTCAGCCCCAAGCTTGTACCTCTGACACAGAGGGGTCCTTCTTGGCCACAGACCTGAGTTTGCCACCGGCACTTCTACCCCATGGGAAGAGAGGAGAGAAGGAAGTGCCTGGGGCCATGTCCTCATCAAGGCCTCCCTCTGTCCCTGTCCTTGGGGACAGCAGAGTACCTACATTCAAAGCACAAGCCCCGGACACAGGCAATCCCAGGTCTGCACCCCTGCTGTGCGTCTTACTAGCTGAGACTGGGTAGCTTGCTGTTCCTCTCTGAGTCTCGGTCTCATCATCTGTAAGTTGCACATGCTCGTGCCGACTTCACGGACCTGCGGTGAGTGAAAGAGATGCTGTCTGGGGAAGATGTCCCACAGTGTCCCTTGGAGGGCGTGGCCCGCCTCAGCAGAGGTAGGACCCATTTCCCTCCCCCCACCCCCAGCTGTGTACAGCGGCTTGTGTGCAAAGTCTATTCTCAGTTCATTCCAGCGATGACTGAAATTCTTTAGAGATGGGTGCCGCAGGTCACTGCCCAGACCGCCTAATGATTAACCAGGCTCTGATCCTGGCCCAGTGGCTGCAATTCTGAAGCAAAACACTCAATGGGCGCAGCTCAGTAATTAGGTTACAGGCTCTTGAAAGGCTAGTGCTCCTACAAATATTTTCTTAAAAACAAGCCCTGATTACAGCTGAACCCTCCGTGTGGTCCCGAGATGAGGCAGGGACCGTCACTGAGCTGCCAGGGGCCTTCTGGCTTGAGTTTCTCCAGGGCGGCTGATGGGGGAAGAAGGTCCTGGGCAAAATAAATGATCCGACAGGGAGGAGCATGCCCCATGAGGAAGCAGCTCGCTCGGGAGGAAAAAGAAGGGGGCATCAGAGGGAATTCAGCCATCAGACAAAATACAGCATCATGCGGTGGTGAACTCATGCAATCTGATGCCAAACAGCCTGGGTCCAGTCCTAGCCTGCTCCTCGCTGGCTGGGTGACCTTGACTGAGTTCCTTGTCCTCTCTATGCCCTTGTCTGTGAAGCAGGGATAACAATAATACCTACTTCAATGGGGTGTTTGGGGGAGTAAATTACTTATTATTTAGAAAGTGCTTAGCATGGGGGTGCCTGGGTGGCTCAGTCAGTTGAGCGGCCGGCTCTTGATTTCGGTTCAGGTCATGATCCCAGGGTCCTGGGCTCCATGCTCAGGGGGGAAGTCTGCTTGAGGATTCTCTCTCCCTCTCCCTCTGCCCCTCCTCGCCTCAAGAGCATGTTCTCTCTCACTTTCTCACACTCTCTCTAAAATAAATAAATAAATCTTTTAAAAAGGAAAGAAAGAAAGTGCTTAGCATGGTAACTGGTACATGTTAAACCCTATCCCAGGGTCTGTTAAGTTGGTGGAGAGAGGAGTGCTGAGATTTGGGGAACCTCCCTGACCTTTGCCCTCTCTTTTCTCCTAGTCTCTTTACCAAACCTTCCTCTTCTTTCAAGTCCTCCGCACCAAACCATCACTGCTTCCCCTGCCCTACTTCTAGGCCAATTCCATCAGAGTCCCAAAGTGGCTCTGAAGGAAATACAGGGGACCAAAAACCTGGGGAAAGATGCTCAGCCACTCATCTCATTATCACCCAGGGGTGGGAATCCCGACAGCATGAGAGATCCCAGAAGGGTCTCACAGAGGGCCAAACTGTGCTCAGAAAGCTTACTGAATGAGTGCACCCTTTATTCAGTTGGAAATCTTAATGCAGCATATAACTCTCAGGGTAGACTTCACATATCCATGATTCAAATTTTTTAAATACTGAAATAACACTGGTACACTAGCCAAAACTGACAGCATTTCAGTACTTAACAACAATGCAGGGGCACCTGGCTGGCTCAGTCGGTAGAGCATGCAACTCTTGATCTCAGGGTTGGAGGTTCGAGCCCCATGCTGGGTGTAGAGATTACCTAAAAATAAAATCATTAAAAAAAAAAAACAACAACGCAGTGTACCAGAACATCAGAATATTAAATCTTTCAAAGTCTTAGAATTACTTTATCACTCCCAGATTTCCTGGTCAAGGGCTGTTTGAGAGGAGCCTGTCCACTGAGGCAGCCCCTCAGTGAAGGTGTGGGAGGAGGGAAGAAGTCAAGAGAGAGAGGGACTAAATCATTGAAAAAGACAGGTGGGCATCAAGCAACATACAACCCCCAAAGATGTTCATGTTTTAATCCCTGGGATTTGTAAATGTTACCCTCAAAGGCAAACGAGACTTTGCAGATGTGATTAAGTTAAGGATCGCCAGGTGGGGAGAGTAGCCTGGATCTTGCAGGTGGGTTCAATATAATCACAAGGATCCTTCTAAGAGGGAGGCAGGAGGGTCAGAGTCAGAGAAAAAGAGAGGATCCGATGAGGGAAGGAGAGGTCAGAGTGATGCAGGGCCACAAGCCAAGGAATGTGGGAGCCTGGAGAAGCTGGAAAAGGCGAAGCAGCAGACTCCCCCCAGAGCCTCCGGGAGGAATACAGCCTGCTGAGGCATTTTAGATTTCTGACCTCTAGACCTGTAAGATGATACACTTGTTGTTTTAAGTCATGAAGTTTGTCACAGCAACGGTTAGGAAACTCACCAAGAATCCATAACAGATATGAGGGTAATTATTTCAACAAAGGCTTGTTGAAGGCCTACCGTGCATGCCAGGCACTGCTCTGGGCAGACACTGAGTAAACAAATGGGATCATTTCAAATAGTTAAAAGAATATGAGGAAAATAAGAAAGGTTGACATGACAGAAAGTTACCAGTTGTAGGAAGGGGCTACCTCAGATGAAGTGGTCAGGGAAAACCTCTCTGAGGAGGTGGCCAGAGTGATGGGGAGCTAGCCAGGGGAAGGTCTGGGAGAAGGGCCTCTTGGACTATATGGTTCAACCTTGACTCCGTAACAAACCACCCCAAAACTTAATGGCATAGAACAACAACCATTTATTTGCTCCCAATATTCAATGTTGGTGGAGCTTAGGGCAAACAGCTCGCCTCAGCTTCATGTAGCATCAGCGGGGACGGCCCCAACTGGAGGGTCTACTTCTAATATGGTTCACCCATACAGTCTAGCAAGTTCGTCTAGCTGTCAGCTGGGAGCTTACCTGGGGCTCTCAGCGGGGTGTGACCATTAGCCTCCACAGGGCTGCTTGGGCTTCCTCACAGGATGGTAGCTGTGTTCCAAAAGGAAGGAAGCAGAAGCTGCAGCGTCATGTCTACCACACTTTGTTGGTCAAAACCATCGCAGGCCAGCCCAGATTCAAGGGGACAGAGAAACAGACTCCATCTCCCAGTGGGAGAAGGGACAAATCATCTGGAGGCATCTTTCACCCACCACGTACACCAAAGGCATTGGATTTGCAAAAACCCTGAGGTAGGAATGAGCTTGGTGAGCTTGAGGACAAAAGTGTGGCTGGAAAAGAGCAGAATGGTAGGTGAGGTCAGAGGGGAGGGCAGCTGCCGGACAGCAGAGGGCCCGGTGGCCACCCTAATGAGTTTAGATTTTATTCCAAGGTAACAGGAAACCACTGGAGCAGGAAAGTAACATAATCTGGTAGAAGTTTTCTGCTTTTTGTTATTTGTTTGTTTGTTTTTAGTATCGCTCTTCATGCTGAGTGGAGAGGGTCAAGGGGGGAAGAAGACTGTTGCAATGGGACCATTCATTCAGGTGGAAAATGATGAGGGGACACATGGTTCGGTTTCATTGTCCACTTTCTCAGTTTTTGAACAGTGATGGAAGGAGATGGAGGAAGAGTCCATTTTAGACTAGCTGCTTCTGGGGAGTAAAAAAGAGTGGCAATTAACAGCATGGGCCTTGGCCATGGCCAACTTGGGACCTTGAGTGGATAACCTTCCCTTCCTTAACCTTAGTTTCCATAAAATGGAGATAATAATATCTGTCCTCTAAAGTTACTAGGAAGATTAAATGAGGCTATTGGTTCACTCAACAAATGTATCCTGAAGGCCAACTATGTACGGGGAAAACGACCACAAAGGACTCTACCTCCGTGGAGCTTATAATCACATGCAGAGTGATAAAGATATATAAATAATTTCATGCCTGACACACAATATTGCTCAGTAGCTATTTTTAGTGTTGCATTTGAGGGGCCTATGGCAACCCCAGGTGGAGAGTTTCAACAGTCAGTTGGCTATCCAGCCTGGCTATCTCTCTCAGCCGCTCAGCTGTCATTTACTAAACACCTACTATGTGCTAGATGCTGCACTAGGCTCCTCCACATCCACTAACCCCTCTCATCTTCCCCACAGTGGAGCTATTAGGAATTCGGGGCCTCAGGTGCCAGACTGACCAATTTGTATGAGGCACCCAAAGGGCCGTATGATCTGGCCCCTGATGAGTCACAGACACACAAATGGGCAGTTTGTCACCCCTGCTTCTTCTAGAATCAGACAGTAGGATGCCCTACCAGTGTGCCAGGCACTGTTCTAAGCTTCCCACATGCATTATCTCATTACATCTTCACAAGAGCCTTATGAAATAGGTTCTGTTGTTGTCCCCTTATCACAGAAGGGAACGCTGAGGCCCAGGGTTACAAAGCAAGTAATTGGCAGACCTGAAATTTGAACCCAGACAGGCTGACTCCAGGGACCACTGTCCTATACTGCCACGTGGCCATCATTAGGAATCCTCAAATCCAAGGACAGCAGGAGATCCTGCAGCCTTCTCTCTTGTGGGGGGAGGCACATGAGATGCAGCAGGCCTCTCTGGAGAGGGAGGATGCTTCAGGAAAAGGACGAGCCTGGGAGTAAAATCAATCTGGAGGCAAGGCCTGGCGCTACCACTTCCTAGCCGCAGACCCTAGGGAAGAACCCTAGATTCACTTAGCCTCAGCTTCCTTTCAATAACACCAAGATCATCACTCATTCATTCATTCAACAAGTAATTACTGAGAATCTGTTACATGCCAGGAAGAGCGGCATGAGTGAGACACACACTGTCCCCTGTCCTCATGAATCTGACACCGAGTTAGGAAGACAGATGACAAAATAAGGGAACAGACAAATAAAATATTTTCCAACCATAATGAGCTCCGTGAAGGAAATTAGCAAGGGGCTGAGCGCGGAAAGGGAGGAGGGGACCTGCTTTGGGTAAGAGCGGCCACCCGAAGGATAAGAAGGAGCCGGCCATGCAGAGAGGAGGAGCGAGAGCAACTGGGCAGAGCGAAGGGCGAGGCGAGGACCCCAGGAGGTCTGGGAACCACCAGAGCCCAGCATGGCTGGTGTGCAATAAAGGGATCACAGCGTAAGACGCCCCTCAACTCCCGCCGGCTTGTCCTGAGCAGGAAAGAGGATCATGCTTGCCAGACAGTAGGCATGATGATGACATGTGGTAGACAATAAATGTGAGTTCCCTGCCGCCCCCCCGCCCCGCCCCCGAGCTGGGTCCAGAAGGAGGCTCCTCCTCGGGGCGGGGGGGGGGGGGGGGGGCCCAACCTCGTCCCCAGCCATCTTCATCCACGAAGCCCTCAGGGCTCCTCGGGGTCCCCGAGCTCCGAGCCTGTTTGCCACCATCGAAGCGCGCGCTTTCTCCCTTTGTCTAATTATTCCTAATTGGGAGAAAAATTGTTTGGCAAATCAGCTGGCATCTCCTCAGCTCCGGTGTCCTAGCAACCCAGCTCCCGCGGGTGACACCAGGGAGGAGGCGCTCCGCCGCCTCCACGCAGCAGGGAGCCCGGGGCTGGGCGGCGCATCGCTCCCACGGTGGCCTCGCCCGCGCCCGGGTCACCACGCGCACGGTGCACGGGCACACGTGGCCACGCGCGCACAATGCCGAGGCCACCGGAGTCCGCCGGCGCTCGCCCGGCCCGAAGCGGAGCCTCAGCCTTTCTGGAAAGCAGAAGGTGTCTCAGAAATAGATTTCTAATTTTCCAGCCACCTGCTCAGCTGAAAGATATTCTGGAGTTTATAATTACTTTTCAGGCACTTAACTAGAGTCTAGTTTCTAGGGCAACTTGATGCATCTCAATGTGTTTACGGCGAAATCGCGCCTTGCCGCTCAGCCAGGGCTGCCCGAGGGGTCCCGAGCCAGCCCAGCGGAGGGCGCTGTCTCCTGGGTTCAGGCTTTTTTTTTTTTTTTTAAAGATTTTATTTGTTTATTCATGAGAGACAGAGAGAGAGAGAGAGAGAGAGAGAGGCAGAAGGAGAAGCAGGCTCCCAAGCAGCAGGAAGCCCGATGCGGGACTCGATCCCAGGACCCTGAGATCATGACCTGAGCCGAAGGCAGACGCTTAACCATCTGAGCCACCCAGGCGCCCCGGGTTCAGGCTTTTTAAGAACAGTGCTACCTCGGGGCGCCTGGGTGGCTCAGTTGGTTAAGCAACTGCCTTCGGCTCAGGTCATGATCCTGGAGTCCTGGAATCGAGTCCCGCATCGGACTCCCTGCTCAGCGGGGAGTCTGCTTCTCCCTCTGATCCTCCCCCTCTCATGCTCTCTGTCTCCCATTCTCTCTCTCAGATAAATAAATAAAAAATCTTTAAAAAAAAAAAAAAAGAACAGTGCTACCTCGAGGAAGGGGAAGGAGCAAGTGAGATGGAGTGGATCGGGCTCCTGGCACGGCCCACGGCCCACGAAGGGCCCCGAGAATGTTTAGCAGCAGTAGTAACGGGTCTCGGGAAAACAGATTGCCTGGCCTCCAGCTTCTGGGAGGGAGCATGCAGGCTCAGGGGACAGGCCTCAGAGGCAGAACCGCCCCGGGTCCCCCGAGAGTTTGGTGGCCCCACCAGGGTCCAAATCCCAAGCTGTTTACTGGCTGTGTAATAATGGCAAGTTACTCTCCATCTCTGTGCCTCAGTCTCCCCTCCTGGGAAGTAGAGATAATCATGGTACCCACCTCGGAGGGTTGTGATGGGGCTTAACAGAGTTAATTTGTGGGAAGCGCCTAGCACAGTACCTAGCTCATACAGAGTGAGCGCTGAGTAAATATTCTATTACTGTTATTATTGAGAAATCACAGAACAGCTCCCCCAGGGCTGGGGAAGTCCTGTGTGGGCTACAGGAGACAGAGATGGCTTTAGGGAGCTTACAAACTAGAACAGAGGTCTCCCAGAGGAGGAAAAATACTTACATATTGTAACTTCTAATTTGTATTTTTATCTCATCCTTTTTGGTTTATATTTAATGTATATCTTATGATGTGTATATTTTATAAATAAATAAATATATAGTGAGGGACCTCACTCAAGAAAGTTTCAAGGACAGGGGAACAGGATTCCAAAAAGGGTAGGACAGAGGGAGTGAAACAAATTATTTTAAATGAAAGGAACCCTAGGGGTCATTCGACCAGTCCCCACCCACATTTCACACGTGGGGACCCTGAGGGCCAGGAAGTGGGTTGCACTTCACCCAGAGTCACACCAGAAACAAGTAGCCAAAGCCCCGAGGGATCCACAGAAAGCCCAAGACGCCGGCTCTGCAAGACTCCTGGGAGACAAGAGCTCCATGATAGCACAGCCAGGAAGGCTTCCTGGAGGAAGGGCACAGGAACCAGCCTTTGAGTGGAAGAGCAAGGTTCCATCTGGGCAAACCAAGAACAGAGAAGCAGAGCCATTGCTTCAAAAGCCCCTCACAGTGGGCTCCCCAAGGGTCGTGACATGGGTGAATACTCCCAGCAGCGCCAAGTTCAGACCTCAGGGGGTTTACAACCGGCAAATTTCCTCAATCTGTACATTTCAGTGCAAGCGGGCAACAGCACGCCCTGGGGGGGCTCTCCGTCCTGGTCAGCTGACCCTGAGGCCTCTTCACCCTGAATTTCTACCTACCCCTGGTCCTCCCCTCAGCCTCCCATTTTTCAGGGGAATAAACTCAGTCCACATTTTTGTTGTCTGCCTGTCTTCTTTGGGTCTCTCTCTCTCTCTCTCTCTCTCTCGGTATCTGGTCATTCTTTGACCTGCGGTGAGGGGCCAGGGAGGGGTCTCTGTCTCTCCCAGCTCTGCCTCTGTGCATCTGGGCCTCTCAGCCTCCTTGGTACCTCTGCTTTGGAGCACGTCTGTGGGTCTGCTTGGCTGTCTGTCACCTCTCTGGGCCTGTTTCTCTCTCCAAGTCTCTCTCTGGCTCTGAATGTGTGTGAGTGGGGGCGGTGTGCATCTGTGTTTCTCTGTCTCCAATTCCGTCTGTCTGTCTGCCTGCCTGTCTGCCTGACTTCTCTCTGGCCCGCTCTCTAAGTCGGTGATTCTCAAAGTATAGTCCCAGAGCCAGCAGCATTACTTGGGAATTTGGTAGAAATGCACATTCTGGGCCCCATCCCTGACAGATTCCCTCCTTGACCAAACTCCACTCAGGTTCCTCTGAGTTCTGTTTCAACTAGTCCTCGATTTCCATGTTCTGTGCACTGTCTGATTTTAGCAGGAATCCTGCTAAGTCCATTTAACCAGAAACCCCCCACACACACACACATACACAGACACACTATCTGATCAGGTCCCTCAGCCTCTGCCACTCCCCAGATGAAATTGTCCAGTCACCCTGGCCTGCCTCGAGCAAGAATCCTATCAGGCAGTTTATCCAGAAGCTCCCCTGACCCCTGATGTTTCCTCTGGGTAATTTTCCATCCACTGACCCCACCCTGCTCCTTAGCTGTCAGTTCCCCCTTGCCCCTGCTGTATTCAGAGTCAAGTCCAATCTCTCATTGCAAAATCCCATTGCAGGGGTCCCTACACTTGTCGGGATCGTCCTCCCGCTCAAATGAAGCCTTCCCATCATGCTTTAATGAGCATCATTTAACAGCCCAGACAGACTGAATCTGAGACTCTGGGAATGGGGCCCAGGCTTCTGATACAGGTCAAGTTTCAGCACCAAGGTAGTCTCTCTAGCTCTGTTAGGAGCAGGGGGACCCCTTGTTCTTGGCCTTATCTGTCCCTGTGTCACTGTCCCTTGTAGGTCCGTGTCTGTCTGTCACATCCAAGGCCACTGGACAGGAGGCAGCTGACCTCCATGGGCACACTTTGCTTGCTGCCCCCTGTTCCCAACAGTTTGGTCGCAAACAAAGAACAGACAGCTAAGAAAAAGAAGCCTGCCCGGTTGGAAGCACACAGTAGCTTGCTGACCGAGCACAAAGCCTGGGAAGGCTACTGGGGATTAACTGGGAAATATCACTGTTTCCTCTGCTGGAGGGGATCACAAGACTGGGGCTACATCACCTATTACAGGGGCTCCCTTCGTTCCCCACCCTGGCTGTGCACACAATCACCTGCACACTTTTAAAGCATCCTGCATGCTGGGAACTACTCCCAGACATTCTGACTCAGTTGGTCTGGGCTGAAGCCCAGATATTAGTATTGTTTTAAACACTACTTGGGTGATTCTAATGTGCCAAGGGCAAAGTCCTAATGGAACCTTCATAACCCTCTTAAAGATGGAGATCAGGATTCCTTTTTTAAAGCTGGAGAAACTGAGGCTTGGGGAGGGAAAGTGCCTGACCAAAGGCACATAACTAGAAGTGCCATAGTCAAGATTTGAACCCAGAGCTGTGGTCCACTCCATGGGAGGCCTTTGGCACATAATACTGTCGTTCTCCATGGCTCACTCTCTTCTAGCCTCCCAGTATGGCTATATATTGCCCACTCCAGCCAACCCAATGGTACCCCCTCCCTGTCCACACCCCGTTCTCTGCAGCTCCGACAGCCCTGGCCGTGGGCAGCCGGCTCTGCCCCTCAGAAATGGCTGACCTCTTACAGGTCCCCTCTCAGGATGTGAACTCTCTTCCTTGGCCTGCTTGCCAGATTACTGGTATTTCCCCACCAGGGAGGTTTCCATCCTGATTCCCGGCCCCCCCCGCCCAGAATGCCTCCCTACATCCCCACTCCTCGTACACACTCTTCTCCAGGCCCCTGCTCCGGAATCTGGCCAGCCGACTTCACAGGACGTAAGGCCAGTGTTTGTCTTCTCTGCATCCCCATAGACACAGCCTCAGCACAACAGTCATACCCTGCTCTTGCAGCCACACCACCCAGAGCGACATGCCTGCCTGACAGCTTTCCTCAGCCCCTACCATGGAAGGGCCCCACCCCACAGGAGCAACCCCAGACCCGCAGGTGCCCAGACTGCAGGCCCCTCTCAAGCCCAAACTTTCTTTGAAGACTACACTTTCTCTCTAAAACCCAGTGAGGGGTGCCTGGGTGGCTCAGTTGGTTAAGCATCTGCCTTCAGCTCAGGTCATGATCTCAGGGTCCTGGGATCGAGCTGCGCATCAGGCTCCCCACTCGGTGGGGAGTCTGCTTCTCCCTCTCCCTCTGCTCCTCACCCATGCCCGTGCTCTCTCTCTCTCTCTCACTAATAAATAAAATCTTTTTTAAAAAGCCAGGTGAACTTTGCATGCTACTCCATAATGTGTCAGGGTTTGTTTCAGTAAGAAAAATAATGCCTATTGATTGAATTTTGACACAGAACATGTATTATTTTTGTAATATAAAATATTCAATTAACAAGTAAACACAATGCTTCTCACTCCTTACAATCAAGTAAAATTGATGGTGCAGGGAAATGCCGGGTTTACTTTGTGGCCTTATGAATTCCCAACACACATAGAGTGTCCCCAGGGCCATCCATAATGCATCCATTCTTTCTTTCATTTACTCATTCAACAAATACTTTTGGAGTACCTGCAGTGTCCCAGGCATAGGGCTAGAGTCTAGGAATATAATGATGAGTAACAGAGAAATGCTCCTTGCCTCCAGGGAGCTTCCTGTCTACTCAGGGGATCAAGATGTCAAAACACACACACACACACACACACACAACTATAATAACTTGTAATAAATGCACTATAGAAAAAGCAAAGGATGTACTGAGCAAGAATAATGGGGGTACTAAAATTGTTTCCAAGGAAGTGACATTTAAACTGAGACATAAAAGATGAATAGGAATTGGTCAGGTAAAAAGGAGCAGTGGGAGAATGTTCCAGGCATAGGTATGAGCCCGTGTGAAGAGGGAAAGGAGACAAACCCAAAGCTTTCTCGAAGCTCAAAGATGAATCCTTCATCACTTGCAGCCAGAGCTCACAGGCCAGAGGCAGGAACAGCCCCCCTTCCCAAGCCCTGGGAGGCAGCCAGAAGCTCTGCCAAACCCAGCCCAGCTGCGGTCTCCAGGCACAAGGCCACCCGTGAGCACCCGTGAGCGCCCAGTTCAATGCCGGCCCTGAAGTAGGACCTGGAGCCAGGTGGGGTAAGGGCTGGTGGGACCCACAGATGCAGCCCTGAGGGGGATAGCATAGGACGGTGGTCAACTTTAGATCATGGCCAAGCCCAAATGAAGCCTCTAGAGCTTCTCTGATGTCTGGAAATAGCACCTTTGCGGCACCTGAGCAGGAGGGAAGAGCCTTGAGGCACTTAGGGCCAGTTGCCCTTCTGAGCCCAGGACCTAGTGCCAAGATCAACACCTCACTTTGTGCCCCGGTTGAGGGTCCCTAGTTCCTGGTCCTAACCTGCAACACTGACCCCTTCCTGGAATGCCAGTCTATGTAGGATTGGGGGATGCTCTTCTCCCATCTAGTCTGGGTCCTTCTCCTGAGCCCTCTGCCACCATGCAGTGGCGTGCTCATTCTGGGGTCCAGCACCACCCCACCCCACCACCATGCTCAGCCCAGCTGTTCCCCGGGATGCCTCCCACCATCTGCCTAGAGGCCTGGCTGGTTCCTGGCAGACCCTGGCATTCTCCCACCTAGACTGGGACTAGCCCCTGTCTGGACTTTCAGCTTCCATCATCCTTCTTCCCGTAGCCAGAGTGACCTTTCTAAAAACACAGATCTGATGGTGTTGCTTCCCTGCTTCCAACATTTCCGTGAACTTTCCATTGCCCTTAGGGTAAAGTCCAAGCTCCTTCATAAAAGATGGACAAGTTCTGCATGTCCACCCCAGCCCCCTCTCTGCTCTCATCTTCCAGAAGGAAGACTTGTAGAGGAGGAAAGGACACAGGAACAGACTTGGGGGGGAGGGGGAGTGGGAGGAAGAACGCATAAGCACAAGCTGGAACACCCCAAACCTTTGGCCTGAGCGCCCACCCCCCACCCACCCCCAGCAGAGCTGGATGGAGCCAGCAGCAGAGAAAGCTTCTCCATTCTGATGGCCACAGCAAGGGCTGGGCAGCAACAGACAAGCCTGGGCCTCTGCTGTCACCCAGAGGCTGAATGGAGCAGCGCAGGCAAGAGAGCCAGTCTCTTAGTCACACGGAGGCGGAGCCGGTGTCCCAAGACTCACCCAATGGTGAGCAAGGTCCAGTCAAAGGTGGAGCCAAAAGCAAAGGCCTCAGTCAGCAGTGACCGTGTTGGAATCCAGGCTAATGGGTCCTAAACACGCTTCTATTATGCATCTGTCATAATACTTCATAATTTACCTGTTCCTCTGTCTGGCTCCCCCGCTAGACCCTGTAATCTGAGGTCCCTGCTCACAAAGCAATCTTACACCCTCTGGTCAGCCCTCCTCTCCAGCCTCTCTTCCCCTTGCTACTCTCCCCTTCTCTTCCCAAACCGCTGGGCCCTTAGGACATCCCAGGACAAGCAACTTCAGTACAGCAATACCTTCTCCATGTACACTCTTTCTACCACCTGCCTGATGCAGTTCCTGCTTCTCACCCCAACACCACATTTGTTCATTCATTCATTCACTCATTCATTTGCCAAATACTTACCGTGGGCCTCGTATAGACCTAGCCCTATGCTAGACAAGCAGACAGACAAGATCCCCCTGTCACGGAGCTTTATTTTATTTGGGGCAAACAGACAATCAGATAAATGAACAACGTAATTTCAGGTAGTGATACACTGAGTGATGTGTTAGACAGCACTTAGAGGGTGGCAGTGGGGAGAGAAATTGGAGGTCAGGGAAGGCCTCTCTGAAGCCAGGTGTGAAATCAGGTTTTAAAATATGTCCACTGCCTTCAAAAAATAGAATCTGCTTTCCCTCCCCATAAGCCCCTTAAATGCAGGCTGTGCTTAGTTAGTCATTTCTAACGAAAAGAATGGGGCAGAAACAATAGCATGTTGACTATGTCTGACTTCCCAGAGAGGACACAAAAGTCATTGTGGATTCCTCCTGATGCTCTCTCTCTCTTTTGGATCACTCACTCTAGGGAAAGCTAGCTGCCATGCCACAAAGATGCTCAAGCAGGCCCATGGAGAGGCCCACATGGCTGGGAACTGAGGCCTCCTGCTAAAAGCCATGTGTGTGTGCCATCTTGGAAGTGGAGGGTCCCATCTTAGTCAAGTCTTCAGATGACTGCAGCCTGTGCCAACATCCTGACTGCAGCCACCTGAAAGACCCCAAGCCAAACTACCTGGTTAAGCTACTCAGGGCCAATTCCTCCACTGGACACAGTAAGCACACTGCCCAGGTCCCACAATACTTTTAGGAGCTACAGAAATGTTTTAATTTCTATTAAAATTCAGAGAAAAAAAATTTGTCACAAATATGTGCAGATTTTTTTTTTTTAAAGATTTTATTTATTTATTTGACAGAGAGAGACACAGTGAGAGAGGGAACACAGCAGGAGGAGAGGGAGAGGGAGAAGCAGGTCTCCCGCCGAGCAGGGAGCCCGATGCGGGGCTCGATCCCAGGACCCTGGGATCATGACCTGAGCCGAAGGCAGATGCTTAACGACTGAGCCACCCAGGCGCCCCACAAATATGTGCAGATTAAACAACATACTACTGAACAACCAATGTGTCAAAGAGAGAAATCAAAAATACCTTGAAACAAATGAGAATGGAAATATAATATACCATATTTGTGGTATGCAGCAAAAGCAGTTCTAAGAGGGAAGTTCATAGAGATATATAACTACCTTAAGAAACAAGAAGTCTCAAATTAACAACCAACCTTTACACCGCAAAAACTAGAAAACAAAGCCTAAAGTTAGGAGAAGGAACAAAATAACAAAGATTAGAGCAGAAATCAATGAAATAGAGAATATCAATGAAACTAACAGTTACTTCTTTGAAAGATTAGCAAAATTGGCAAGCCTTTAGCCAGACTCACCAAGAAAAAAAGAGAGAGGACTCAAATAAATAAAATCAGAAATGAGGGGTACCTGGGTGTTTCAGTCAGTTAAGTTCTGACTCTCGATTTCAGCTCAGGTCATGATCTCAGGGTTGTGAGATCAAGCCCTGCATTGGGCTCCATGCTGGTCATGGAACCTGCTTAAGATTCTCTCTTCCTCTCCCTCTGCCCCTCCCCCCTCTAAAAAGTCAGAAATGAAAGTGGAGATACTACAACTGGTACCACGGAAATACAAAGGATCATAAGAGACTCTTTTTTTTTTTAAGATTTTATTTATTTATTTGACAGAGAGAGAGACAGCGAGAGAGGGAACACAAGCAGGGGGAGGGGGAGAGGGAGAAGCAGGCTTCCCGCCGAGCAGGGAGCCTGACGTGGGGCTCGATCCCAGGACCCTGGGATCATGACCTGAGCCGAAGGCAGACGCTTAACGACTGAGCCACCCAGGCGCTCCCTTTTTATTTTTATTTTTAAAGATTTTATTTATTTGACAGAGAGACACAGCGGGAGAGGAAACACAAGCAGGGGGAGTGGGAGAGGGAGAAGCAGGTTTCCCCGCGGAGCAGGGAGCCGGATGTGGGACTCGATCCCTGGACCCCGGGACCATGACCTGAGCCGAAGGCAGACGCTTAACGACTGAGCCACCCAGGCGCCCCCATAAGAGACTCTTATGAACAATTATGCACCAACAAATTGGACAATCTAGCAGAAATGGATAAATTCCTAGAAACATACAACCTACCAAAATTGAATCATGATTAAGACAGAAAATGAACAGACCAATTACTAGTACGGAGATTGAATCCGTAATCAAAAACCTCCGAACAAACAAAAGTCCAGGATCAGATAGTTTCACGGTGAATTCTACCAAACATTCAAAGAAGAAGTAATACCAATCATTCTCAAACTCTACCAAAAAAATAGAAGAGGAGGAAACTCTTCCAAACGCATCTTATAAGGCCAGCATTATCCACCTTGATACCAAAACCAGACAGGGACACCACAAGAAAATTACAGGCCAATATCCCTGATGAGCATAGATGTAAAAATCCTCGATAAAATATTACCAAACTGAATTCAACAATACATTAAAAAGACCATATACCATAATCAAGTGGAATTTATTGCAAGGATGGTTCAACAAAGGCAAATTAGTCAATGTGATATACCACATTAACAAAATGAAGGATAAAAATCATATGACCATCTCAATAGGTGCAGAAAAGTATTTAACAAAATTCAGCATCTATTTATGATAAAAACTCTCAACAGAGTCAGTATAAAGAGAATGTACCTTGACATAATAATGGCAATATTATTGCCATATATGACAAATCCACAACTAATATCAGACTCAATAAAAAGCTGAAAGCTTTTCTTCTAAGATTAGGAAGAAGACAAGGATGCCCACTCATGCCACTTTTATTCAAAATAGTATTGGAAGTACTAGCCAAAGAAATCAGGCAAAAGAAAGAAATAAAAGCCATCCAAATTGGAAAGAAAAGTAAAACTGTCACTATTTGCAGATGACATGATATTACATATGGAAATTCCTAAAAACCTCCATCAAAAAA
Organism: Leptonychotes weddellii; assembly: GCF_054177405.1. NCBI lineage: Eukaryota > Metazoa > Chordata > Mammalia > Carnivora > Phocidae > Leptonychotes > Leptonychotes weddellii. Next base: position 24,352,497 of record NC_138372.1, read on the forward strand.
CTGTTAGAACTGACAGACAAATTCACTAAGTTCTCAGAATACAAACTCAATACACAAAAATCTGTTGCTTTTCTACATACAATGATAATGAACTATCAAAAAGAGAAATTTAAAAAAAAATTTTATCTATAATTGCATCCAGAAAAAATCTGGGAATAAATTTAACCAAGGAGGTAAAAGACCCAATATTGAAAACTATGCAAGACATTAATAAAAGAAATTGAAAGACACAAATGAATGGAAAGATATCCCATGCTCATGGCTCAGAAGAATCAATATTATTAAAATGTCCATACCACCCAAAACAATATCCAATATCCATAGTCAACACTATCCCTATTAAATTTCCTATGGCATTTTTATAGAACTCGAACAAACAATGTTAAAATCTATATGGAAACACGAGAGATCCTGAAGAGTCAAAACAATCTTAAAAAAGAATAAACCTGGAGGATATCATGCTCCCTGATTTCAAACCATATTACAAAGCTATAGTAATTAAAACAGTATGATATTGGCATAAAAACAGACACACAGATCAGAACAGAGGGCCCAGAAATAAACCCATGCATATACGGTCAACAAATTTATTACAAAGGAGCCAAGAATATACAATGAAAAAAGGACAGTCTCTTCAATAAATGATGTTGGGAAAACTAGACAGCCACATGCAAAAGAATGAAACTAGACCATTATCTTATACCATACACAAAAATTAACTCAACATGAATGACAGACTTGAACATAAGACCTGAAATCATAAAACTCCTAGAAGAAAACATAGATGGTAGGTTCCTCGGGTCTTGGTGATGATTTATTGAATCTGACACTGCAAACAACAAAAACAAAAAATAAACAAGTGGGACTATGTCAAACTAAAAAGTTTCTGCACAGCAAAGGAGCCCATCCACAAATAAAAAAGGCAACCTACTGGGTGGAAGAAAATATGGCAGATTCAGTCCCAGACCACTGCAACAAAGCTAGTATTGCAATAAAGCGAGTCAAATGAATTTTTTGGTTTCCTGGTGCATATAAGTTATGTTTACACTATAATGTAGTCTATTAAGTGTATAATAGTATTGTGTCTAAAAAAATACAATGTACATACCTTAGTTTAAAAATGCTTTGTTAATTTTATTTATATAAAACTTTAAAAGCTATAAAATTAGAAATACCATTCTATATTTTGCATTATGGTATATCCATTCAATGAAAGTTTCTGTTAGCCATTAAAATAATAAATTCTTTTGAAGAACATCTAAATGGAAAGGTAAGCAACTCACCATCATTTTATCCAGTGAAAAAAGCAGGATATCAAATTCTGTAAATAATATAATCATATTTTTATATGTTTATATTTTTGTATGCTTAGGAAAAAAGATAGGAAATAAACACACCAGACTATTGCCAGTAGGTACCTCTATGTAGT
>NC_138372.1:24354425-24392764 GCF_054177405.1 Leptonychotes weddellii
CTTTATTTTCTTTTCCATACTTTTCTTTATCTCTGAACTATTCTATAATGAGCATGATTCATTTTTTTTGACCAGGAAAAGTTCTTTAAAAATTATACGAAGAATATATTCCTACATAACAAGTTCTGCAAAGTTGCATTTATATAGGCTGCTGTCCACATGTTTCTATCCTCACTGCTTTACTCAGAGGAAATATGGCAGACCAGACCTTCTGCATAGCCTGTGTCCAAAGCACCTTGTACCACACACCCACTACCCATTTCACTAGGTTTTTTGCGGGGAGGAGTAAAAGGAGAAAAAAATGTCTTATGTATTTAAGATATGTATTTAAAATATGCTTCAGTATGCTTTTTGAAAGGATTTTAAGAATTGTCTAAACTAAAAAAAAAAACTTTGTAACTTAAATGTACACTGGTTTGGTTGCCAGATTGCTTTTATTTAGTGTATTGTTGTCATCTTTTATTTCTCTAGAATCTTAATAGGTTTAGTTGCGAAGAAATTCTGATGAAAAGTATAGTAAGAGCAAAATGTTGGTAATTATTAGCAAGTATATACCACTTTGAACTTAATAAACTTTTATATCAAGCATATGAGGTCACACACAAATATATTTCAAGTATCCAAATATTTTAATGTATGTTTGTGTATATATACATAAACAACCATTTTTTAATCAATAAAAATGAAATTTCTCATGAAATTAAAAAAAATGTTTTGTTAAAAAATGCTAACCATCTTCTGAGCTTTCAGTGAGTTGGAATCTTTTTGCTGGTGGAGGGTCCTGCCTTGATGCTCATGACTGATCACTGATCAGGGTGGTGGGTGCTGAAGGCTGGGGCGGCTGGGGCAATTTCCTAAAATAACACAAGAATGAAGTTCGCTGCATCCGTTGACTCTTCCTTTCAGGAACGATTTCTCTCTAGCGTGCGATGCTGTTTGATAGCATTTTACCCACAATAAGACTTCCTTCAAAACTGGAGTCAATTCTCTCAAACCCTACCGCTGCTTTATCAACTCAGTTTATGTACTAGTTTAAAGCCTTTGTTGTCATTTCAACCGTCTTCTTCACAGCATCTTCACCAGGAGGAGATTCCATCTAAAGAAAGCACTTTCTTTGCTCATCCTCATCCATTCAAGTTTTATTGTGAGATTGCAGCAATTCAGCCACATCTACAAGCCCCAACAGCAACATCAAAGATCAGTGATTGCGGATAGCCACAGCTAATATAAAATAATGAAAAACTGAGATATCGTGAGAATTACCAAAATGTGACACAGAGACGTGAAGTAGATAAACGCTGTTGGAAAAATGGGGCCAATAGACTTGCTCAATGAAAGGTTGCCACAAACCACCAATTTGTAAAAAATGCAGTATCTGCAATGTGCAATAAAGTGAGGTGTGCCCATATCTTATAAGGGGTTAATATCCAAAATATATAAAGAACTCCTACAACTCATTAGTAAAAAACATATAGAGATGCATATATTTTATAACACATATAGATGCCAACAGGTACATGAAAATATGCTGAACAGCACTAATTATCGGGGAAACGCAAGTCAAAACCACAGTGATATGTCAGAAAGGCCATCACCCAAAGACAAAAAAATAACAAGTGTTGGCGAGGATGTGGAGAAAAGGAAAGTTTTATGCACTGTCGATGGGAATGTAAATTGGTGCAGCCACTGTGGGAAACAGTATGGAGTTTCCTCAAAAATTTAAAAAGAGAACTACCATGCTATCTAGCAATTCCATTTCTGGGTATTTATCCAAAGAAAACTAAAACACTAACTTGAAAAGATACATGCACTCCCACATTCATTGCAGCATTACTTACAACAGCCAAGATATGGAAGTATCCATCAATGGCTGAAGGGATAAAGAAAATGTGATACACACACACACACACACACACACAAAATGAGATATTATTTAGCCATAATAAAGAGTGAGATCTTGCCAGTTGCAACAACACAAATGGACCTCAAGGGCATTATGCTTAAGTGAAATAAATCAGACAGAGAAAGACAACTATCATGTGATCTCTGTTATACATGGAATCTAAAAAAATAAAATAAATTAAAACACAAAGACACAGGGGCGCCTGGGTGGCTCAGTTAGGCATCCAATTCTTAATTTTGGCTCAGGCAGGTCATGATCTCAGAGTCATGAAATTGAGCCCTGTTTGGGATTCTCTCTCTCCCCCTCCCTCTGCCCCCTCCCATCACACCCCCCCCCCGCCCCGCCCCAGCCACTTGCACTCTCTCTCCCTAAAATAAATAAATAAATCTTTAAAAACAAAACAAAACGAACAAACCAAGCTCATAGATATAGAGAACAGATTGGTGGTTGCCAAAGGCAGGGGGTGAGGGGTAGGAGAAATGAGTGAAATTCTTTCAAGTATTTTTAAATTTGAAAAAAAAAAAAAGTAAAGAGAATGTGTATGAGCCTGTGATCAAATTAAAGGGAACTATTTTCCCAAATTTAATTAGCTATGCATATTGCTATAAAAACGAAACTTTTTTAAAAAGAAATCTTACATCAAAGAATATGTTCTCATATATTAATATTTCCATCTTTATACTAGCACAATTATAAAAAATTTTTTTAATATCCTTTTAAGAAAGAAGGGGCCAGCAAGGGCAAAAGTACCTAAGTCCCATTAAAGTCCTAATATAGTCCTGAAGCTGCTCTTGAATTCTTGAGTCACAGAAACTTTGAGATAATAAGTATTTGTTATTTTAAGCTACTAAATTTTAGGGTAATTTGTTACATGGCAAGAGAGCACTGATAATACTGGCCTCATGAAGATTTGAGGACAGAGCACTACAGACAGGGGAGAGCAATGCAAAGGCCCTGGGGTAGAAGTAATCCTGGAATGTTCAGAATGAACAGGGAAAAAAAATGTTACTTTACCCCTTTACGCCTTGGTTTTCTCACCTGTAAAATGGGGATGATGGTCATCACAGCTCCTCATCGGATTGTTATTTGGATTAATTAATAGTATCTGGGACAAAGTAAGCACTGTGATTGCTGTTCAGCCTCCTCTTGGCCTCTCTTTCTCCTCCTGCATCCTGCCTAGACCTGATATCTGAAGGCCTAAGCCTCTTGCCAGCCACCTTAGTCTTCTGACCCCAATCTCCACCAACACACCCGGCAGCTGGGGGTCCAGAGTAGCTTCTAGACAAGATTCTGAGCCCGGAGAAATAGGTATTCCGCAGATGGGGAGGAAAGGAGTTCCAGTTTTGCAGCTCTCTCCTGAAATCACAGCCTTCCTTTTCCCATCACCCCCACTTGCTAACTTCCCTGGAGCCAGCGAGAGTCTCCTACAATTCTAGAAGGTTCCTGATTCTCACACAAAGCCCCTACTTTCCACTGAAGCCCTCCATTTGCCCACTGTACTTGCTGGGACAGGAGAAGCCCTTCTCCACCACTGTGAGAGTGTGAGCCCCAAAGCAGGGCCACAGACCAGGGTCTCAGCCACAGTGGGTGGGGGGAGGGTTGGAATTACTTTCCACGCACACGCGCGCACGTGCACACACACACACTCCTATACCCTGAAGCCTGAAGCCTCTCCCTGTCCTTAGGTTGAGTCCTTCGCATGGGATCACAAACAGTTCAGGTGCTAGAGTGTTGGAGTCGACAGTCCGCGGACTGGCTGGGTGTCGCACACGTGTCCATCGCCGTTTGTCACACTCACTGCTCCCACCAAGTAGATGCGCCATATTCTAGAATGGTAGTAACAATAATAATGACAATCAGTAGGAGGAGGGTGCGTCCTCTGTGCCAGGCGCTGTCCTAAGACCTTTACAGCAAGCACACGAAGAGTGTACCATTGTGACCTCCAGTGGGCATTGATGATTGGAGAGCACAGAAAGGTGAAATAACGTGCCCAAGGTCACACAGTGGGGGTGGGGATTCAAACCCAAGCAATCGTCAGCAGAGTGCAGACTGAGCCCTACAGTGTGTGCCCCACCCGCCCAGGCCTCAGCTGCCCCGATCCAAGACACTAGGAGGAGCTGGGCCAATCAGTTGTTCCTTTAGCAGACTGGGAGCTGTGGGCACAGAGGCCAAAAGAAACTGAGCGTCCCCACAAAGTACAGGGGACAGGCCAGTCTTCAAGGCCGGGTGTCAGAGAGGACAGAGCAACAATGCAGACAAAAGCAAAGATGAAATGACCGAGAAGTTACCGGAAGAGGTTGGAGACAACCTCAGTCAGCTGGCTCCCAAGCGCCAAGCTGCTGGAGGCCTGGTGGTCAAGCGGTTCCTGCCCCCTGAGATCTGGAAGCCTTGTTGCATCTACAACAAGTCTCCTTTATGGGGCGAGCGTCAAAAAAGTCTCCCATGCTGGCTATCAGGAAAGCTCTGACCAGAACATACTGTGCAACCTTGGGCAAGTTACCTAACCTCTCTGAGCCTCATACTACTCCATGAACTGCGACTTTGTAAGAATTCAGATACTGAATATGCAGCAGCACAGGAGGCTTCTCACACATAATAGGCGTAAAGTAAATGGCAGAGATGATCGGGCTACTCCAGTGTTTCCCACCCTATACTCCTGAACTAAACCCTGGGTGAGCACAGTTTAGACTCTGGCTGGGGCCCTAAGTGAGTCGTACTGCCCTGACCGGAGTACCCCATTGTGCCCCAAGCCCTTGTGTGCCCCACCTGGCTGAGAAGGCTGCCATGGGGCTCCTGTGCCCCAGTGACCCTCTGGAGCATGACCTCTGCCCAGCCCTGATCAGCCTCCTTCCCTGCCCACAACCTACAGCTAGGATCTGCTCTGTTGTTCTTTAACACACTATTTTGGGATCATGTAAAAATTACAAATATAGTTCAGAGAGCTCCCGTATGCCCTGCACCCAGCTTCCTTTGATGTTAACATCTTGCAGAACCACGGCGTCAAAGCCAGGAAATTAACACTGGCACAACACTGTAAACCAAACTCCAGCTGTATGCAGACTCCAGCTAGGGTGCTCATGCCCTCTTCTGCCCGATTTCTAAATCTCCCGAGCATCCTGTGCCAGGACAGAGCTGTCTTGGCCCAGCCCTGCCCTGGAGGAGTCACGGCCTCAGGGAGAACAGATATGGAAATGAGACAACTACCCTGTGATGAGATCTAGAGAGAGGAAGAGCGTCTTGCTGGTGGGGTGCAGAGGGGAAGCCCTTCGGTCCGGCACTTCAGGGTCCTGGTCTGAGCTGAGCCTCGAAGGACAAGTAGTACTTTGTCCCTCTCGGTCACCATTTCCAGAAGTCAATGGGAACTATGCCCAGGTACCGACTGGCCCACGGCTTACTGCAGCCCCTTTCCCAGGGAATTCTCAGGGAAGACAAAGACCAAACCACAGAGTGAGTCAAGACCAGGTGCTCTGGAGGCAGACAGACAGGGGCCGAACCACAGCTTCAACGCTGTGCAACTCGAGGAGGATGACTCAACTTCTCTGGGCTTTAGTTTCCTTGCACTTCCCCTGCATCTCATGCTCCTCTGTCAGAGGCAGTGTCTTCCTGTCTCTCGTTCATCTCACCCCTCCTCCCTCAGCCTTGGCCCTCCCCACATCCCAAACCCCTTGGAGTCCCATTAATTTTGAGAGGCTGTCTGTATGGATTGCCGCCTGGCCCAGTCCTGGGGCTCAGAGAGCTGTGTAATTATCCACTTGGAGCTGAGGGGAAGCGATAACCAGTTCTCCCTCCTTCCTTCCCTGCTTGCCTTACGCTCATCCATTTCACTCAAACATCCCCAGGGAAGCCGATTATGGAGGGGTCTGTGGGGGAGGAGGGGTGGGGATCTTCATTACCTCAGACAAGGTCAGAGAAAGGGAATACTCAGGCCCTGACCCCCCAGCCAGGGCCCTTCAGCCTGTCCTAGACATCAATGCTTAATCTCTAGACCCCATTATCTCCAGCCAGGAGCTCCCTCTTGTGCCCCGGCTTTGTTCAGCCAACTTTCCCCAGGGCACCTCGCATGTACATCCCATGGATCCTCAAACTCAACACCTCCAACCTGGACGCACCATCTTCCCTCCCAGACCTGCTTCCCTCATCCCTACCTTCCACCTCCCATACCCCACTCCTGATCTCCTGAAGCACCAGCCTCCCAGGCTCTCAACAAGACACCTGACACTGTCCCCTTGGCTAATGTGCCACCAGCAACCATTTCCGTTTACCTCAGACCACCAGGACCAGCTTCCATGTCTTAAAAGTTATGTGGCAGTGGACCTTTTCACCTGGACAGCCCACAGTCCCTTCAAACTGGCAACACCCCAAGTCTGACTATATCATCTTACCTCCAGTCTCCTTGCCTCTGTCTGGGACACCCCCCCTTCCCAATTACTGACACCAAACCTCTCCACCCGCTCCTGCTCCCTCTGCATACACCCCGACAGTCCCCATGCTGGGGCAGGAGGGCAGACTTTGGGGTTGGTAAGAACTGAACGACCATCCCAGCTCCATCATCCCCTGACTGTGTGGCCTGGAGCAGATCACTTCACCTCTGGCCCTCTGTTTTATCATCTGTGAAATGGGGCTAAGGATACCAACCTTGCAGGGCTGTTGGAAGACGGGGTGAGAATATCCAGAATTACAATCTCAAACGACTAGAGCCAAGCAAGTAACATGCATGCGTGGAGAGTCCTGGTGGGGTCTAGAGCCAACTGGACAGTGGATGCCCCAAGGGGGGGGAGGGGACAGCTGTCCGTCGCTCCAGCTGTTGATGCCACAAGGAATATGGGCCTCATGCTGCCGGAAACTCCTATTTCCCAACTAGGTTTCCATGTGGAATCTCCAAATTTGTATATGTTGGCAATTAATTGAAATGTTTCTTTAGCACCATGAAGGCCAAACAAAATGTGTGCCCCCAGGGCACCAGTTTGTACTTCTTGATTATGCAAGGGGTTGGCCCAGGGCTCTCTCCTAACAGTCAATAAACATGAATTCCCTTCTCTGCCCTTCTTTTTTTTTTTTTTAAGATTTTATTTATTTATTTGAGAGAGAGAGAATGAGAGAGAGCACATGAGAGGGAGGAGGGTCAGAGGGAGAAGCAGACTCCCTGCCGAGCAGGGAGCCCGACGCGGGACTCGATCCCGGGACTCCAGGATCATGACCTGAGCCGAAGGCAGTCGCTTAACCAACTGAGCCACCCAGGCGCCCATCCCTTCTCTGCCCTTCTTACCGATTCTCTCAACAACAACAAAAGTCTCCCAAGCCATTCCTCCTATGCGACCCTCATCCTCATTGTCTTCATGGAGCCCCTAGTGGCCCCAGCCGCCCAGCCCTGTCCATCCACACACCTGGCAGGGCTCCGAGTGCCCCACCCAAAATGCCTCGCCCTCCTCGGCTCTTCCCGGGACACCTCACAGTTGACAAACCCTCTCCCTTTCATTTTCTCACTTCCCTTTCCAGCAACCCATCAAGGTGCATAAGTAGTCATTACCGACCTACAGAGTAGCAATTATCGACCCCACCACGCAAATGAGGGAAGTGGGGTCCAAAGGGCGTAAGTCAGTAAACAAATAACTTAATAAACACCTACTACACACCAGGCTCTGTTAAATGGCAAACCCAAGGTCACACAGAGTATTCAACCGAAGTGCGTACAGGAAGTGTAGCTGGGCTCCGCTGAGAAATGGAGCCGGAGGTGAGTGCCTTCTGGGCACTCACCTGCTTCTCTCTTGTTCCTGCTTCCCTTTCTGTCCCATCCAGCGGAGCAGCATTCCCACACAGCGGACCGCCAGCAGATCCGGAACCTCTCCGTGTTTATCATCAGATGGATGCTGCTGGTGTTCAAAAGCCCCAGGGAAGAACCCTTAGAAGACCAGCTTGGGTTCTGTTGTCACATTGGGCCAATCAGCTCTGCAAGATACGACTGATTAGCTCAACTTGGGGCCAGCCCCAGCCCTGGGCAAATCAACAGTCAACAAGACCGAAGCAAGCTCTGTGAGTCAGGATATTGTGGCTGGTTGGAGAAGGGAGAATTCCCCAGGAAATGGGGTTGCTGTCTGTGCAAACAGGAGATGTCTTAGTTAGGGCTCTCGCAAAAGCCAAGCCTGAGACGAGGATTTATGTGCAAGTTGTCTACTGGGGCGGCGATCCCAGGAACTATCAGCATGGGAATGGGAAGTGAGGCCAAGAAGGAAAGGGAGCTGATGAAGGGTGTGTGGTTGAGTGAGTTACCACCGTGGACAAGTGAGTTTAATCCTGCTGGGGACCTCCATGAGCCTCAGAGTTCTCTCAACTGAAGGGTGTGGAAGATGGGGGATTTATCCCCTCACTTCTATCAGTCGTTGGTTGAGGGCTACTCAGAGGTGTCAATTTGTTGGCACTTCCAGCCCACCCATACACAGGCAGAGGCCCCAGAAGCTCAGAGAGCCCCAGGCAGAGCCGCAGGTCTGCCTACGGTAAATCACCATGCTTTACATAGTCCTCTCAATCGCCATCTCAGAGCAGGCCAAGGAGAGATGGGGTGGATACTGACAACACCTGCCCTGTGTATTCACTACCTGATGAAACAAGGTTTAAAACCTAGATCTATCTGATTATTTGCAATAAGCCATGTGGGCTCCGCACTGGACCATCACTGAGCAGAGGTCCCAGGCATTCCTGCCAGTGCCCAAAGGGGGGTCCCTGGCCCTGGAATGCCAGCACTGAGGTGGGCCCAGTGGCCAAAGCTGCAAGACCTTCACACGAGCCTTTCAATCCTCGGCAAAAGAAGCCCCAAAGAGAACTGAGATAAGCTGCCCATGTGCAGTAGGGCACAAGGGTTACTGTGGGCCTGGCTGGAGGGATGGGGAGACAAGGAGGCATTGGGCCCTCAGTCTCAGGGATGGGGGGGGTGGTGCTCACTGCTGCCATGACCCAGCCAGCCCACCCAGAGCCACAGACATAGTAGAGAGAGACCAAGGGTCGAGGCCAGCTCCAGCCCCCCAGGCTGAGCTTGGGAGCAAAGGCAGACCTATGGGGTAGTTCCCAGGGCCCAGGAGGAGAAGTAGGTCATCAGGGAAGGGCATGACAATGAGTGCTCACCTGGGGCCCCAGAAAGATAAAACAAGAATGTCCACCCTACCAACCAGAGAGCGACAGCCTTCAGAGCAGGGGAGTAAAGAAGGGTGGGGAGCATGCCAACCCGTAACTCCCATGCTTTCCATAGGTCCTCGCAGACTCTCCCACGACAGCTCTGTCACCCCCTCACCCTATAGAACGGAGACTAAGGCCGGGAAAAGAGAAAGGGTTTGGGCATGGCTAGGGAGTGGAAGTGGGATTTGAACCCAGGTCTGTGTGGGTTGTCTGTCACACAGCCCTCCCTCCTTCCCAGCTCTGCCTCTTCTCCACCCCGCCTGCCTCCTACCCTTCCCCGCCGACCTCCTTCCTAGACTCCTGCCGTACCACAGCTCCCATCCTTCTGCAAAGGAATAGTCGAGAAGTCTCGCCACAAGTCTTTCCATTTCCAGAAGAAAGCAAAGCTTCTTCAGCAAAGGAGCAGGCTCTCCAGCTATGTCAGCCCAGGCCTTGAGACAGACGCAGATCATCCATAGAGGAAGCTCTCCAAGGATTGGACCCTGCCCTTCCCCCGGAACCAGCATGAATGGGTCTCCTCCATCCGCCTCAAGGTCATAAGCAAACAGAGAACAGGTACCCGACCTGTGCATCCCTGTATCCTTCCAGTGATGGTGAAGGAATGGACAGCTCAGGCCCACGTGGCCGTTCACCTCCCCCATCTCCCCTCAGCGAGTTGAGACAGGCTCCTCCAAAGACCACCACCAAATAAGGGGAGAAAGAAACTGCAAAGCAGCATCAGCTTGGCCTCATTTGCAGATATTGGTCTTAGCTGAGAAGAACAGCAGCTGGGATTTATTAGGGATTTATGACGTGCCAGACACATGTTTTATATATTTTTATTCGTCTACCCTTCACAGTAAGCCTACAAGGTAGGTGCAACCGTGGTCCCCATATCGCAGATGAAGAAAGTAAGGCCGACAGGGGCTAGGAAAATTTCCCAGGGTTGTGGGCCAGTACGCAGGAGAGCTGGGGTGGGAATTTGGGCAGCATAGCTCCAGAGCCCATGCTCTTAAGACAGCATCTCTATAACACCCTCCTGCCCACTGATTCGGTGGTTCTCTTGGCTCCTTTCCTCTTATAAAGAGGAATGGAAATACATAAATTCATTCATCCATCATCAAACACTCATTAGGCAGCTACCACAGGCCAGGTGCTGTGCCAGATGGTGGAGACAAGAGTGAGCACGATTCCCATGACTCCCGAAGGCGACAGTCGTAAGGACGAGAGGACATGAAACACACAAGCACCCCCATAACTACAAGTGCAGTTGTGATATGGTCACAAAAGAGAAACACGTGCCAAAAGAATGGATAACAGAGAACCTGATCTAGTTTCAGGGATCAAGAGAGGTTTTTCTGAGAGGGACCTTACAATCAAGATCTGGAACTTGAGTCGATGCCAGCTCAGAGAAAATGAGGAAAGAGCATTACAGCATATGCAAAGGCCCTGAGGTGGGAAAGAGATTCCTATATTCTAAAAAGTGAGAGAAGGCCAACGCAGCTAGAGCACAAAGGTAGAAGGGAAGAGGCTGAGAACAAAGGGTGGGGGAGGCCTGAGCGTGCAGGACTTTACAGACCATATTAGCAATATGAGATTTTATTTCAAGACAGTGGGAGCCACCGAAAGGTCTTGAACAGACTTTTGAAAACATGACTTGTGTTTTCCAAAGAAGACTCTGTTGTAGTGGCAATGTAAGGACGGGGAATGGTTACGTGTTTGATGCACGTAGAGCATTTGGCCTACTTTCTGGCACAGAGGAGGAGCTCAATAGTTAAGCTAGCATTATTATTCCATTTTCCAGCTTTTCCACCTCTCCCGAGTGGAGGGAATAGGCACCACCTTGGCCCCACAGGCTGGCCTCTCTTGCCAAAAGGACCAAAACGTTACTCTCCTTTGGGAACAGTGGCTTCAATAGTCACCAGTGGGGTAGCAGACCACGGTGCCTATATGGCCCTTTGCCTGCTGCATTTAGAAGGGAGCCTGGGGGTGGGAGGTGGCTGGTCTCCAGAACAGAGTCAGCTCCCACCCACCCCACACCCGCTAACAGGGGAACAGCAGGAACCAGGCAGAGCTGACCCCGCAGGGAGGCCAGCACTGTCTCCTGAAGTTAGGGCTGAGGGAAGGGTCAGTTTGAGCCAGAAGGACCTGTCAAAGACAACGAGGAGGATCAGGAACGCCCGGGCTGAAGACTGGGGGACCTGGAAGTGGGGCTGGAGAACCGGGAAAGAGAAGAATGAGAGGGGAAAGGATGGCAGATACAAGGCAGGAGCCATCTGCAGGTCAAACGGCCCTCCAGCCTCCTCCCCTCCATCGGTCTATCCTTCCACAAACAACGCTCTTTCCACCTGCTTCCTAAAATGTCAGGGCTCCCCAGAGCTCTGCTGGGACCCTCCTCTTGTCACCCAGCACGCACTCCAAGGCCACGTCCTGGGGCTCCCATTGCCCCCTTGGGGCTGAGGACTCCCAAAGTGCATCTGTAGCCACTGCTGCCACCTGCTGGCTGTGGACAGTCCACGGGGCTGTCCTCCAACCCGCCCCACTCAGCACACGGAGCGCTGAACTCACTAACTCCCAAACATGTGGAAAGAACCTATGCATCACCTTTCCCTCTGCCCAAACAACCTGCTTTTCCTCCTAGGTTCCTTCCATTCCATCAGTGGACCCGCCACCTGCCCAGTCACCCAAACTAGCAACCTGGGAATCATCCGGGGTCTTCCTCCTATCTGCCCCCTGCATCCAGTCAGACCCCATACACTGGCTGTGCTTATCAACTACTTCCCAAATCCTTCCCTCTGGCTCCTGTCTTGCTTAAATCAACTGTGATAACTTTTACCTCGCGTCTCGCGTGTCTCTCCTCTTGAACAGAGGGAGCTTTCTAAACATACAGTCGATCCTTATTATTCACAGATTCCGTATTTATGAGTTCGTCTATTCACTAAAATGTATTTGTTTAACCCCCAAATCAATATACCCAGTGCTTTCGCAGTCATTCTTGGACATGCACAGAGCAGCTGAAAATTTGAGTCCCCCCACCCCGCCCCGACATTGAGGTTGAACAAGCAACACTTTGCCGTCTTCTTTCAGCTCTGAGACTTTGAATAAATGTCCTATTTGAGGGCAATTTATTTCCACATTTTCTCATTTTGGGGCTTTTTGTTGGTGATGTTGCGTTTAAATGGGCCCCCAAGGGTAGCACTAGAAGAGCTGTCTAGTTCCTAAGCGCAGGGAGGCTGGGATGAGCCTCAGGGAGAACAGCCGTGTGGTCGATGAGCTTCGTTCTGGCGTGACTTACGGTGCCTTAGCCGTGAGTTCAATGTTAATGACTCAACAATATATATTAGATAAGGTGTCTTTAAGAAGAAACACATATAAAACAAGGTTATATATTGATCAGTTGATGAACATGTTGCAACCAGAGCCTTGCAGAACCTAACCCTGCCTTTCTCCCACTGGCAAAGGTGCAGTATTTGCTAATTCCCTGTTTGTGGTGACTTTACAGAACGTAAGTACCACGAATAGTAAGAATTGACTGTACCAATATGACCATGTAGCTTCCTTCCTTCCCTCATGCCTCCCTCTGCACACAAGATAGGTCCAAACTCCTTGGTATGGTGTTCTAGATCTTTTATGGTCCAGACTGTCCTTGCCAACCTTCCAGGCACTCACTGCCCCCCACCCAGTCCACTCTCTAAGTCTCTTCCATTATCTTTCTTTTTTTTTTAAGATTTATTTATTTATTTGAGAGAGAGAGAGAGTAGGGGAAGGGGCAGAGGGAAAGAGAGAGAGAGTCTCCAAGCAGACTCCCCACTGAGTATGGAGCCCTACTCGGGGCTCAATCCCACAACCCTGAGATCATGACCTGAACGGAAACCAAGAGTCAGATGCTTAACCGACTGAGCCAACGAGGCACCCATCTTCCATTGTCTTTCACAAAGCTCCTCTGCACACTCTGTGCCCTCTGCCTCAGAGGCCTCTCCACCTCGGCTCTTCTTGGTGAACTCCTATACATCCTTCAAGACCCAACTTAAACATTACCTTGTCTGGATCTCCCTTTGGCAGAATTTGACGCTCCCTTCTCTGTTGTATGTCCCTTATAGTCCCTCTCACAATGTTGTACCTAATCCATCCAAGTGTCTCCCCTCTCCTGGACTTGGTAATCATTTTGGAGGAAGACTGTAGAGAGGGACAGGTGTGTGTGAATTTTTGCAGGGTGCATGCATTTCATACATCGTTCATTCCATAAACATGAATGCAGCCTAACTCGGTACCAGGCATCCTAGGCCCCAGGGGTACAGCAGTGAACAAAACAAAGCACTACCCGATGCACGCAACACTGTAGCTGTATGGTGTGGCCTGTGTGTGTGGGGTTGCATTGTGCTTGCTGTGGATCTGTGGTATTTGTGGCTCCTGGACACACAGTACATGGAACTCTGACCCTGTGTGACCTGCTGATAAAGGGCATCTTAGGAGTTCATTAGGACAACAGGCTGTATCTCTGCACTAATGAGAAACTCAGTGGGGGTGCTCCCTGCCCCCCCCCCCCCGCCCACCTCTCTGACGGTCACTGCCCGGCCTGGGTTTTGCCTTTCCAACCCCAAGTCAACATTCATCCACATGAGACTTTCTCTAGTAAGTCTGTCTGTCTCTCTCTCCCTTCTCTGCCTTCCCTACGTCTCAGAGAGAAAAGGCCTAGGAACAAGGGAAAGAGGTGGAAGTCACTTTTTGTAAGTGCCCACCATGTGCCAGGCCTGGGGGACGCAGTTCAGTTCACATATATCAGAGGTAGTCATAAAAGGGGCTTCCTTTGTGCCAGGCACTGTTCTAGGCCGTACCTCTATGAGCTGGGTTAATCAGCACACCTCCCAGGTAGGCGATGTTACTGTCCCTCTATGCAGATAAGAGACTGAGGCTTCACGTGGAGAGGAAGAGGCAGAAGTGGGATTCAGGCCACGCGGGCTGTGCTCGGTCACTATGCTGCATCGCGCTCGGGGTGTGCACAGGGCACCCCTCATGGGCACAAATCGTCTCTCTGTACTTTGGAGGAGAGGGAAATTGCCCAGATCTAAAAGTACCAGAGGTGTGAGATTCCAGATGCGGGGGTGTGGGTCCAGATGCAGGAGTGTATGGGCTCCAGATGCAGGGCGATGAGGTCCAGATGCTGGGGTGTGAGGCCCAGATGTGGGAGTGTAGTCTCCAGATATAGGGGTATATGGGCTCCAGATGCAGGCATGTGGGGTCCAGATGCAGAGGTCCCCTGCCTTAAGGCAGTTCCCTGAAATGCCTCCCCCATCAGACAGCGAGGTACCTGCTCTGGACAGGACTTGTCCATTCCCAAGCCCTTCCTGCTGGGGCTCACCCTGGGGGCCCTTCTGACGTCAGGGTATCTCCGGGCACCCAACTGTGTGCCTGCCCAGGCTCTCCGGATCCTTTCTTTATCTGGGTAGCCTCGCACCAAACATAGCACCTGGCACACAGCAGTGTCTCAGCAATGATTCCTGAATTGAAAACAAGGGTTGCTGGAAAGGCCAGTAGTGCGTGTGGCATTGGGGCGGGGGGGGGGGTCCCGTGTATGTGTCTGTTTGGGGGAGGGGGCGGCTCTCTGCCCAATCCCTCACGAACCCAGTGTAGGGGTGCAAAGGCTAAGCTGGATTCCAGCAGCCATGGGATGAGGGGGAGGGGAGCCTGGGCCCAGAAACCTGCTTCGTGGCCCCGCGGCAGTCATGAGAGGCTCCGGGCAGCGGGTACTAGACTTCTCAGCAGGTCAAAAAGGCCAAGTGGGTGAGTTCCTGGGGGCCAGGGGCTGGTCTGCTTTATGCCCTGCTCACAAGTCCCTATTGGTGTGGATTGATTCGTTTAATCAACAGAAAGGTCCTACCTGGAACAAGCTCAGTTAAGATCAACTATTCCAATACAGTCATGATGATGTGGAAGTTCCAGCCATGAAAGCCCAGAGGTGAGGCTCTAAGCCACCTGGAGTGGCAGTCAGGGAAGGCTTCTTGGAGGAGTACCAGGTGATGAGAAAGGCGAGAGAAGGGCATCCAAGAGTAGGCAATGGATGGGGCAAAAGCATATGGGCTGGAGACAGAGTCTGGGAGTCACGGCGTTATGGAAAATAACTGAAGCCAGAGGAATGGAAGGCCAGAGAGCAGCCCCTAGAGTCCCAAGAAGTAGCATGGGGACTTTCTGGAGAAGGATGAGAAGGCGGGACAGACCTCAGCTCCTCCCACACAAGGCCAGGGATGAGAGGACAAGCAGGGGCTCAGAGTGGACCTGTGGTTCTCCCCTCAGAGGATGCCAGGATTCTGGGCTCAGTGCCCCTGGAAGAGTGAACCATGAACCCTTAAGTTTCTGGGCCTCAGCAGAGGCAGGCTGGGGAGGCTGGGGCCCAGCCAATGGCAGGGTCAGGCGCAGCAACTCCTCCTCCTAGGCCAGAGGCACACCCAGGATGCCTGCAGACTCTGCAGGCCCTGTCCCGGGAATGCGCTGCCCAGACGCCCTCCCTGGTTCTGACATGAGTTCCAGCTGCCTGCTGAGTCCGACTTCCAGCTACCAGGAGCCATTACACAGAGAGCCCTGAGGAGTAGCCACCCAGGTAAGGTCCCCTGGGTCCAGATGGACCCTGGCTTACCTGGCAGAGGGAGACTTCTCTGGTGGCGAGGCCAGAGGTGGCCTGGACATATCTACCACCGTGGGTCGGATGGGACAGGAACGGAGGGCTCCTCCCTCCTCTGCTCTGCGTTCTTCCTGCTCTCCCCAGCTGAGCAGAGGTGGGAGCCAGGGACCAAGTGCAAGAAGGGCTCACAGGGGTGCCAGGAGCTGAGCAAGCAAAGCAGCTCTGCCTGGGCTTGCGGAGTCCCACCCACCACACCCCAGGAGGGCTGGGCCAAGAGCCTCTGGGGACTGAGGGCTGGAGCCTCTCAGGCAGTTCCCTGTCAAGCTGCCAGGAGTCCCGCCCACCTTATGCAGGACTGAGCAAAGACAAGCAGATGATTCACGACCAAGCGGTAGGGGGTAGAGACAGAACAGTGGAGAGACAGGGTGAGAGCAGAGACACCTCCAGCCTCTCTTACCTGGCATCCACCTGGTGAGGGAGAGGTTGGGCACAGACCAGATGAGCAAGCAGCTTCCTGCAACTTAAAGAAAGGGGCCCAGGCCCAGAGTGTGGTTCAAATCCCAGCTCTGCAGCTTCCCAGCTGTGCAACTATGAGCAAATTAATTAACCTCTCTGTGCTCCACTTTCCTCATCTGTGAATTGGGAATTAAAAAATATCATACCCTTTCACACAGTTGCTGTACTGGTTCATGCAAAGTGCTGAGAACAGTGCCTGGTGCCGCGTAAATACCCAGGAACCATTGGCCCTTACCACCACCCTGTTCATCTGTAGCAGATCCCACCGGCGGTCAGGACAGCACAGTGACCAATGCTTACACGGGCACTGGGAAGGGCATCAGGAACCCCTTAGAGCAAGAGTCTGTGCAGGCTCCCTGAGGTCCCAGGGGAGCCCAGCAGGTGAGACCACAGTGCCTGGGTCTCAGGGGACACCCCAGCCTCCCCACAGCCCCGCCAGGAACCAGGCAGAAGAATTCCAAGAGAGGAAGTGGGAGTCTCTTGCTCTGAATGGTAGTCACATTCGGTAATCTGATGTGTTCATTGCACGAAACTCACCAGCAAAACTGACCAGAGCAGCATGTCCCAATTTGCTGTTTTGACAAGACTGTTCCACACAATGATTAAAAAAAGGGCAGGGAGGGGTTCTGTGGTCAAAGGAGTTCAGACAATGCTACATTTTCCTTCCGTTTGGGGGATTCAAGTGTCAATGTATTCTCTTGGTCAAGGAAAGAGACCTATTGAACTTTGCTGAACCTATGTTTGCCTACCTTTCTTGAACACAGAATCCTTTTCTCTCACTGCTCCTGTTGCCAAACCATGGAGCAGGGTTCCACAGAACACCAGTTTGGGAATCCCCAGAATACCAGGGTAAAGGATAAAGAGAACCATTGTCCCCTACTTCATCTTTCAGCTGGATTGCCACTGGCCTTGCTTCAAGTGCGCTGCACCTGAGCAAGACATTACCTGGATATTTACTGAGTGTTAGACCAGACGGGAGTTTGGGGACAAAGTTCCAGCAGCCTCTCCTGCCCAATCCCCTAAGCCAAGTAAAGGGCAAGGAGCAGGTTCCCCTTAGGAGGGACTAAGAGGAGAGAGCGGGGCTCAAAAGGAGAGAAGTCTTCCCAAGGCTCCGCACCCTGAGGAGGAGGGCCAGGGTTGAAACAGAGGGAGAGGGCAGAATGTCCCACCTACTCGAGCCTTCACTCTGCAGGACCGCAAGGCCAGAGCCTTGACCCCGGGAGGAAAGAGTGGCTCCCTGGACCCACCTTCCCCCACTTTTATGGGTTCCGGATTTAATTACCTGGGTTCGAATCCCAGCTCTGCACCTAATAGTTGTGCAACCTTTATAACCCCCCGAGCCCCCCTTTCCATCTGTAAAATGCGGACAATAACAGAACCTAGCTCCTCTAGGACTGTGAGAATTGAATACAGATGATATATTTCCACAGGTGCTCAGAGTCAGTATTCTAGAAATGTGGGAAATTATGATTATTTCCCAGCAGGAACAGCCAACACCTGGGTCCACTATGAACTGGGGAATCTTCGAAGGGCTCCTGAGCGGGGTCAACAAGTACTCCACAGCCTTTGGGCGCATCTGGCTGTCTCTGGTCTTCATCTTCCGCATGCTGGTCTACCTGGTGACGGCTGAGCGAGTGTGGAGTGACGACCACAAGGATTTTGACTGCAACACCAAGCAGCCGGGCTGCTCCAACGTCTGTTTTGACGAGTTCTTCCCCGTGTCCCACGTGCGACTCTGGGCCCTGCAGCTCATCCTGGTCACCTGCCCCTCACTGCTCGTGGTCATGCACGTGGCCTACCGGGAGGCTCGGGAGAAGAAGCACCGAGAGGTAGTGGGGGAGGATGGCGGGCGTCTCTACCCGAACCCCAGCAAGAAGCGGGGCGGGCTCTGGTGGACATACGTCTGCAGCCTGGTGTTCAAGGCCGGCGTGGATACTGCCTTCCTCTATGTGTTCCACTCATTCTACCCCAAATACACCCTCCCTCATGTGGTCAAGTGCCACATAGCTCCATGTCCCAATATGGTGGACTGCTTCATCTCCAAGCCCTCAGAGAAGAACATCTTCACACTCTTCATGGTGGTCACGGCTGCCATTTGCATCCTGCTCAACCTCATAGAGCTGACCTACCTGGTGAGCAAGAGGTGCCATGAGGGCTTGGCAGCGAGGAGAGCCAGGGCCACCGGTGTGGGCCACTGCCCGGCCTGGGCCACCTCGCCCTGCAAGGGGGACGACCTCCTCGCAGGCGACCTCATCTTTCTGGGCTCAGACTCTCACCCTCCTCTCTTACCAGACCTCCCTCGAGACCATGTGAAGAAGACCATCCTGTGAGAGCCGCCGGGTCAAACCTGGTGGAGAGGGCCCAGCATGTCCCACAAGTACAGCCTTGGGGACAGGCAGCAGGGAGGGTCCGGCCCCTGCCGCAGCTGTGGGGCCTTGGGCAAGTGACCCCTCTGAGCTGAAACTTCATTTCCTTTTGTGTAAAATGGAGGTGAAGCCCACGTCACAGGGTGGTTGCCGTGAGGAGGGGTTTATTTAGAGAATGGATGTGCAAGTACCTTCAGGGGAGGGGGCACGGTCAAGGCTTAATAAAAGTCAACTCATCCACTTGATTGAAGGTGCCCTTTGGTCCCTCAGCCTTTGCGACCCTTCTCAGGTCACTGGGTCAACTTCTCTGCCCCTGCAAAGGGCTGGACCTGATCCAGCCAGGTGAGGGGACCATCCCCTCCCCTGGAAAAGGGTCCCCAGCACTTCTGGGGGTCATGCCACCTGCTCATGCTCAAAACAAGCTTTTATCCCCAGTTGCAAATTGAGGTCCGAGGACTATCTGCAAACATAATGGGGCTTAGCCTGTGGGGAGCTGTGTGTTGCAATGGAAAGTTCATGAACTTTTGAGTCAGAACACTTGGATTTGAACCCAAGCTCCACTGGGACTCTAGGAAAGGGACTTCAGCTCCTCTCAAAAATGGGTTAATAATACGGAGACCAGGGCGGGGGGGGGGACTGGATGAGCTCATGGCTGTGGATGGGGTAAGCCAGCTGTAAAAGGCCACATAAATGTTAATCATTGGTATTAGGAAGTGCTCAATAAATGCTTGTGGGAAATGAAGCAGAGGAGCCCCTCCCTGGCTGCACATTAACCTTCACTATCCCAGCCACCAGGACAGCCAGGACGCAGGCCCAAGGCCCCTCTGCAGCCCCACTGGGAGGTACCCTGACTTCCTTAGAGGCCCAGGCCAATAAAGGACGGACAGCGAGGTTGCGCCTGGCCCCGTGCCAACTTGGGCATTTCATGCTGCTGACCTGCATTCTTCATCTCCACCAGGGCAGCAGGTATCCTTGTCGAAAAGAACCATAATCGTCCCCTCTCATCCCCTACACAGCTCACCAACAGCCCAAATTCTAGTCCCCAGAAATGTCCCCACCAGGGTGGGATGTGATCCTGGGCTGAATCAAGGTGGTCCCTTTCCATAGATGTCAGCTACTGAGGACCTCAGAACCGTGCTTCCGAAGAAAAGGGCAGGAGAGAGGCCTGGGGATGGAGGGGCCAGGGGCAATAAGGCAATGGGAAGGGGCTAGGGGCAACAGATAGGGGCCACTGGTGCTGACCTGGGCCCTAGCATAAGAATACCAGGCTCCTGCACTGCCCCCCGCCTAAAGACAACTTCACCCACATACCTGCCAGCCCAGGGAGCCAGACCCAACCCTGCCCATCCAGGCTGGAGAGAAGGCGTGGGCCAGGGGTAAAGAGCCACAGGTGTTTGCTCTGAATCTGTGCCCGGGGAAGTCCACCCCCCTGCCCACCCGCTCACTCTCCCTTGGCTCATTGGCTCAGAAAGCTCCACCCAACAGAGGAGTGAGGAACAAAAGCTGCCTCCGGGAGGCCCCCAGGCAGACGGACCAGGGACCGGAGAGTCGCTGCTAGACCCAGGAAAGGTGAGGACCGAATCGGGCAGGAGACCGGGCTGGGAAGCGGGGACCAGATGGGCTGAGGATTCCTGGGAACTCGGGCTGCAGGCTGGGCTCCTGGGAGGAGCAGAGGGGACAGAGGATCCCTGGAGAAACCCCAAGGAGGGGGAGGGATGTACTGCCAGACCAAAGGGAGGACAGAGGACCAGAGAAGAGACAAGGAAGAGGAGGGACCAGGAAGAAGGAGTTTCAGTTCAGCAAAATCTATCATGGGTTCACCAGGCCAGGCAGGTGCTGAGTGCTGGGGAAACGGTTGGATGAGCTGTAGACGCTTGCCCTCCAGGTGCTGACAGTCACACAGGAGACAGGAAAACAGACCATCTGAGTACCAGTGATCTATTCTGCAGAGGAGGGTACTGGGAAAAAGTCCCAGGGTCACAAGCTCTGAAGATGATGAGGTCTGAGTCAGGGACAGGGGAGGGGCCGGGGCCAGAGATGGAACCCGATGGCACCCCAGATAAGGGGCTGTGGAGGACGGAGCACACAGGACAGGGGCCTGACCGGGAATAATAAGAGAGCTGGCTAGCAAACAGAGAAGGACGGTGTTCCTGAGAGCACAAGCAAGTGTTGAGGGGAGGACCAAGCCAGAATCCTGCCTCTGTCCCTTCCCCAGTCCCTCCCTAAAGCTGAAATGGTTGGAATTCCAGAGGAACCCAGTGTGGTCAAGACGTTCAGCACCAGTGCGGTGGGGGGGTGGGGTGGGGGGGTGGATGGTGCCGAACCCCCACGGTTCCAAAGAGCCTGCTTAGTCTGGGAGGAAATGTCAGGGCTGGGGATGTCCTGGGCCTCTCGGTGAGGATGGATATCACTCAGGGGTCCGCCAAAGAGGCCGATAGGAACACACCCAGCACAGGGCCCCGCTCCTGTTAGGTGCTCAGTAGAAGTTGGAGGACAATAAAGACACACCTCCCTCCCCTCCTGCAGCTAAAGGGAGGGCAAGTCATCCAATCCACACCTTCTTGCTGTTTCTGTAGAAGTCGTGTGATCCGCAGGGCTCAAACTTGGGGTCAAAGAAGTTGGCGGGTGCATTGGTGCGAGATGATTATTGTCCCATTTATCACTTCATAGAATAAAATCTTCCCTGATTTTGGAACTGGAAGGTGGGGGTTCAAGACCAGCTCTGCCACTTCCAGCTGGGGAGCCTTGGGTGGGTGCCTCCCTGGGCCTTAGCTTACTCCCCTGTGAAACTGGGTAACGGCCATGCCGGCCCAACCAAGTCATTGCAAGTGAAGACGTGATGACAGAGTGTTTGTGAAAGGGTTTTGCCAATTGCACCTTTAATAAAGGGCGCCCATTTCCAGGCTCTCCCAGCCTCGCGGCCCCCACGCCACAAGTGGGTGCTCACGGGTGCTGACGGTCCACGTGCGGAAGCAAGGACACTGTCAGCATGAACTGGGCATCCCTGCAGGCCCTCCTGAGCGGCGTGAACAAGTACTCCACAGCGCTGGGCCGCATCTGGCTGTCGGTGGTGTTCATCTTCCGCGTGCTGGTGTACGTGGTGGCGGCCGAGGAGGTGTGGGATGATGAACAGAAGGACTTCGTCTGCAACACCAAGCAGCCGGGCTGCCCCAACGTCTGCTACGATGAGTTCTTCCCCGTGTCCCACGTGCGCCTCTGGGCCCTGCAGCTCATCCTGGTCACCTGTCCCTCGCTGCTCGTGGTCATGCACGTGGCCTACCGCCAGGAGCGCGAGCGCAAGCACCGCCTGAAGCACGGGCCCAACGCCCCGTCCCTGTACAACAACCCAAGCAAGAAGCGAGGCGGGCTCTGGTGGACATACCTGCTGAGTCTCATCTTCAAGGCTGCTGTCGACATCAGCTTCCTCTACATCTTCCACTGCCTCTACCAGGATTATGACATGCCCCGGGTGGTGGCCTGCTCCGAGTCACCTTGCCCCCACACGGTAGACTGCTACATCTCCCGACCCACAGAGAAGAAGGTCTTCACCTACTTCATGGTGGCCACAGCTGTGATCTGCATCCTGCTCAACCTCAGTGAGGTCACCTACCTGGTGGGCAAGAGGTGCCTGGAGACCTTCAGTCCGAGGCGCAAGCAGTCTCGGCACCGGGACCACCTGCCTGACACGTGCCCCCCGTATGTCCTCTCCCAGGGGGAGCACCCCCAAGATGGGAACTCTGTCTTAATGAAGGCTGGGTCGGCCACCGTGGATGCAGGTGGGTTTCCATAACCTGTGAGGTCGGTAGCGAGGACCACCAGGGCCGTGGTCTGGTCCCTAAAGCCACGGCAGGGCGGTGGCATCTTTTCCGCGGCAGGGCAGGTGGGGAAGACGGTTGCAGGGCTCAGGAAGCCCCCCCAGGGGACAGTGCTTGAGAGCAGTTTGGTCTCTGGGTCCCGAGCGCCAGGGGAGGGAGGTTGACGGCTGGTGGGAATTTTGTATATGGTAATAGAATATGTGAAAACCGTCAATAAATATGATTTTCCCAGTGTGTTGTAGACCAGGTGGGGCGTGGCGGGTAGAAGTGTCAGGGGGTTCACCATGGACCTCAGAAAGGAGGCCACAACCACTCAGTGAGCAACTGAGCCCCGGGACCTCAGATCCAAGTTCATCCATCACACACGCACACACACACACACACCACACGCCACATAACATACGCCACACATACACACACACAGTGCACCCCCAGGACTTGGTGGGAATGCCAAGAGGCTGCTCCAGGGGTCTCTGGACTCTGCAAGCAGCTGGCCAAGGCAGGAGGAGTGAGACCCCAGGAGACCCTGGGCCCAGCGTGGCTCAGTTCTCAGAGGGAGTCCCTCAGGTGAATGCATGTAGTTAAGGAGGCCTCTGCCTCCACCATTCCAGCCTCCCCTCACCCTGTCCAGCCCAGGTCTCAGGGAGGCGAGTCTTCTCTGAGGGTGGGAGGAGAAGGCCTGGAGGGGGTGCACGGTGCTGAGAGCAAGCCCAGGATGGGGAGTCTGCCAGGATGCCCAAGGGGGCTATCCCCACAGGCCAGGACATGCTGAGAGCATCCGAGCTAAAGGGTCCCTCACAGAGCCTCACGTCTGAGGAATTGCCCTTCTCTTCCCCAGACACACATCCCCTCATCCTCCCACCCCCTCCCCCACCACTCAGACCCCGACCACTCCCAGAACCACATCTCCAGCCTGGACCTGCCCCTGAGTCCCCGAGCCTCCCACCATCTGCCCAGGGACCAACCCTCCAGGAGGCCCCCAGGTCTCCTCCAGTCAGCAGCTCCCAAACGGACCGCACCCACCCTCCTCACACATCACCCACCACCCCCACCCCCAGGAATGGCGTGCCAGCCACCCAGCTGTCCGAGCCGGGAGCTGGCCAGACTTCCTCGTGCCCTCCCATCTTCCAGCCTCTCACGGTGCACAGTCCAGTACAGTACCACAGCTGGCCAATTCCAACCCTAAACCTCCCGAGTCTGCCCTTCCTCGCCCACCGCTCTTCCACCACAGGGACAGAGTGGTCTTTCTACACATGCACCTGACTGTGGCGTCCCTCCTGCTTCAGAAAGTCTCCCACTATCACCACTACTCCCCACTGCCCCTCCACCTGGTCCCTGCTGACCTCCCCGACGTCACCCCTGCTTCCTCCCTCCTTATACTCACCAATAAAACCAAAGGGCTTATGGGTCCCCAACCAGACACATCACACTGCATCACAGCTCGGGCCTTCGGATATGGGTTCCTTCTGCCTGGAATGCCCTTCCTTCCTCCCCTGGGACCCCTCCTCAGATCCTAAGGTTAGAAACCTTAAGCCTACCTTGTGCCTCTGCCATTCTCCCCATTGGTCCGTGAGCCCTTCATGAGCAGGACACTGACTCACCCAGGTCCCCAGCTACCTTTAATAAATGTTTGGTAAATGAGTAAATGGCCTATGAGCTGCTTGGGGGAAGGGACTTGTCTTGTTTACCTGAATCCTTCACCACACGGCGGCCAGGGATAAGCTGTCCTCCCCTTTGTTTATACATTGCATCGTTGTTGCTGTTCTAACTAAATCTAGCCTAAATGTTTCATTTATAGTCGAGGAAACTGGCCTAGAGATGGGCTGAGTCTACAGGGGGCTGTGTCTCCCGTGGTCCCTAGAGAGCCTCTGTGCCTCCCCCTCCCCCAGCTATGGGACGAGATCGGGCATCACATGCATCTTAGGTCAGGGCCCTGGAAGTGGGGCCAGTGGCCGGAATTCATGCGCATGCGGAGGAAGGAGCGAGGGAAGCAGGCTAGGGAGGAGGCCGAGCTGGGTATGGGCTCAGGGAAACTTAGCCTTGACCCCCGTGCAGTGAGGGGCCTTTGGACCATATATCCCACCGCTGAGTCGTCCCCGCCGGAGGAGAGGGCATCAGGCTTTGAACTCCCATATCAGTCAGTCGTTGGCTTCAGGCCAGCCCATGGGCAGGAGGGCTGGCAGGAAGGGGTAGGTGACTCCTATCCAATCAAGGTCAATTCTCCAGGGGCAGCTATAAGCCACGAGCACCCTGTATTCATAGCAGCTAGGGAATGGGTGTCCCCCGGTAAAGGGGACATGGGCAAGGCACCAATACCATCCACTGAACTCCTGGTCCCAGGAAATAAGGGTGGCTCTACCTCCAATCCAGACCAGAGCTGTGACCACCCAATCCCAGAAAACAGGCTGGCTCTCAACCTGTTCAGAACCAGGTGGCCCCACACTACTCAAACCAACGTAGCTCCCATGTGCAGGCCAGCAGCCACAGCCCACTCCCTGTGGGAGTCCAGAGTCCCCATTCCAGTGTCCGCTGCAGGGCCAGCATAGGGTGAGGGCATCTGGGGACCTGACTACTCCTGTGGCAGCCCTCTTCATGGGAGCTGTCCCCAGAGGTCCTAAGTCCCGAGCCAGTGAGCCAGACAGAGCCGGAACACCATCTGAGCAGCCCGAGACCCCAGAGGAGCTGGAAGAATCCTCTGGGAAACACTTGAGCTGGGACACTTTTATCCTCAGTCCCACCCACACCCTCAAGACCCCCCCACCCACCCTCACTACCACTCTCAGACTTTCCACCTCCCCCTTCTTGAAATCTCTTCGCTCAGTTGGGCCCCTGCCATCTGTCCCCTCCACCTTCGGCCCTGCCCCCATTGCTGCCCCCTCATTGCTCCTCCGCTCATGAAAGACTTGAGGAGTCAGAGTCTTTGGGTATTCTCTCACAGCCCAGGGCTGCGGGGACCATCTGGGTGTCGCTCTGTCCTTTTCATTCCATGCCCTCTGTGTCTCTCATGACCTGCTCCTCTGCTCCATTTAGCTACCCACTCACAGGACCACACCTGGGACTTTGTCTTCACCCAGAACTGCTCCACCTCGAGAATCTCCCATTGGATTCAAATCAACAAATATTTATTGTTCACTTTTACATGACAAGCCCCATGCTAGGTGCTGAGGATTCATCTGGGAAGAATCAGATACAGTCCCCGATCTCATGGAGTTTACATGCCATGAAGAGGACAGCTCATGGCATGCTGAGGAGCACGGGGTACTGAGGGGAGGGGGAAGGTGGAGCCAACATCCAGGAATGCAGGAAATGCTTCCCTGAGGCTTCTTTTTTTTTTTTTTTAAGATTTTATTTATTCATTTGAGAGAGAGAGAGCCCACGCTTGCAGGGTGGGGAAGGAGGTGCAGAGGGAGAGGGAGAAGCAGGCTCCCCGCTGAGCAGGGAGCCCAACGCGGGACTCCATCCCAGGACCCCGGGATCATGACCTGAGCTGAAGGCAGACGCTTAACCGACTGAGCCACTCAGGTGCCCCTTCCCTGAGACTTCTTAAGGTGACACCTAGAGAAAGAAGAGAATTTTGCCAAGTGAGCAGGAGGAGTGGCCAGGCGGAGGGAGAGCAAGCCTGATGACAAGGATGGGAAGTACCCCAGGAGGGCTGGAGCCTGGCACGGGGGCTCGTGGGAAGAGTCAGGCTGAAGTAGACAGGGGCTTTGTCATGCAGCACTTTCTTGGTAAAGCCCTGTTAATGATCTTGGACTTTATCCTCAGGACAACAAGAAGTCACTGGAGAGACTCAGCACAGAAGTGACGTGATCTAAGGCACGGTGCCTCTGGTTAATGTGCAGAGGGGCCAAGGCAGGGTCACCTATTTGGAAACTGACATAGCATCCAAGTGACAAACAATGATGGCCTCAACAAGGGTGTGTGGAGTGGGGATGAAGAAGTAGCTGGATTTAAGAAAGACCTACGAGATAGAGTCAGATCGATTTGGTGATTTGAGTAGGTGTGGGGATCAGGTGGAGAGGCACCAGAGTGACACCCAGGTTTCTGCTCTGGGTGGTGGTGCCATCTCCCCAGTGGAGGAGCGAGTTTGTGGGAGATACAGATAACTTCAGTTACAGACACGCGGTGTCAGAGAGGTACATAAGATATCCTGGTTATCCCCTCCCTTTGCGGGACCAGCTCAGCCCCTGGATCGCCTTCTCTCTTTCTCTCTCTCTTGAATACTATACTTATTACCATTTCTGATGACTTCACCTCTAACACCCACCTCTCTGTGCTTTGACTTCCTTGTTTCCATCGATCTTTATTCACCTGTGAAACCCCACCCACATACGTGCTCAGGCTTTGGAACTCATATTGATACTGACTGAGGTATCAGTCAGACCCCAGACCTGGTCAGTACCAAGAGCTCCTCACCTCCTACCCATCAGCTTCCTGCTCCAGCCCTCCCTCTGCTACATCTATGGGTCCTCCCCCGTGTCGCTGTCCATCACCCCCTCGATGACCTCCCATCCCTCTTTGCCCAGCTTAGACTCCGAGGGCCCTTCGTAGATGTATCCTCTGCTCCATTGCCTTTGCCTGCTGCTATAGTTACTCAGCAGGCAAGAGCCCAACCCCAGTACAACCCCACTCTCCATGCGGCACCCATTCCAGAGCACCTGGAGAATAACACAACTGGACTGACTGGTTTCAATGGAAACTTCTGACCACAAACCTCAGGTGGGCACTCAGCCCCTCTAGCAAATTCTACATTTTCCTAAAACTCTAACCCTAGTCTCCAAGATGATTGTATCATACCTTCTCCTCTCTCCCCAAGGCTCCAGTCCCCGTTCCCCCATACCTCCTTGGCTGACAGGCAGACATTAGGTGCCCATTCGCCCTGCCTTCTCCGCTGGGACACGGATGAGCATCCCTGCTCCTGGCACACCCTCCACTTGGACACTGGAGCCCTCACCTCTCACCTACTCTGGACTGTGCTCCACAGTTGTTGCCCCACAATTCTGTAAATATGCTAGAATGTCCTCTCTCTTTTTCAAATTCCCTCTTGACACCACATCCTTCTCCAGCTACCACCCCCTTTACAAAAAAACAAAATTCTCTAAAGGTTGTCTACACTTGCTGTCTCCACTCCCTTATCGCATTTACCCATTTTAGTCAGGACTATTCTTGTCAAGGTCACCAATGGCCAACAAGTTGCCAAATCCAGTGGTCAGTTCTTCATTCTCGTCTTACTCCCTCAGCGACATTTGGCCATCAAGAGCTCCCTCCTTAAACACCATCTTCTGTGGCTTCCAGGCAGCATGCTCTCCTGGCTTCCCTCCCACCTTGCTGAGGGAGATCCTCCTTGATCTCCACCAATGCCTCTTCTTCCTCTTGCTGATCTCTAAATGCAGGGTGCCCTCGGGCCCAGTTCTCTACCCTCTTTTCCCCTTTGTGATCTTGTCCAGTACCATCTATAAAACCATCTATAAAGTGATGGCTCCCACATTTATACGTTCGGACCTAACCTCTCCCACGAGTGTTAGACTCATGCATCCAACTTCCTATTGGTCATCCAAAACAGAACTCCTAACCCCCCTACCAGAGAACAGATTTACATTCTCTCCCAGTCTTCCCACCTTGGAAGATGATATCCCCCACCCACCCAGCTGCTCAGTTCAAAAATCTAGGTATCTCTTTCCTCATAAGCACATCCACACCACTAGTAAGCTATATTGGGTATAATTCCAAGTTCAAATTTCATTCCCTTCCAATCATCTCCAAGTGCCTCGTCCCCCAGGCCAAGCCACCTCATTGAGCCCCTGGATAGCTGCAGTAGCTGGCTCCCTGCCTCCTCCCTTGCCCATGGCAGCCTGAGACATCTTCTGCCAAGATCAGTCAAGTCACTCCCTTGCTTAAAACCCTCCAGGTGGCTTCCCATAATGGCCATAAAAATGAAAATAAACCAAACTCATTGCTGTGGCCTGCAAAGCCCTACATGGATAGGCCCTGCCTGCCTCTGCAAACCCCTCTTCTTTGGCTCTCCCCTCTGCACACACACACCCACACTGGTCTTCTCTCATCTCAGAGTCTTTGCACTGGCTTCTGTGGGCAACACTCTTCCCCCTCCCCAGGGCTTCACATGACTTGTCTCCTTGTCATTCACATCTCAACTCAGAAATCCTCTCCTCCAGGAGGCCACTTCTGACCTGCCCTCCCCAGCTGAAGCACGTGCGCCACAGTCACTCTCTACCACGTGACCCCATTTTATCTTCTTTGTAGCATTTACTAGTAAATGAAATGTTATTTGTTTACATGTCTATTCTCAGTATCATCCCACTAGAATGGACTCTTGAGAACAGGGACTCTGTCATGTCCACCCATTTATCCCCCAGCACCTAGAAGAGTGCTTGACACATAGTAGGCACTCAATAAAAATACGGCCAGGTGGAGATGTCTAGTAGGCTGCTGGATGCCGGGGAGGGGTCGGGGGGAAGGACTGGTCAGGAAATATTGACTTGGGAATTGTCAGCAAAACACCTGAACACAGCATAAGATTCTGCTCCAAAATTACCCCTCAAGTAGGAAGGATTTGTCTTATACCCAAGTCCTTACAAAGTCTCCCAGGTTGTGGCGCATGCTCTCAATTACTGCATTTTGAACAACAGAATGCTCTTTGGGGGAAACTCATTAGCCTGGAATAACCCCAATCAACGAAGTCCTGGATATTCGTGGCAGTCACTGGGTGAATCAGAAAAAAATGGAGAGAAAGACATTTCACCCAGATTCAATCATTACTCCTGGCGGTATGACCTTACAATAGCAAGTATTGTCTTTCTAGGCAAGCCCTTTATTTAAAAAGAAACACAAAAACAAAAAAAAAAACACTTTAAGAACAGTAAAGGAAGTGGTTATGTTGTGGCGATGACAAATACACACCTACCAGATGATTTTTTTTTTTTAAGTTACGCAACCTAGTATTATGCAACCAGGCTTTTAAGGCAGAGAATAAAGTTTTCCAGTATCATTCACAGATTTAAAAAGCACCATGTCACAAATAACTTGGGCAAAAATAAAGTTTGTGCATTCTGTAAAAGGTTAGCGATAACAAACAAAACTCTACCGATGTTAACCCAGGTGTCACGGAATAATGTTCGAAGTTTAAATAAAATTGCTTCATAAACTGCTCAGGGGAGGAAAAAATAATAGGTTTACTACATTGTTCTACATAATATGTGATCTTAAAATAGGTAGCAAACTCTAGAGAGTATTATATTAAGTGAAAGAAGTCAGTCAGAGAAAGACAAATACCATATGATTTCACTCGTAAGTGGAATTTAAGAAACAAAACAAGCGAACATGGGGGTGGGGAAAGAGAGAGACAAACCAAGAAACAGACTCTTAACTATAGAAAACAAACCGCTGGGGGCGCCTGGGTGGCTCAGTCGGTTAAGCGTCTGGCTTCAGCTCAGCTCATGATCCCGACGTCCTGAGATGGAGCCCCACTTCTGGCTTCTGGCTCCCTGCTCAGCAGGGAGTCTGCTTCTTCTGCTCCCTCTGCCACTCCCCCTGCTTGTGCTCTCTCATTCTCACTCTCTTTCAAATAAATAAATAAAATCTAAAAAAGAAAAGAAAAAGGGTGCCTGGGTGGCTCAGTTGGTTAAGCAACTGCCTTCGGCTCAGGTCATGATCCTGGAGTCCCAGGATGGAGTCCCGCATCGGGCTCCCTGCTCAGCAGGGAGTCTGCTTCTCCCTCTGACCCTCCCCCCTCTCATGTGCTCTCTCTCTCTCTCATTCTCTCTCTCTCAAATAAATAAAATCTTTAAAAAGAAAAGAAAAGAAAAGAAAAAGAAAACAAACTGAAAGTTACCAGAGGGGAGGGGGGGTGGGAGGATGGGGCAAATAGGGGACGGGAATAGATGATAGATAGATAGATAGATAGATAGATAGATAGATAGATAGATGATAGATGATGGGGATTAAGGAGTGCACTTGTTGTGATGAATACCAGCTATCGTATGTAAGTGTTGAATCACTAAAATCTACACCTGAAACTAAATTTACACTGTATGCCAACTAACTGGAATTTAAATGAAAACTTGGAAAGAAAAAAAATAGATAGCAAACTAAGTTAATAAAGTAAATTATTATTTCAACCACACTGAAAGTTCATGTATTCAAATCAGCTCCCAAACTTTTGAGGGTCTCCTCACTGGGAATATAAGGGGTTGCTGTTTATTTGGAGTCATCTTATATCTGGGCTTCTATGGTAGGTGGTAACTCAAGCCGTGAGGGTGGCTGATACTGTACAGAGTCTGTGGGGGTAGAGATGAGAAGATTCCCTAGGATGAATGCTTAAAGGCCAAATAGAATGGGGAAAAGCCAGCAAAGGGGACTGCAGGGTAAATTGATATCATAGAAGCCAAGGGAATATGATGTCACAAAGAAGGAAGATGAAGTCACAGAAGCCAAGAGACGAATGTTCTAGAGAAGTTTCTAGAACTTCTAGAATTTTCTAGGAGAGGACTCTCTAGAGAAGGAGAAAGTGATCACCAGGGCCAAACATTGCCATGGGGCAAATTAGATAAGGACTGAAAGTGTTGATTCAGTTTACATAGATATCATTGGCACCCATGGGAGGAGCATCGTCTATAAAGAATGGGGTGCAGAAACCAGATCCCAGGGAAGTGGGGAGGGGAGAACAGTGAGGACCAAGTAAATGGAAATAGCAAGTGTGGACAACTGGTTGGAAAATGGTGGCTGGGAGAAGAATAGAAAATGAAAGGGTATTTTTGCCAAAGGATAGGAGCAGTCATGAATTTATTTTTATAGTGAGAGAGACTTGAGAATATTTAAATAATGATGAAATGAATCCAGTAGAGGGGAAAGTAGGTCAAAGTCCCCATAGAGCCAGAGGGAATGGGATGCAGAGCCCAGATGGAGGCTTAGACTTCAACAGGAAAAGGACAGGTCAGCTACTGTAACAGGAGAGAAGGAGGGTAGGGTGAGACAGGTGGCAGGTCACCCCCATCTCTAACCACAGCTTCCCCCCAGCTGTCTCACCTAGCTCTTCCCTCAGCATCTGTTCATGGGGGACACATAGGCACCTCCAGACCTGACCCCCTGCCCTCCTCCCAATCTCTCAGCCCTTCCTGCATTCCCTTCCTTCTGCATCGAGCCTAGGCTTGGGATCCGCAATCTCTCCCACCACCCTCATGTCACATGGGAGCTCTTAGACTAATGTCTCCTTCCTTCTAGACTGCAGTCTCTCTGAGGGCCAGAACAGAATCCAACTGGTTTGCCAATGTATCCTCAGGCCCTGCACAGTGCCTGGTATACAGTAAAAGGGTAATCAATATTTGCTGAGATAATGACTGGAATAAACCGCTGTCCAACCAATATCCCCATCATCCCTCTGCCCTTCCTGCTTAGCCCAGATCAGTCCAGCTGTACTTGCCATGGCTACACCCTGTGCTGGGCTCTGCTCCAGTGAACCCAGGAGCCAACCAGAGTGAGGTCACTGCAAATCTGTGTTCTCCAGCCCCACCTGACAGCCCTCCTTCTTCTCTGCTTCGGTTCTCTGCCGTTGTTCATGGTGGTGTCTGGCCTGCTCAGGCTTCTCCACTCTCCTCGAAACTTCTAGCCAGTTCTATCTGATCTTCATCCCATGTCTCAGAGAAAGCAAAACTTCCAAGAATGCTCTCCCATTGACTGCCCCCAGACCTGCAGACCAACCCGCATCCACACCGGCCCTCCCTCCTTCCCTCAGCATAGTAAAAGAGGTGAGCCCACTCCTGTTACTGCTTTAACCTCCCTTACCCCACCACACCCCATGCTCAGGACCCCTGCTCTCCCACCTCTTCCTGCCCTCCTGCTTCTTCAACCTCTAGCTCTCACCTGGCAACCCAGCATTTCAGCAGACTCATATCTCTCCCATCCAAAAGCCAAAACAAAACCCTTCCTCGACCCCATGTCTCCCACAACCACCTCCTTATCTCTCTCTTGGCTTTCCCAACTGCACCTCCCAAAACAGGTCTGCACTCACCATCTGGACTTCCTCAGCTCCCACTCCCTCCCACCAGCTATGATCTGGTCCCTGCCCCATCACCCCACCCAAGCGGCCCTGCCCTTACCGAGCGCACGTGAGATTCCTTCACCACCAAGCCCAGTGGATGCTACCAGTCCTTGTGCCATGAGCCATTTCACAAGGTAAACTGCCTTCCCTCTGTACCTCATCCCCTACCACAGATACCTTGTATGTGCTGTCCGCCCAGCATGGCTCCAAACGGAGGAGCTATAGGTGACTGTCAGTCACGCAACCGGCCCCTGGACCTCAGGTGGATATGTGCTCCAGGTGGGGCCACTCGAGCTTCCTCCCCAGATTATTTGAATCCTTTCTAAGGAAAACTTGGGAAGGTGTGAGCTTGGAGCTGGTGACCCTGTGCAAAAGCCTGTCAGCATGCGGAGAGAGGAGCCAACAGTCAGAGGGGAGCAGAGGTGAGGCAAGCAGGAGAGACACAGCCAGACCTGGCTCCAGCTGGTGCTTCTGGGGATCCTAGGCACCCCTGCCCTCCCCATGTTTCTACAAACCATCAATTCCCCTCTGTACCCAAACTAATTCAAATTGGATTTCTGTCATTTGCAATCAAGAGCACTGACTAATGCGCCCAGGCTTCTTCTTGTTTTCCTGATGCTCCAGTCATGCCCTGTCAATGTCCTTCAGTGCCCCCCACCACCGGGGGGGTCCTTGGGGCTCCTGCCAGGCTGTCTGCTCTCCCAGTCTCCACTCCCTCCCTGGGTGAGCTCCTCCGCTCCCATGGCCTTCATTACCATCTGGTCACTGCTGATTCCCAAATCCCTATCTCCTCACGGATTATTTCCTTGTCTCCTATTTTCCCCTAAAATCCCTAATTTTCCTGAATATTTTTATTGCGATAAAATATACAGAACATGAAAGTGCCATTTTAACTATTTTTAGGTGTATAATTCAGTAGTGTTAATTCCATTAACAATGTTGTACAACCAACACCACTATTTCCAGAACTTTCTCATTACCCCTAAAAAAAACTCTGTACCCACTAAATAATAACCCACACTCACACCTCCATCCAGCCCTTGGTAGCCTCCAACGACTTGCTATCTCTCTGAATTTACCTATTCTAGGTATCCTAGAAATCATACAACATCTGTCCTTTTGTGTCTGGCTTATTTCCCTTGATATACTGTTTTCAAGATTCATCCACATTGTAGCATGTATCAGACTGGATTCCCTTGAATGGCTGAATAATACTCCATTGTATGGATATACCACATATTGTTTGTCCATTCTTCTTTTGATGGACATTGGGGTTGTTTCCAAACACTTGTCTTGGCTACTGTGAATGGTGCTGCTATGAACATTCATGTGCGGGTCTGAGTCGCTCTCTTCAGATCTTCTGGGTATTGACGTAGGTGTGGACTTGCTGGCTCATGTGGTCATTCTACGTTTTTTTTGGAGGAACTGCCAAACTGTCTTCCATAGCAGCTGCACCATTTTGCATGGGCACCAGCAACGTACAGGGTTCCCATTGTTCTTCTCTTTCCTGTCCCATGCACCCTGCTGCCCTGCACATCCAGACATGTGTGTTCCACAGACAACCCGGCAGGGCATTTGAATGCAGAGGAAAACTCGGTTGTGTGAAAACAACCAGCACTGGGCCACATCCCATCCCCGAGGCTCTGGGATGGGCTGTGTTGGGCATTAGGTGAAGCTCAGGGATGGAGTGTGGGATGGAGTGACACTGTCTGATGTGCCCTTGCATCATAGAAAAGGGGCTTTCACAAGTCATGTCAGAGTGTTCTGATGGCCTTGTCAAAATGGCAGCACTGGAATCTCGTTTACAAGCACGCATACCACTTGGCCAACTCCAGACACAATGACCCTATCATTTCTTTCTGCTTCTCCCAACCTGGTTCCCTTCTTGGGCTTCCCAGCTCAGCCAGTGGCAAATCACCTACTCAGGGACCTACGTCAGGGCCTCCCCAAACAGCGAGTTCAGGAACCACAACCCTGCAGCTCAGAACCCATCTAGGCTCTACTCCCTGATGCCCAGTGCTCAGCACCTCTTTGACCCAGAATCAAGGCTCCGGAAGCTCCCACAGTGCAGGTGGCAGGCTGATTTCAGGAATCTGGCACACGCCTCACCCTAGGCTGCTTCCCCAGCTGCCCTGATGCCCACACCCTTGCAGCTCAAAGGATAGCTCAAGCGAAGAGCCTCTTCCCATGGGAGAACAGAGGCTGGGTAAAGACAGACAGACCCAGCCACACAGACAGCCCATTTGTCCCTTGAGTACCAGACCAGGGATTTGGGCCTGGTGGCAGAAGGGAGGGGAAAGAGATGAGGCTCCGTGAGGGAAGGCTTCCTGGAGGAGGCCGATGGTCAGGGAGGGACTTCTAGAGGGTAGGTGGGTGGGATGCTAAGCTAGAAGGAACTGATCAAACAGTCACTCTGTGTCAGCATGGGATGGGGGCTTATTCTGTGTGATGGGTTTATTCACTCATTTGGCAAATACTTTGTCTACAAAGTGCCAGGCACTGTTTTAGGTGCTGGGAATATAGCAGTGGACACAACAGACCCCCAAAAATGGCTTTCCTCACGGATTCTAGTGATGGGAGAGACAATTAATAAAAAGAATAAGCAGCTGACACGGGGTCCTATAAGCCATTCCTATGCCTCTGGCTGTCACTCTGAGTGATCCAAAAGCCAGGGGAGCACTTTGGGGAAGAGAAGGGGGGCATGATCCCCTTGATGGCTGCGTTCATGAAAGATGCACGGGGGCAAGGGATAAAGAGGGTGATCAGTTATAAGACGCCTGCAATAATGCAGGAAAGAAATTATCTGTGGCTTTGATGTTACCAGGATATAACATCAATAGAGTCAGTGAGAAGTGGCCGGATTTCAAAAACATTTTGAAAGTAGCACCAAAATGATTCAGTGGCAGTGAACATGGGGTATAAACAAAAAAGAGAGTCAAAAATGACTCTTTTTTAAGGTTTTATTTATTTATTTATTTGAGAGAGAGACAGAGAGACAGAGTTAGCCACAGAGAGCATGAATGAGAAGAGCAAGCAAGAACAGAAAGAGAGGGAGAAGCAGACTCCCGCTGAGCAGGGACCCCGATGCGGGGCTCGATCCCAGGACCCTGGGATCATGACCTGAGCCAAAGGCACACACTTAACCAACTGAGCCACACAAGCGCCCCTCAACAATGACTCTTATGTTTGGGACCTTAACGAGTAGATGAGTACAGTTGCTATTTACTCATCTGGATGAGTAAAGGATGGAGAAAGATGGAGAGGGACATATGTAGGGAGCAGGGTGTCAGATAAAATCAGGACTCCTAACTCAATTTTAATTTCAAATAAAGAATAAGTAAGTTTTTTTTTTAGCATAAGTAAGTCCCATGTACTA
Organism: Leptonychotes weddellii; assembly: GCF_054177405.1. Classification (NCBI taxonomy): domain Eukaryota; kingdom Metazoa; phylum Chordata; class Mammalia; order Carnivora; family Phocidae; genus Leptonychotes; species Leptonychotes weddellii. The sequence continues at coordinate 24,390,218 of NC_138372.1, forward strand.
CCTGAAATTTAAATTTAACCAAGCATGTGCTTTGGGGTTTGGTTTGGTTTGGTTTGGTTTCGGGGGTTTTTGTTTGCTTGCTTGCTTTGGTTCTAAATCTGACAATCCTAATAAGGAAGGAGTTTAATGGGGGACCTGGTGAGTCTGTGATACCTACCGGGAGCCCATAGGCCAGGTGGAGTAGCCGCTGAGCCCGTGAGCCCAGAGTTCGGCAGGGATGGCCTGGCTGCAGATCAGCATTTAGGTGTTGTCAGCCTAATTCTAATATTTTAAATCCTGAGACTGGATGACAGTGCCAGGAGAGTGAGTGGGGACAGAGAAGAGAAAGAGCCAAGGACTGATCCCTGGGGCACCCCAATACTTCAAAGTCAGGGAGATCTGGAGGGTCCAGTGAAGGAGACAGAGAAAGGAAGAAAAGTCAGGAGAGTGTGAAGTCCTGGCGACCAAATGCTGCCGGGAGTGCAGAGACCTAGCTGTGGGTGCCCCAGTAAGAGGGTCCAGGCGGAACGCGCTGAGCAAGCGCCCGAGGAGAGTGAGCTAAAGGGGGGATTCAGGGAACAGCTGGAGATATGGCATCAAGACAACTCTTCGGAGTCTGACTACAAAGGACTGGAAAGAGATGAGGCAGATGCTGGAGAAGTGGGGGGAGAGAGGCTTGTTTGCTCTTGAAGACAGGGAAATACCAGCACATTTATTGTAAAGGGAAAGATCCAGTAAAGAGCAGAAGGGAGAAGGTGGAGGAGAAAGAGGGAGGGAGTGCGGTCCAGGGTGGGTGAGAAGGGGTGGGATTCAGGGCACATGTAGAATGCTTGAAGCTGAACAGCAACTCAGAAAAGCCATGTGTTACCTCCACTAGAGGATGTGTGGGCAGAAGTTCCAAGTAACTCTCGGCATCTTGGAAGGAAAACAGCATTCTAGCCTGGATCCTGGGATATCTCTTCCTTCCTACCCACAGCCCCGGACATGCTGGAGCCTGGCTGGAAAGCCCCCATCCGTCCACCTGACCTGCTTCCCAGTGGGTTCTGCCTACCCCACTCTGCTCAAGGGAGGAGAGGGCCTTGAGGCCCAGGGAGGGCCTGAGCTCCTACTGCACATAGACAAACATGAGGAAAACCCCAGCCAGAGAGGGAAGCCCCTGCCTGAGGCCTGGGCAGAATTTCAGACACGGGGGGCAACCTGGGAATAAGACCAGCTTGTGCCAAGGCCTGGGCCGGAAGAAGCACAGGGCCAGGCTTGGGGCCTACCACCCCCAGAGAACAGGTGTAGGCCCTGACGGGGGTGTGGGTGGCCCGGGCAGCTTCCAAGCCCTGGCACAACACAGCCTTGCCCTGAGGCGAGGGGATGGCCTACATGGCCTCCCACACATTCCCTTGCTCAGGGAGCAGAACTTGGAAGTGGGACAGCCACTTCACAGCCCCCTTCTGAATGGAGTCTCTTCCAGATCCCTCCAGAAAAAGTGAAGGCCGGTTGATGGAGGCACTGCCTGATGTCAGGAGCAAGGGACAAGGCAAGGTCAGAACGATAGGACCCAGGCCATAAAATCACCCAGTCACCAGAGCCGAAGAACCCAACCACACACAGAGACACCACCTCATACATAACCACACATGCACACAGCCTCACAAAACCCTACCAGCCCCCTCTGCAAACTCATATCCATTCACAACCACATGCACCAAACATACCTACCTACTCCCCACTCTACCCCGCTAACACCCAACTACCCAATCGCACACACCAGACAGTTCTCACGCATACCTTTATGTGCACCCAAGATTAACTCTGCAAACAAGCACTGAGTGTCTGAGTCCTGGAGCTGCCACAGGAGTGTCCCCGGCAAGCTCGCTGCTCTCTTAGAGAGAACGTCAGGGGATGTTCTGAGCGCGACTGCTGAGGAAGTGGGCGAGGTGGCTTCAGAGGGGGTGCCCAGGGAATACCAGGTGAAGAGCCGTCCAGGCAGAGGGAGAAGCAATTGTAAAGGCCAGGAGGCTGGACTGGACGTGGCGTGTTTGTGGAATAGAATGAAAGCCAGTGTGATTAAAGAATAATGACCAAGGGGACGTGTGATAGGAGGCAAAACAGGCGCAGGTGGTTTGGAGCTTTGTAGGCCAATGTCAGGAGAGTGGGTGTTAGTATAAAAGTAATGGTAAGTCACTGCAAGGATTTAATAAGGGAGTGAAAATGATCTGATTTATATCATTAAAGTACTACTTTAGCTAAGAGAAACCATGGGAGGAAAACTTTTTCAGGTCTCAGAGTGGGGAAGGCATTTCTAATTAGGATCAAACCCAGAAGCCATAAAAGATAAGATTGATACATGTGACTACATCAAAAACGTTTTAATTCTGGGGGCGCCTGGGTGGCTCAGTTGGTTAAGCGACTGCCTTCGGCTCAGGTCATGATCCCAGGGTCCTGGGATCGAGTCCCACATCAGGCTCCCGGCTCAGCAGGAAGCCTGCTTCTCCCTCTCCCACTCCCCCTGCTTGTGTTCCTGCTCTCGCTGTCTCTGTCTCTGTCAAATAAATAAATAAAATCTTTAAAAAAAAA
>NC_138372.1:24393264-24405152 GCF_054177405.1 Leptonychotes weddellii
GCACTTCACAGTTTAGAGTGCCTCCCGCCCCTGATCTCATTGGAGCAGTGGCCACAGCCCTGCCCATGGCCACCGATGCCCCCATTTCCCACATGAAGAAACCGAGGCTCGGAGCAGCGACGGGGCCCTCGGAAGGCCGCCCCGGCAGCGGGTGGCGGCGACACTAGACGCGGACCCCCCAGCGGCCCGGCGGGCTCCCAGGTTCCTCCCCGACCTTCCCCTCTCCGCGCCTCCCCGGGCTGCGCCCGCCTCCCCGCCGCCGCGCGGGGCTCCCGGACGCGGGCTCCGGGTGAGTGCTGGGCGGGGGCCCCGGGACCCGAGCGCTCCCGGGCGACCCCGGGCGGGGTGTGGGGGGGGGTGCAGGGGTCTCCCCCAGCACCCCCACTGCCTTCTCGCCGCTCGATTCTGGGCGGGGTGGGGGCTCCAGGGGCTGGAAGGCTCCGGGACACCCTCCCCTCCCACGTCCGCAAGCTCGCAAGCTGCCGGGGATGGAGGGGAAACTGGGGAAGGGGTGCGGCGGGTGGAGGAGGAAGGTAAGTTGAGGGGGGTGGTCGCGGCGGGGTCATTCTGGAGTGTGGCGGCAGCTCGGCGAGAATTGGTCCCCGGGCTAGGAAAAAGCGGATGGCTGGGTGGTGGTGTTGGGGGCCCGCTGGGGGTGATCAGACTGGTACTGGGCTTGGAGGGAAATTCATTGCAGGTGAGTCGAGTCTCTGGGGTGTGTCAGGCGGGACTGGACAGACAGGACCGGAAGGTGGAAAGTGAGGACCCAGAAGGGGGCTGTGCCCCGATGGGTGTCCGGTGACAGGGCCCCTCTTCTCTGAGGGCTGGCAGACAGGGCTCCAACCACCACTTCAGTTTTTTTGAACTCCCACCAGGTGAGCGGTGGCTGGGGAGGAAATGGTCTTATGATTTTTTTTTTTTTAATTATTTTCTTTCTTTCTTTTTTTTTTTAAGATTTTATTTATTTATTTGACAGAGAGAGAGACAGCGAGAGAGGGAACACAAGCAGGGGGAGTGGGAGAGGGAGAAGCAGGCTCCCCGCAGAGTGGGGAGCCCTATGTGGGATTCGATCCCAGGACCCTGGGATCGTGACCTGAGCCGAAGGCAGTCGCCTAACCGACTGAGCCACCCAGGCGCCCGGTCTTATGATTCTTAAAACAGCTCAAGAAAGTAGGAATTCCTTCCTTTCAGAGATAAGGAATGGAGGTTAAAACTATCAAGGGATTCTGGGAAGTCACCAGGCTAGTAAGTGGCAGAGCTGAGGCTAGAATCCTGCCATGCCTCCGAGCTCAATGCACATTCCACTGCCCCTCCCCAAAGGCCAGGTCTCAGAGGGGCAAGTGGGGGAGAAGAGGAGGGTCTCCTGGGATGAGGTCTTCTTCAGTCACACTGTCCTGTTGGAGATTCCCAGAGAAGAGGCATCAGGAGAGCTGAGGTGTTGAGGAGCAACTGTGCCTTCTCCTTCTGGCGGGGGGGGGGGGGGGGTGGATTCCTTCCGGCAGGCTATCTATCTTGTCCACATCGTTCCTGTCTACACCTCACAGCCCTTCCCTCCAAGCTGCCTCTCTGAGAAGTCAGCATGCATTTGTTTATTCACCCAGCCTTTATTGAGTATCTCCAATGTGCCAAGCACTAGGCATTAAATATAAAGCAATAAGCAAGACAGTGCTGACATTCTAGTAAGGGAGACAGATGATAAATAAGAACAACAACAAAAAAATAACAAGTATTTTACTTTCAAATGGTGATTAAATTCAAGGAAGAAAATAAAGGGGACAGGAGTGGAGTGACCTGGAGGGCAGGGGCTCCTAGATCCGGAGTAATCTGTGGAGGCCACTAAGATGATGTTTGAGCAGAGACCTCAGTGATGAGAAAGACCCAGCCATACAGGGTTCTGGAGAAAGAGCATTCCAGGCAGCAGGAATAATTGCAGAACCCCCAAATCTCCCAGTGTGGCCAGAGCAGAGAGAATCGGGGTGAGAAAATAAGAGAGGAGGGCAAGAATGTAGAATCTGGGGTTTAATTCTAAGTGTAACGTGAAGCTAGTAGAAAGTTTTAAACAAATGAGTGACATGATCCAATTTCATGGACTCTAAGGGCCCAGGACCGGATGATGAAAGGCCAGTGAGGAGGCTGTGGTAATAATACCAGCAAGAGTGATGGGGGCTTGAAGGAGGGTGGTAGCAGTGGAGGGGTGAGAAGCAGTCATGCAGGGTTTGGACCCACAGGCATTATGCTTGCTCAGAGTCACAAACCCAGCTCCAAGAGCGCCCACGTGTGCACACAGGCCCACACATGCACATGGGGAGACTCGTGTTCCCACACCCATGGCAGCACCCAGACACTAGATAGACTCATGCAGACCCACCCATCCACACCCTCTGAGTCATTCCAGCACTGGGAGAAAAATGTGTGATTCGGGGGCCTGAATACAGTATGTCTCTCTACCACAAAGCACTGGCATCCGGCATGCCTGGGGGAGCTGGGGCTCCCCCCAGCTCTGGCACAGGGAGGGGAGGTTGTCTCTAGAGTTTCCCTGGATCTGGTGTGCCAGGAGCCAGACCATTATTACAGCCTCCATTCACCCCCAACCTGAGCTGGTCTCCCAACTCCACCACCTACTGACTGTGAGACCTTGGGGAGGTTATTTCTTCTCTCCAAGCCTGTTTCCTCTCCGTAGAATGGGGCTTATCGGGGAGGAAGAATTTCCTTCGCCCTCCAAACTCCTTCTAGCTGGACTAAGAATGAAATTGACATGAGACAAATTAACAGGAGTTTAATTTCATATGTGCGGGGAATCCACACAGATAGGAAATTCCAAAGACAGGCAAAATGAGGTATATATGTCATCCTGAACTAAAGAGAAGGGAATAGGGGTCAGGGACTTCAAAGGGAAGGAATACAATTCACAGAAGATGAAAATGAATAAATATTTGGGAAACAAATGTTTGCCAGGCCACTCAGAAACCATGGGATGTAGAGGACTTTGATCAAACAAGCCTTGCTAGGTTCCCCCCTGTCTACCATACCTAGTTCATATAAAAACGTAGTTATCTGTGGTGATAGCTCTCTTCCTGGAGCCGGTCCTCTATATGAATTCTTTTAGGCAGTTGAAAGAGAGGTAAAGAGCTTTTCCTGAATCTGCTGGGTTTTGATTGCTTTTAAGTCAAAGCAGTCTTCATGCCAAAGTGGCCTATTTTGGGGTGGCCTGCCCTTGGCCCCTACAGGCCCATAACCCCACCCTCACAAGACAGTAGCAAGGCATGGATGAAGTAAGTTGCAAGACCCTGGCCTGGGACAGGCATCCAGCAGAGAAGGGGAGAGGAGGTGGTGGAGAGCACGGCCCTGGCACCAACAGCCCGACCTAGAATCCAACTGTAGTTTTAAATGAGTGCCTTGCCCTCTCTAGATTTCACAATGAGTGGCCAGCATTTATTGAGCACTTACTCTGTTACAACTGTTCTCTTCATCTATGAATGAGGAGCATAATAGTATCTACCTCGTGGGGTCATTATAAGGACTAAAGGAGATAATGTTGCACCAAGCGTTTAGCTTGGTGGCTGGCTCACAGTAAATGCTGCGTAAATGGCCATTGTTTATCAGCAACCCTTCCTTCCCGCATACAAGCTCTGCGGTTACTTAACCTCTCTATGCCGCGCTCGGGCCGAGTAACAGGCCTGCTCTCACAGGGTCATTGGATGGTCACGTGAATCCATCCGCGTAAAGAACTCAGAACAGCACTTGGCACATAGGCAATGCTCCACAAATGTCACCTGGTCACGATCATACAGCTTTTTCCTTTCATTCTGTCAGGCGGGCACGGCCCCCGGCACCCCCGCCGGGCACCATGGACTGGAAGACGCTCCAGGCCCTCCTGAGCGGCGTGAACAAGTACTCCACGGCGTTCGGGCGCATCTGGCTGTCGGTGGTGTTCGTCTTCCGCGTGCTGGTGTACGTGGTGGCCGCAGAGCGCGTGTGGGGGGACGAGCAGAAGGACTTTGACTGCAACACCAAGCAGCCGGGCTGCACCAACGTCTGCTACGACAACTTCTTCCCCATTTCCAACATCCGCCTCTGGGCCCTGCAGCTCATCTTCGTCACGTGCCCCTCGCTGCTGGTCATCCTGCACGTGGCCTACCGCGAGGAGCGCGAGCGCCGCCACCGCCAGAAGCACGGGGACCAGTGCGCCAAGCTGTACGCCAACGCGGGCAAGAAGCATGGCGGCCTGTGGTGGACCTACTTGTTCAGCCTCGTCTTCAAGCTCGTCATCGAGTTCCTCTTCCTGTACGTGCTACACACTCTCTGGCACGGCTTTGGCATGCCGCGCCTGGTGCAGTGCGCTCACGTGGCGCCCTGCCCCAACGTCGTGGACTGCTACATCGCCCGGCCCACCGAGAAGAAGGTCTTCACCTACTTCATGGTGGGGGCCTCCGCGGTCTGCATCGTGCTCACCATCTGCGAGATCTGCTACCTTATCTTCCACAGGGTCCTGCGGGACGTGAACAGGAGCAAGGCCCCCAAAAGCCGCAGCCTCCCAGCCTCCACCTGCCGCTGCCACCACAAGCTGGTGGAGGCCGGGGAGCTGGGCTCCGACTCTGGTGACGACAAGAGGCACGCGTCGGCACCCACCATGACCCCCATCTGACCACAGGCTGGGGAGCGGCCCTGGGGCTCCCACTGGGGACAGGTGGGGCAGGACTGCACTGGTGGAGGGGTCTGACAGGTGCTGGGTGCCCCCCCCCCTTGAATTCCCTAATCTATCCAATTGCATTTCTGGCAGGCTTCCTGAGCACTGGGCACTGTGCTGTCTGCCTGGGTGTAAGTCTCCTACCCCAGAGCCGGCCAGCCCTGGGGGGGACAGACATTGAAACAAGCAAATTAGCTACTGCATGCAAGGGGACACTGAGGGGGCTGCTACCTAACCCAAGAGGGGGTGCTCAGGCAAGGCTTTGCTGAGGAAGTAATGTTTGAGAGACGTGGGAAGCACTTCCCAGCAGAGACAACAGCAGGTGCAGAGGCCTGGAGGCCACAAAGAGGGAGACGCTTGCCCTGGTTGGAGGCCCCAGATCAAAGGGAATCTCCATTTCCTTGGAGACTTCTGGGGCGGGAAGGAAGTAGCCTCTAAGCAGTGGGAGGTCTGAGGCCTGAGAGTGAGCTTGTGACGAGGAGCAGGGGGAGGTGACACCAGCCCCTGCCTGAGATACGCAGGGATCCTCCTGGTCCCCACTGCCTTCAGGGGAAGCCCCCCTCTGCCCAATCCTCCTCCCCGCAGGTTCAGACAGCTTTGCTCCCATCTTCTCCCCACAAATGTGCTCAACCTGGTGCCAGCCTCCCAGACCATGCTCCCAGAGACTCGAGGTAGATATTTCTTGGAATCAATAAAGGCTGTGTTTTATACAGGTTGGCTCCGTCCTCTGTTTTCCACTCCCACCCACGAGACCCTGAGGGCAGGGAAGGTAGCCCTCAGGAGGGGAGAGGGCTATATGTCTGTGGGTGAGGCTAGGATGGGGCTGTGGCCAAGGCTGGAGCAGAAGCTGGGCTGGGGCGGGGGTTGATCCACGTGGGCATGTGGGGTGGAACCTCCCAATATATATGTTGTGATTATAGGTATGGTCACAAGAGGGCGCTGTGCTCCTTCTGCAACTGAGCTTCTAGCATTTATAGTGAGACCCTGACCTGAGCATGCGCAGGGTCAACTGTCCTCTCTGTGGACAAGTCACACCCCCTCCACCTTTATAACCCAATCACTGCCACCAACAACCCACATCCCCACCCTGTGTACACAAAATCCCGGTTATTCACACTCTCACTCCTTATATATGCTCACAACAGCCCGGTTGTCTCCTCTAAAGACGTGAGTCTCAGCGTCACTTGAACATTAGTCAGCTCCTTCCACTTTCCCTGAGCATTTTCAGCACATGAGGGCCCTGGCAGGATGTTGAGGCTGCACAGGGGAATAGGAGCTGAGCTCAAACAGCCCAGAGCCAGGGGCGGGGGGCGGCGCAGAAACACACTTGTCTTCTGCACTGACCAACTGCTGGAGTGGTTCACAGCCCCACTCCCAGCACCGTGTGGTGACCTGCAATTTAGAGGATACCAACATCCAGGCCAGACCAGAGTGGGAAGCAAAAGGGGGTGCAGGGCTCTACTAATCCAGAAAAACACTTAGTGATCAGAGGCCAAGAGCCAGAAATCTAGGAGCAGTGAGCCAAGAGCCAATGCAGGCAGGGAGAGGGCAGATCACTGCGTCCACAGAACTGGCTGTGGTTCACCTTTGTTCTTACGTGCGGTCATTAGTGGGGTGGGTAAGCCAGCAAAGCTTCAAGGGCCCGGGGTTGGGCTGACACCCACCCCCTAGGTCTGAATCATAGCTTAACCACTTCATGACCAATGTCACTGCACTGCACTGTGGGCAAGCATTCAGGATTTCAGTCTTGTCATCAGAACAGTGAACTGCATCAGTCAGGGGTCCAACAAGAAACAGATGGCACAATCAAACCCAGTAACTTTCAAGAGTTTCTTTGAGGGATTGTTTTTAAAAGGTATGGGCATGATTGGGGCGCCTGGGTGGCTCAGTTGGTTAGGCGTCCGACTCCTGATTTCGGTTCAGGTCATGATCTCAGGGTCATGAGATCGAGCCCCACATCAGGCTCCACACTGGGCATGGAGCCTGCTTGAGATTCTCTCTCCTCTCCCTCTGCCCCTCCCCCTGCTCGTGCTCCCTCTCTTTCTCTCTCTCTCTCTCTCTCAAAAGAAAAAAAAAATCGAAGGGTATGGGCATAATTAAGGAAACCCACAAAGACCACTTCAGCGCCCTGGGGCTAGTGACAGGGTTGCCACAGACAGGGACCACACTGGAGCTGCAAGGATGCATTCAACCCGGTGACCAAATAAATCCCCCAACTTCACTTTCGCATCTCCTGCTCACTGGCCAGTGGCTCCCACCGACCCAGCCCAACCAGAATCCGGAGGGCAAGGGACCCCAGTGAGGCAGTCGGTAGGGCTCGGCCTCCCGGGGCACAGAGCAGGGTGGAGAGTTGATCCAAGGGGCAAGGGGACCATATTCAGCCTGGCAGTCAGAACAGCACCTACTCCTAGGATGGTTGTAGAGATAAAAGGAGACACTGTAGGTAACACAGCAGTACGGTGCTAATGTATCCAGTAAATATCCAGACACCAGCATGCTCGCTGCCCAGGCCACAGCACAGGTCAGACCCAGCTCGGACTGGATGATTGTAAAGGTCTCAGGGAAGGGTGATGTCTCCTACTTGCTGCCAGACATCCCAGCATCTTCCAGGATGGTTTCAGCTGCCTGGTCACCAGTGGCTTGGAGGTCAGAGCACCCGGAGGATGTCATCGGCTATCCCAGCACAACTGATCTTCTCCAGGCTGTGGACGAGGACCGTGGATGATGGAATGTCCCCGCTCTGTGTGTCCCACCTGTGGCCTGAGCGCTGTTCTGAGCAGGGCAGCTCACTCTTCCCATCCAGGATGTGTTCACCATCCAGAGTCCCCAGCACACCAGGCTGTCACCACAAGGTGGCTCTCATGTCCCCCGGCCTTCTCTTCTCGGGGCCCACACTTCTGTCTCCTCCTTCCCCATCGCATGAGGATTCACTTGCAAGCTTCCTTCCATCACGGATAGGATAGATTTAGATTTCAGATACACAGCCCTCACAGCCCCACCTACTGCAGGAAGCTGCCCCACCACGCAGCCCAAGGTAGACATTGTCTCGTATTCACCAGCCAGGTCCAAGCCTCCTATTACAGATTGAATGTTTGTGTCCTCCCAAAATTCATACACTGAAATCCTAATTTCCAATGTGATGGCATCGGGAAGTGGGACCCTTTCAAGATGGAGCCCTCAAGAATGGGATGAGTGCCCTTAGAAGAAGAGACACACGAGGGATGAGCTTTCTCTCTTCACCATGTAAGACACCATGAGAAGCCAGCCCTGCGGAAACCGGAAAGAGGGTCTTCACCAAGAACCCAACCATGCCGGCACCCCGATCTTAGACTTGCAGCCTCCAGAACTGCGAGAAGTAAATTTCCATGGTCTGCTCCCCGCCCCCAGTCCGCAGTATTCTGTTCTAGCAGCCTGAGCTAAAACAACCACATCATCTCACCCCTGGATTACTACAACAAGGCCCCTGCTTCCTGCCCTCACCCTGGGGAAGCAGAAGAATGGGAAGGGGAGGGAGCAGGATGGAGCGACAAGACATGTGGCAGGGCGCAGTGTCCATTCAACAAAGATGGTCCTTGAAAGGAGTCCCTGACCCCCGCTTGGCTCAGTCCCTGCCTGGGGCCACCCCACAGCTGGAGCAGACCCAAGAGAGCTAGCAGCTGGAGGCTGTCAGCTGCCCAGACTCCCGCAGCGGGGCAACAAGACCTGCCATGAAGGGGGAGGGCTGCATTCGCCACTCACGCCCTCAGTCTACTCTCTGCACCACAGTCCTGGTGAGCCTGTAAAACCCAAGTCAGGCCATGTTGCTCCCCTGCCCAAGCCTCCTGAGACACCTCACAGGGGCTTTGAGGGGCCTCTAAGATCTGCCCCACCCCACACCTTCCATGTTCTCCAGCATGCTTCTTTTGCTCACCTCACTCCAGCCACACTGACCTCCTTGCTGTCCCTCAAGCAGGAAACACCAGGCACGCTCCTGTCTCAGGGCCTTTGCACTCTCCGTTCCCTCCTCCAACAGGCTCTTTCCCCCAGAGAGCCACAGGGCTCCCTCCCTTCCCTCACGTTATGCATCAGATGTCAGCCCCTTAGTGAGAGTATCTCCTCTCTTCTATTCAACATCAAAACGGCACCCCTGCACCCTCCACCCTCCCTCCCTCCCTGCTTTCCACATAGCATTTATCACCATCGAGCAGGTTCTGTGTTCTGTCTCCCCATAGCTAGAGTATAAAATCCACAAGGACAGGGACATTGGTTGTCATCCCCTGGATGGTCTCCAGTGTCTAAGACAGTGCCACAGCACCCAGTGGGTGCTCAGTTCAAATTTGTTGAATTAGTAAATTCATATATGGGCCTGGTGCCCTGCTAGGTGCTGGGGATGTAAGCAAGACCCAGCTGCCTGCCCTCAAGGGGGCCCGCAGTCTAATGGGGCAGGATGGGAGGGGGTAGACACAGGTAAATGATGCACCTAGGGCAGGAGGAGGGGAAATGGGGAGTTGTTTAACTGGTACAGAGTTGCAGATTTGCAAGATGAAAAAGCTCTGGAGGGGCGCCTGGGTGGCTCAGTCGTTAAGCGTCTGCCTTCGGCTCAGGTCATGGTCCCAGGGTCCTGGGATCGAGCCCCGCATCGGGCTCCCTGCTCGGCGGGGAGCCTGCTTCTCCCTCTCCCACTCCCCCTGCTTGTGTTCCCTCTCTCGCTGTGTCTCCCTCTGTCAAATAAATAAATAAAATCTTAAAAAAAAAAAAAAAAAGGAAAGGAAAGGCAAAGTTCTGGAGTTCTGTCCCTCAGCAGTGGGAATGTACTTAACACTACTAATGGTACATTTTTAAATGGTTAAGACAGTAAATTCTATGTTACATGTTTTTTGGTAAAAAAAAAAAAAAAAAACATTAAGGAAAGAATTTTAAAAAACAACAACAACAAATTCCCAAAATAAAACAATGTACCCAGGAGCAGTACCTGAGCCGCTGACAGCACAAAGGCTCACCTAAGCCGGTGGAGGCAGAGGCCGGCAAGGGGACTTGTGGGAGAAGGTGACATAGAGCAAAATCCTGGAAGACTCCCAGGTTCAGCTTGTGAGGGTGCTCCAGGCAGAGGGAACATGCAGACACAGGCAGAGTGCGTGAAGAACCACAGTAATGAGGGCAGCTGAATCAGAGAGTGAAATGGGGAGAGGGATGAGGCTGGAGAAGGCAATGGGGAGCCACAGAAGGGTTCTAAGCAAGGCAGTGTGCAGTCAGATCTCTGGGGAAAGGTGGAGGCTGGAGGCCAGGAGACCAGCTAGGAGGCCATTGAGACAGTGGCCCATAAACAGGATCAGAGCGGTGGGAAGAGAGGGAGGTGTGGGGTTCCAGGGATGTCTCCCAGGTGGAGTGGCCAGGTTGTGGGGATTGTCTTGGCTGATTCTGCTCTGCTTTTCCTTAGAAAGGGGCCTGGTCATTCAAACCCTGATCCCCAGAGCCCCTGAGGAAGGGCTGAGAATAGGGTGAGGGGCCTTGCTGTCTCTACCTGCTCCTCCCTCGTTCCAGTAGATGGGATCAGAAAGGCTTGGGAGAGCCTGGGCCCAGCAGCAGGAGGGGAACTCTGGGATCCTAGGCTGTCTTGGGGGCGTGGTAAGAAGCCGCCTCCAGGGACCTCCGTTCTCATGCCCTCAGCGGTCAGAACTAAGTGGGCGCAGTTGTCAGCTTTGGAAATCCAGGAGGCGCTCAGCCTGGCCCTGAGGGACTGGCCTGGAAGAAGAAGCCAGTTCAGCCTGATCCTGAAGTTTTGAGGTCTGAGCCAAGCCCACCACACTTGCTGCCCCGAAAGTCTCCCTACTAGGGCTGAAGGCAGGATCCTCAGGGCCCCAGCCCTGGGGCACTGGGAGTCCAAGGACTGAATCCTGTTGTGGAAAAACAAGGACCTTTCTGCCACCTGCCCCAGGTCTCAGCCCCCACCTCCCACATTCCCTTTCCTTAGCTGCCCCGTCCCCCCAACGCTCCACCCCTGAGCTTCCTTCCCCTCAGCCCTGTCTGCCCCCACCAAGACCAACCCACAGACCCCTTTTGGCCACAACTGTTTTGCCACGTTTTGAGCCACCACTCACTTGAAAACTCTCTGTGTACCAATATTATGCTATGTGCTGATTGGATCTCCTATCAACCCTACACAATAGGAACCATTACTATCCCCATTCTACAAAGGAAAAAACTGAGGCACAGGAGTCAACAGCAAAGTCTCAACTTCTAGGCTCTTCTGCCTCTGCCCAGCAAAGTCTCAGCACCCTGGGGCAGCGGCCAAGGTCTTTGCAACCCTTGGCCTTTGCTCATGTTGCTCCTTCAGACTAGAACGATCCCCCCAGCCCTCTCAACCGGCTAATTGAGTCTCCTCCAGGAAGTGCTCCTAACCAAGTCCACTCTGAGTCACCCTGTAGTTCTCAGGAAAACCTTGCATATTCACAACTTTACCCTTACCCAAGGGCTGAGATGCTCAGTTCCTGCCTCCTGTACCAGCCAGTGTGAGCAGAGGCCAGAGACCACACCTGGCTGGTTTATGGTCAAGTCCCCGGCTCCACTTAGAATGCCTGCTACACAGCAGACCCCCATCAATGTTCATCCACAGGGTGATGCCTGAGTGAACGCGCGGAGGGGGGGGGCGGGGGGAGGAAGTTCCGCCCACCTCTTTAATTGTTTTGGGTGCCCCCACCCCCCTTTAGAGGCATGAGGATGGGATCCAAACTAAAGGTGGGGAGCCCCTCCTCTTCGGTCTCCAGTGACTTCTGGGAGTTGCTTAGTGACCTCTGATCGCCTGCCCAGGAGTGGGGATGTTTGAGAATTCGGCAAGAATTCAGGCTGGGTTGAGAGCCCAGCTCCACCACAGATGCTAGGGAGGGCAGATATAACCCCTCTCTCCCAGTGTGGTTCCCCAGGTCCTGATGAGCCTCCATTGCCAAGTCCTGGCACAGTGCGGGGCACACTGAGGCCACCTAAAAAATGAGTGGCCTTCTCCCTCCTTTCTTCCTACCGAGGGCAAGAGGCCCCCAAGTCAAGGAAAGGCCCTTCCCTGGAGGCCCCCACACCCTCATCCCCATCTGCCCATCCCCCACAGCCCTCAGGTCAGGTGCAGGATCAGAAAGTTCTTGCTATGATCCTTTCAAATCCAGCCACCCTGAAAACACTTGGCCCTGGAGAACTCCTGAACTCCCCGGAGAAACAGGCTGGGAGGGTTACC
>NC_138372.1:24405252-24439785 GCF_054177405.1 Leptonychotes weddellii
GCGAGCGAGCGGGGGACACGTCTGCCTCCGGCCAGGGGCTGAGGGTGGCTGCGGGGTCCGGGGGGAGCCCCAAGGGCTAGGCTTACCCAGCCTGCCTGTGGCCAGGCTCTCTGCTAAGCCACGTTCCAACCTTCTTTCAGTGTGTTCTTATTACCCTAGGAGGTAAGAGTATTATTTCCATTTTACAGGAGAGGATGCTCAGGTGCTAAGGTTGACACTTCCCCAAGGTTAGTTCACAAGAGGGAGTGAGGACCGAAGTCTGATTCCACAGCCTGGCTCTAAACAGCCTTGCTCCAAGGAAGAAGCACCTCCTCTGCATCCTTCCCTGCATTTCTCCCCCCAGTTCTCCGCTCCCCTTCCCTCCCTTCCCCCCCTTCCCCAATGTTCTGGGAACTTTGTGGCCTGTGCCTCCACTCTGCTATGACAATTCTTTTAAGAGTTAAGAATTTGGCAGCAACAGCTTGGGGGATGGGGGAAGGATGGAGAAAGGGGATAGTATCAGTGTCCATGCTTAAGTGGCAGGTGGTCACTATTGCTGACAGGTGGGACTATTACAGGATGCTGCCTTTAGCATCTAACACCCGTCCCACAAGCTCAAAGGTTAGAGTGAGGGCAGCTGGGTGAGCTACAATGGGCAGAAGAGTGGGGAGCCGAGGCTTTGGGCCCCCTGAGAAGCTGAAGATAGCACCACCCCCACCCCCACAATCTGGAGACAGACAGCCTGTCATGAGCAAAGGAAGGAGGGGCATAGCACAGCTGTGTGACCTTAGGTAAGTTCCTCAAGTTCTCTGTTCCCATTAGCTCAGGAGCCTCAACGTGATCCAAATCTTGAGCTGTGTCATCCTGGGACAATGGCTGGGAACAAGAGGGACACAGGTGTATGACAAGACAAGGACCCTAGCTGTATTTTGTCAGAGCTCAGTAGCCATCATCCAAAGATCAGCTTTTAGTCCTGACCACCCTGCTGCGTGTGAGCCCCCAGGCCAGTCCCTCCCCCTCCTTGAGCCTCAGTGTCTCTGTAGGCAAAATGGGCATGGCCAACCTCCCCGCAGGCTTGTTGCTAGGACAACCGAGGAGGATGCCATGCTGACAGCATCCTCTGTGCCCCTGCAGACGGAGGCCGGGGAGCCATGGGCGACTGGAGCTTCCTCGAGAAGCTGCTGGACCAGGTCCAGGAGCATTCCACCGTGGTGGGCAAGATCTGGCTGACGGTGCTTTTCATCTTCCGCATCCTCATCCTGGGCCTGGCGGGTGAGTCGGTGTGGGGCGACGAGCAGTCCGATTTCGAGTGTAACACGGCCCAGCCGGGCTGCACCAACGTCTGCTATGACCAGGCCTTCCCAATCTCCCACATCCGCTACTGGGTGCTGCAGTTCCTGTTCGTCAGCACGCCCACCCTGGTCTACCTGGGCCATGTCATTTACCTGTCTCGGCGCGAGGAGCGGCTGCGGCAGAAGGAGGGGGAGCTGCGGGCGCTGCCAGCCAAGGACCCACACGTGGAGCGGGCACTGGCAGCCATCGAGCGTCAGATGGCCAAGATCTCGGTGGCGGAGGACGGTCACCTGCGCATCCGAGGGGCGCTCATGGGCACCTACGTGGCGAGCGTGCTCTGCAAAAGCGTGCTAGAGGCTGGCTTCCTGTACGGCCAGTGGCGTCTCTACGGCTGGACCATGGAGCCCGTGTTCGTGTGCCAACGGGCACCCTGCCCCTACCTCGTAGACTGCTTCGTCTCGCGGCCCACGGAGAAGACCATCTTCATCATCTTCATGCTGGTGGTCGGCCTCGTCTCCCTGGTGCTTAACCTGCTGGAGCTGGCTCACCTGCTGTGCCGCTGCCTCAGCCGGGGGATGAGGGCCCAGCGGGGCCAGGATGTCCCCCTGACCCAGCGCACCTCCTCGGAGCCCTACGCTGACCAGGTCTTCTTCTACCTCCCCATGGGCGAGGGACCCTCATCCCCACCGTGCCCCACCTACAATGGGCTCTCATCCAGTGAGCAGAACTGGGCCAATCTGACGACAGAAGAGAGGCTGGCTTCTTCCAGGGCCCCCCTCTTCCTGGACCCGCCTCCCGAGAGTGGCCAGAAATCCCCCAGTCGCCCCAGCAGCTCTGCTTCCAAGAAGCAGTATGTGTAGGGGCCTGGGGCTTCTGTCACCCAGCAGAGGGGCCCCGGGAAGTCTGGCTGCCTTGAATGTCCTCTCCTGGAAGACTGCAAGCATGAGGGAGGCAGGGGAAGCAGGTGCTTGCTGGCCACGGGGGCCTCATTGCAGCCTGTTTTTGAACACCTAGGGCCTTCCTGGTGAGCAGAGGGCACCATGGTTTCCCCTCCAGAACATGACTTTGCCCCAGGCATGGACCGAGCCAGCTTGGGGTGCTCTTGGCCAAGGGTGTTGTGGCGCCTCTGGACTCTTTCACCTGGTTCAGAGCAAACCCGGAGCCAATTTTACCCCACCCTCATGGGAGATTCACCTCTGCCCACGTTGCCCTCACAGGAGAAGGCTGGTCGAGGCTGCTGGGTCGGCCTTGATCACACGCACAGAGCCTGTGCTGGAGCTGGCCCTGTCAAGGTGTCTCGTTCTCACTCCTTCCTAGTTCCACTGTTTATGCTTCTAAAATAAACAAGACTTGATCACAAGCTAGGTGTGTACCAATGCTGTCGCGATGTGCCTCCAAGGGCTGGGGGGCAGTGGCTTTGCCCATCTCCCTTTTCTTGGCAGTCGTTCATGATCTCTGACCTCTGCAACCCCAACTCCACCCAGCACCTTAAACCCTCACGCCCCTACATCCTGCTTCTCAGCAGCCCTGAGTTCTAAACACTCATTTTTTGAAAGGCCTCTGCCATGGTCCTCCTCTTTCCATCCCCACTACCTAGTCCCCCAAAACAGCCAGAGCTGCGTCAGTCCCCACCCCGCCCCATGGCCATTCAGTGCCCTGGCCACACTGGGTGCAGTGCACCCCCATACTGGACACTCTGCTACCCAAGCATGCCTGCCAGCCACGCCCTTCCCAGTCCAGCTCAAATGGGCCTTGCACTCCTATTCGACCTCATCCTGGACCCCTGGGTATTTGGGGAGGCAGGCTTAGATCACTTGCCCCCTCCTACCTTGGCCCTTTCTGGTCTGCCCACCAGAAGGAGCAACTTACGGGTCTGCATCATATCTCCTCCCCATGCACTGAAAACTCAGTAAGAACAGACGATGGCAGTACAGAGAAGTGGAAGGGACTGTGAAGGGACCAAATCTTGCCCGAGTCACAAAGTTTGCAGAAAAAGAAACAGTGGACCTGGATCTTGACAGGTGGATTGGAGTTCACTGGGAAGGTGAAGAGAACACAGAGTATTTGGGCAGAGAAAATTGTCTCTGCAAAAGCATGGAGAAGAGGGATGATTAAGGGGTTCAGGGCTTGATGAGCCATCCAGGATGTGGGAGGTATGGCTGAGGATGAGCCCAGTGTTGGCAGAGTTGACTTTTCATGGAAGGTGACATGGGAGGAGGAGAGCACTCAGTTAGTAGCCCTCCCTACCCAGGGAGATCTGGGGCTGCGGTTGGAGGGGGGACTGGGTCCAGCTCAAGTGGCCACATACCTCTCCTTGAGAGCCTTTGCAGCAGGTTGGCAACTTGTCCCCACTCCCATCAAAATAGGTCTCCAAAACACCAGCTCTGCGTCCCTCAGCCCAGAACTAACTTACTCACTACTTACCCATCCAGTCTGAATGCTCAGCCTGAAAAGTTACAGCCCTATAACTCCTTCAGCTCTAGTTCCCATTGTTCCCTCTGAATCCCAGAGCTCTATTAGACCAGCCTCCTCACAGCTCCCCAGACTCATCTGGGTGTGCTCCTACCTTGGTCCTTTGCCAGCCCAGAGTGCCTCTTCCCCCCACTTCCAAACCCCACCAGCCCTTTAAACACTACACCACCCTGAAAAAGGCAGTACCTGAGTGCGGAGAGAAAGATGAGCTTTGACGTCAGAGGGTCCTCAATTTCAATGCTGCCTCTGACATGTACAAAGCCATGTGGTCTTAAGTCAATTATTTCACTTCTCTAAGTCTCTGATCTATCATCTATAATATGCAGATGGCATTGCCTGCCACACAACAAGACATAAAAACAAGAGAAAGCACAAGACTGTCCCTGGATCCTAGCAGTCATGCAATAAAATTAAGCTCAGCCTCCAGCAAGGCTATCATACATCCTTCTTCCTCAAGGAAGCCCTCCTTGATTTCTCCAGCCAGTCCCTATTGATGATCTCCACCTCAGGAAACTGAACCACTGCTTAGTATGAGCCTATTTCATCTCCCCAGTGAGTCTCTAAGGATCACCAGGAAGTCACTTTTATTCCCCATGGGCCTAGCCCATCATTCACTTTGTCTATGAAATGAGGGACTGAGTTAGACTTGGCAGAAAGTAGGCTGTTTGTGCATAAGAAGGCCATGATCCAAGAGGCTGAGGTCCTCTTCCAAGAGATTCTCCCCCAGTCAGGGTGAAAGGGCAGATCCGTGGGTTAGAGGGTAGTCTCTTATAGCCAGCCCAACCTGAAGGTTCTAGAAGCCTGTGCTTCCAGTAGGTATTCCCTACCTGTCCTAGCTTGGAAAGGTGAGAGAAGAAAGGTTTAGATGAGCGAGGAGGGTATCCTTCCTTCCCTTCCCTCGAAGTTCATCCATTCTGAGCTTGGTCTGGGGTCTGAGGTCAGGCCAGGGACTTGGCTCTTGGACAAGACTGGGGTTGGGTCCTACACTTGTGGCCACATAAACACAAAGGCAAATGGGCTGTGGTTTAAGGATGAGAACACTGTCGTGGGAATGGGGCCACACAGAGTGGGGTGGGGGCAGGGCAGAAGGGTGAAGAGTTATGGAGGAAGAGTTGTTATAAGCTCCAACCCACCTGTACTCGTTTCCTAGGCCTTTCGTCACAAAGCACCACAGACTGGGTGGCTTCAACAGAAACCTATTCTCTCACAGTCCGGAGGCTGGAAGTCCGAGATCAAGGTGTCTGCAGGGTCGGTTTCTTCTGGGGGCTGAGGCAAAGTCTGTTCGAGGCCTCTCTCCCAGCTTCTGGTGGGTTGCTGGCCACCTTTGACATTCCTTGGCTTATAGAAGCATCACCCCCATCTCTGCCTTCATCTTCACATGGCATCCTCCCTCTGTGTGTGTCTGTCTCTGTGTCCACATTTTTTCATAAGGACATCAGCCATATTGGATTTTAAGGCCATTCTAACAACTTCATTTTAGCTTGATGACCTCTGTAAAGACCCTATTTCCAAATAAGGTCACATTCTGAGGTTCTAGAGGTTAGGACTTCAGCATACCTCTTTGGGGGGAACACAACCCACAGCGCCACCCCACCAGCCCCACCTCACCTCTAAGCACTAGTGGGGCGAGGCCAAGGAGAATGTTCAGTATGTACTGGACTCGGGCGTCTCCTTGGTGATGTGGGCCTGGATGGAACCCAGCACATTCCATGTCGCTTCTTCCTCCCACCTGCCTATTCCTCACCACCACCAAAATCTAAGATGGTAACAGGCAATTCTCAGTCACAGAAAGAGTCATAGGAGGCTTAACTCCCGCCTCCCACTCCTCACACTGACTTGACTCTGGCCCTTGTCCCTCTCTGGGCCTCAGCTGAAAAACAGGTATGTGGCAATTAGGTATGAGGAGCATTGCAGGAAGTAACCTGTGACTAATCACTGGTCTAAAGCTTGTGAGTGATGTGCTATTTTCATCAATCAGAACGGATTCCAGTTTGTTCCTATATAAGATCGGTTCCAGGCACTTGAATTCACAGTGCCTTCCTGAGTAGGAAAGAAAGGGACGGGGTTATGTGGAGTGCAGTGGGAATTTTGCATAACCCAAGGTCATCTTATCTATGACCCACGGGAGCATGTGAACATCATGGGCTGCACATAAACAGAGCTGTCGGGCTGGGTGATGTCAAACCCCTTCCCAAGCTAACGTGCTGGCTCTAATGTCCTAGCTTACTGGCCGCTGGGGTGCTGACCTCATGATTCTACCACTAGCCTCCAGTGCCTCCGCTGAGGATCCTTTGTTTCCATTTTACACTAACCTCAGCATGACCGCTGACGTTTGTAGGAAGGGATCTCCATCACGGGTCGTTAGAACCTCTTTTTCAACCTTACAACTTCCCCCACCAGCCCTGGCTCTGACACCAGTGCCACACCAGGCTCAACCATTCTGTCCTTCCGTGCAAGCACTGTAACCACAGACAGACAGCCACCAGGCTGGTCCTGAGTCTGCTCTTCTCCTATTCTTCTAGCTGACTCTGATTTCCCAAAGTCCCTGGCCAATCAGCAATCTGTCTACTTTCCTCTTAAAAGGCGCCTCACTCTCCTGGGTGCTAGACATGATAGTCAAGGTGGTCAGGGTCCAGATTATCACCTCTCTTGACTCAAAACTTCTACCTCTATTAATGCAACGTAGGATTATATTAACTTCTCTATTTTCTTCTCTTTTCCATATATAGAAATTTTTTTCAGATTATAAAAGCATGCATGATCATTGTAGACAATGAGATCCCACCATGCAGGCATAGTAACTATTAATATTCAGAAATAATTCCTTTCAGGCTCTTCCATGAATATTTTTAAATCAAATCTGAATGAAGGTGTACCTACAGTTTTGTATTCTTTTTTCATTTTACATAAATCATAAGCCTTTTCCCCCATGTCATCAAGTTGGATACACTACTTAATCGCTTTATCATTATCTACTTAACCATGACCCTGATATTGGATCTTTAAGTTGTTTGCAATTAATTATCCTCTATTATAAATTGCGCTGTGATGTAGACGCCTGAACATAAGTGTTTTCCAAATTGCCTATTTCCTTAAAAGAAAGACATTCCAAGAAGTGAAACTACTGGGTCAAAGTTCCAGTAATTTTAAAGGTCCATTTTCATTTTAAAAAGTTAGGGGCTTTTTTTCTGATTGTGGAAGTAATTCACTGTGGGCGATTCAGAAATGCAGAAAGGCACAAGCAAATCCTAAGAAGGAAAGGCACCAGCCACCTCTGCGTGGGGGAAAAGGTGGAGCTGAAAACAGGAGAGCTGACTGAAGGCCCAGGGCACAGAGGATCCTCCTTCCCCCATCCTTAGAGAAATGGGAGCTTGTTCTCAGGAGACAACAAAGCAGAGATGCAGGGGGAGACACCATGCAGAGTGCAGGGTGGGAGTAGCATAAAGGACACAGGGGAATTGAATGGAAGTTTACATACTCAACGGTGAGACCCTCTTTCCCCCCACAGCTGGCTCCCAGAATGCTGGTTCTAGATGAGGCTATAAAAAGAGAACCTGATTTAGACTGCAGGCCCTGGAAGGCTGCCTTGAGGAAGTGAGCCTCAGCACCCGAAAGGTGAGGAGGGATGCTCAGGGAAGAGATGGGGAGAGCATCCCAGGCAGAGGGAACAGCATTCTCCAGGCTCCGAAAGAAGGGGGCTTGATATATTATTCATTGCTCAGGACTTTTTTCTATATGATCTGCAAGTTCCTTTCCAGAAAAAAAAAAAAGATTTATATATTCAATTGCATTGTATGAAAGTGCCCAACGCAAGGCACCCACACTAACATTATTAAAAATTTTTAATTCCTCTGTTAATTATTAATCAGAAAAAAAATATGATATCACCTTTTAACACATAAGCCCTGATTACTGGTGAGGCTGGACACTTTAAAACTACTTCTTCAGCATTATGTTTCTTCTGTGGATTTTCTTTGCCCATTCTTCTCTCGGGTTTTGGTGTTTTCTGATCAGTTTGTTTAAGCTCTTTATAGAGAGAGGATACCAACTCTTTATCGGGCATGTTGGTTATAAAAAATTTCCTTAGTGTGTTATTTTGTCCTTTCTAATCTCTATGTAGTCAAATTTATCAATTTCTTTCTGTATAATAATTTCAAGTTTATACTGTTTCCCTTCTCTAGAATTATTTTTCAGCTTCTAATGTTTGACCTGTCTTGAACATAATAGGAGACAAATAAATAATTGTTGAATAATATAAAGAATGAACAAATAAATTAATTTTAGCATATAAGGTGAGGTGCTAACTTTTTTCCCCCACTAACTAATGATTCCAGCGGCACTTAATGATCCTTCCTACACTAATTTGTGATACCAGCTTGACCATACACTACATTTGTATACATGAAACAATCCATTTCTGGACTACCTAAAATGTCATTCCATTGATTTATTAATTTATATGATACTAACACTCTTTGCATTAGTGTAGCTTTGTAACACATTCTAAAATCTGGTAGAATAGCTTCTTTTCTTATTTTTTTACTTCTCTTCAGAATCCTGAAATCCATGTATAAATTCTCTAGGCAGGTGTTTGGAAGATCTGCTCAGTGGAATCTGACAGACCCATAAGAAAAGACCTAAAGATGTGGTCAGTAAGGGTTGCCAAAGGAAACAGATTCCTCCATGGCCGGGAGATGAAGAGCAGTCAGAAAGCCCCACCCATTCACTCTGAGCATCCCAGGTTTTTTTGGCGACCCTTCCTTAATATGAGCACACAGCCAAGAATGCCAAGCATTCGAGGAAAACACCTTATATGAAAGAGTCTGAAACAAACCACTGAGTGCCCAGCCCAATGGACAATATACGACCACACAGGTGGAAATTTTCAGAACACAGGAGACAAAGAGATGAGCCCACAAGTCTGCGGAGAGATAACAGAGTTCTATATGTGGTCTCAAGAATCAAAATAGCATCACACTTTTCAACAACACTGGAAGCTACAGGACGATGGATGTCTTCAAAATTCTGAGGAAAGTGAGGAAAGAAAATTCAACCTGGAATTCTATACCCAGGCCAACGACTGATTTAGGTAGACTATACACTCTGCAATTGTTTTAATAGCATGATTCCTTGAAGGTTTGAACAAACTTGCCTTTAAAGCCAGTTGGACTCGATGTCTTTTTTTTTTTTTTTGCCTTCACCTATTATTTTTTTATTTTAATTCCAGTACAGTTAACATACAGGTGTGCAGTAGAGTGATTCAACACTTCCATACATCACCCAGTGCTCATCCCAATAAGTGCCCTCCTTAATCCCATTCCCCTATTTCACCCGTCCCCCCACCCCCCCTCCCCTCTGGTAACCTTCTGTTTGTTTTCTATAGTTGAGTGTTTCTTGATTTGTCATTCCCTCTCTCTTTTTTTCTTCTGCTCATCTGTTTTCTTAAATTCCACATGTCATTGAAATCATATGGTATTTGTCTTTGACTGACTTATTTTGCTTAGCATTAGACCCTCTAGATCCATCTATCATTGCAAATGGCAAAATTTCATTCCTTTTATGGCTGAATAATATTCCATTTTATATTTATACCACTTCTTCTTGATCCATTCATCTGTCGATGGACACTTGGGCTGCCTCCATAATTTGGCTATTGTAAATAATGCTGCAATAAACATAGGAGTGCATGTATCCCTTTGAGTTTGTGTTTTTGTACTTTTTGGATAAATACCCAGTAATGAAATTACTTGTTCAGAAGGTAGTTCTATTTTTAACTTTTTGAGGAACATCCATACTCTTTTCCACAGTAGCTGCACCAGTTTGCATTCTCACCAACTGTGCACGAAGGTTCCTTTTTCTCCACATCCTCCCCAACTCTTACGTCTTTAGTCTTTGATTTTAGCCATTCTGACGGGTGTGAAGTGGTATCTCATTGTAGTTTTGGTTTGCATTTCCCTGATGATGAGTGATGTTGAGCATCTTTTCATGTGTCTGTTGGCCATCTGTATGTCATTTTTGGAGAAATGTCCATTCATGTCTTCTGCCCATTTTTTAATTGGATTATTTGCTTTTTTGGTGTTGAGTTGTATAAGTTCTTTATATATTTTGGATACTAACCCTTTATCAGATATGTCATTTGTAAATATCTTTTCTCATTCAGTAGGTTGCTTTTGAGTGTTGTTGTTTCCTTCATTGTGCAGAAGTTTTTCATTTTTATGTAGTCCCAATAGCTTATTTTTGTTTTTATTTCCCTTGCCTCAGGAGACAAATCTAGAAAAATGTTGCTACAGCCGACGTCAGAGAAATTACTGCCTGTGCTCTCTTTTAGGATTTTTATGGCCTCAGATCTCACATTTAGGTCTTTAACCTACTTTGAGTTTATTTTTGTGTATGGTGTAAGAAAGTAGGCCAGTTTCATTCATTTGCATGTAGCTGTCCAGTTTTCCCAACATTTGTTGAAGAGACTGTCTTCTTCCCATTAGATATTCTTTCCTGCTTTGTCAAAGATTAATTGATCATATAACTGTGGGTTTATTTCTGGGTTTTCTATTCTGTTCGATTGATTTATGTGTCTATTTTTGTGCCAGGATCATACTGTTTTGATTATATTACTTTGTAATATAACTTGAAGTCTGAAATTGTGATATCTCCATCTTTGCTTTCTTTTTTCAAGATTACTTCAGCTATTTGGGGTCTTTTGTTGTTCCATACAAATTTTAGGATTGTTTGTTGAGGTTCTTTGAAAAACACTGTTGGTATTTTGATAGGGATTGCATGAAATCTGTAGATTGCTTTGGGTAGTATAGACATTTTAACAATATGTGTCCTTCCAATCCATGAGCATGAGATTTCTTTCCATTTCTTTGTGTCATCTTCAATTTCTCTCATCAATGTTTTATAGTTTTCAGAATACAGGTCTTTCACTTCTTTGGTTAGCTTTATTCCTAGGTATCTTATTATTTTTGGTGCAGTTGTAAATGGGAGGGTTTTCTTAATTTCTCTTTCTACTGCTTCATTCTCATCTTTTGTATCTGTGACTTTACTGAATTCGTTTATCAGTTCTAATAGATTTTTGGTGGTCTTTCATCTTTTTTTTTTTTAGATTTATTTATTATTTGACAGAAAGAGACACAGAGAGAGAGAGGGAACATAAGCAGGGGGAGTGGGAGAGGGAGAAGCAGGCTCCCCGCCAAGCAGGGAGCCCGAAGCAGGGCTCGGTGCCAGGGCCCTGGGATCATGACCTGAGCTGAAGGCAGACGCTTAACGACTAAGCCACCCAGGCACCCCAGGTTTTCTTTTTTTTAAGATTTTATTTATTTATTTATTTATTTATTTATTTATTTATCTGAGAGAGAGAGAGAGCACAAGCAGGGGGAGTGGCAGGCAGAGGGAGAAGCAAGCTCACCACTAAGCAAGGAGCCCAATGTGGGCCTCGATCCCAGGACCCTGGGATCACGAACTGAGCCGAAGGCAGATGCCTAACTGAATGAGCCACCCAGGCGCCCCCAGGTTTTCTATATATAGTCATGTCATCTGCAAATAGTGAAAGCTTTACTTCTTCCTTACCAGTTTGGATGCCTTTTATTTCTTTTTCTTGTCTAATTACTGTGTCTAGGACTTCCGGTGCTATTTTGAATCAAAGTGGTGAGAGTGGACATCCCTGTCTTGTTCCTGTCCTTAGGGGAATAGCTCTCAGTTTTTTCCCATTGAGTATGATGTTCGCTGTGGGTTTTTCATATATAGCCTTTATTATGTTGAGGTATTTTCCTTCTAAATCTACTTTGTTGAAGATTTTTATCACGAACAGACATTGCACTTTGTCAAATGTTTTTTCTGCATCTATTGAAATGACCATATGGTTTTTATCCTTTCTCTCATTGATGTGATGTATCACATTGATGGATTTGCAAATATTGAACCACCCTTGAAGTCCAGGAATAAATCCCACTTGCTCAATGGTGAATGATTTTTTCAATGTATTGTGGGATTCAGTTTGCTAGTATTTTGTTGAGGATTTTTATATCTATGTTCATCAGAGATATTGGCCTATAGTTATCTTTTTTTGTGGTGTCTTTATCTGGTTTTGGTATTAGGGTGATATTGGCCTCATAGAAGGAATTGGAAGTTGTCCTTCCTCTTCTATTTTTTGGAACAGTTGAGAAGAATAAGTAACTCTTCTTTCAATGCCTTTTTATGTCATTCTTTAAATTTTTTTTTACTGTCTCCAGCAACTATTTGCCTACTCAGATTTCCTTCTTCATGAATCTTAGTACTTTATATTTTCCCACAAAAAAAGAAAATGCTATTTGAATTAGGTACTTGGGCAGCCTTAGGTAATCATGCCATCTATTTTCACTTTGCTTACACTTCAACTAAAAGCCCTAAATAAGATTGTTCCTTGGCTTCTTTGTGTGCCGTGTGGAGAAATTTTGTATCACAGTTATACTAGTTTGGTGGGCTGCCACTAAGCTATTACTAAGCATGAGCTTATGTAATTGGGAATTTGGGCAATAAAAGTCACACATCTGAAATCTACAACAGCAAAATGTCAGCATGTCCACTTCAGCCCATTATGCCAACTGACAAGAACCATCCTCTTAAATCTGGATTCTCATCCAGAGTATTAGCCACTCTTCACTTTGATAAATCCGATTTATCCTTCATCTGGTAAGTCTGAGAGTTTAATACAATTAAGTGGCTTTCCCTGATGGAGTCAACATTTATTCCTGGGTCTGTATGTTTAGGGTCTTTGTTAAGTGCAAAGTACTATTTCTAAAAGACCATACCCCTTGCTCCACCCCACTCTACAGGAGGGAAGGCAGCACAGAACAGCAAAGTATCACAGAGAATCTGAGGGTGTGGGAGACCTGATTACCTAGGCCATGTCCTGAGCTCAGAGAATCTCAATCAGCCCAGCTTGGCTGTGACCCAGAGGATCTCTAAGAGCAGAAACAGAAACTCAAGGGTTGGGGGATGGTGGATTTTTACAAGGGGAATGAGGGACAGACATGGAAAGTCAAGTTCAGCACAGGACCCATAAAGCTTCTCAAGACCAGATGCCCAGGCATTAGGTTAGGACTACAGGTGCCCAACCCAAGCTTTAGCTATAGGAAAAATCATTCTCAGCCTTACAGCAGTCAGTCCCTGCAAAGAACAAAACACAGTATGGCAGGGAGCCCAGGTAGCTTCCCGTGATTGGCTTGAAAGAGGTCCCCAGAGGAACTGAGAGATAACAGCAGGTTGTATCTGAGCCAGACATACCTAGAGTAGAGACAATGAGGGGACAAGCCTAGAACACCAACCCATCAGTAACATCAGTAGAAGTTTTGACACTATTTCCAAGTGAGATTATACATACAATTGTGCTTTAGCATGTCTGTCAAAAACATTCAAAATTTACATCTTTGAAACATACCACAAATGTAATATACAATTATTTACTATCTAATAAGCAAGAGCCTCAAGAAGTAAAAGTAGCCCAGGATTTTCAACTCCTGAAAAGATTTGAAAAGAGAAACCTGGACTAAGGATTTAAATAATCTGAGTTTCTAGGTCTCCTCCACTAGACCATGAGATCCCTGAGGGCCTGGACTATGCATCTACAAAACCCACAATCAGGAAATTCCCACAAAAAGTATACATTTTCTGAACCAGAAAAAATGACTTCGTTAAGGTTTATAGAATTTAATTGAACTGAACTCAGAGATTCTGACAGGGCACAGCAGGAATACTTTCAAAAGAGTAAAGTCCATGAGCTTATCTGCAATATATGAAGAAGTAGAGAGCAAGAGATTTACAACCAATTTAAGAGAACTCCAAGATATTGCATGAAGGCAGGTAAATGTCACAAAAGGAAAGGAAAGGAAGCTACATCCATGGAGCATGGGGCAGAGGTAGGGGGAAATGGGACAGAGACCCAGGCAGATAAGAGAAGTTCAGCCACCTCTGAACAGGCATCCAAACCCTTCCCAGTGTGGAAGGAGCCCTAGGAGAAACTGAAGACTGGGTCTACCTCCCATCATGGAAGCTGAAGTGAAGAGAAAACACTTTTTACCTGGAACCTAGCAACCAGAGACCATAATTTAAGCTCAGTCAATCAGATGTTTCTGCCCAGAACCCTCCTGGAAGGGATGCCGAGACACAGGACAGGTAGAAATGAGCCCAGAGGTATGATGATGTCTTAGTCAGTGTGGGCTGCTATAACAAAAATACCATAAACTAGGTAGCTTAAACAATTGTTTATTTCTCACAGTTCTGGAGGCCAGCAAGTCAGAGGTCAGAGGGCCAGCCTACTCTTTAATAATGATATGGGAACAGGAGACAAGGTTTTGGGCCCAATTGTGGCAGAGTTGGAACTGAGACTCCTGATAAAGCCAATAGTATCTCTCTCAATCTCTCTCTCTCAGCCCTGGTGCTAGTAGCGGGGGATAATGCCTCCCTTGAGATTTAGTAACCACAAACCTGTTCTCACACAAGTATGGAGTTAAATTTCTGCTCCTTGTGACAGCCAGATACCCCAAGCTCAGAAATTAACATGATGAGTAGTCTTTAGCCAATATGAGCCTTAGGGCACCCGGAAGAAACTGAAAGTCACTCTTGAGGGATGTTTCCTCAAGCAAAGCCACATGGAAATCCCATAGAAAAAGCCCCACTATATATGAACACACAACCCAAAATTACAAAACACACAAGAAAATAATGCACTAAGAATTAGAATAAGCAAAACAACATACAAAAGAATATGACCCCCCAAAACTTCAAATCATTGAACCATTGGATAGGTTCAACAGATTGAATTGTGATAGATTGAATTATTGGCCCAGGTACTTTATCCCTCCTTGCATCTACACCCTTGCAATAGCCTTATCAAAGGCAGAGTGTACTTTTACACCCCTTAACTTAGAGCTTAAGTAGATGCCTTGTTTTGACCAATGGCATGTGGAGGAAGTAACCATGGATCAGTTCCCAGACTAAGCCTTAAGCAGCCTCATATATTTCTGTTTGTCCTTTTGTGTCTCTTCAATCATCATGAGAAACTCCTCCCTTCAGTGGCTGTTGCCCTTTCAGCCAGGGCCCTGAATAAACACTCTAGAAGCAAAGCTGCCCCAGCTGACCACAGATCTTCAGTGAGAAGTGGAGCCCTGCCAGCCGCCACAGTGTTAAGCAGAGGCACCCAATTGAGCCTAGCCTCGCTCTGCAGAGCTGTCCCAGCCAATCAACAGATGCATAAGAAGGCCACTAAGTTTTGGGGTGATAACTTACACCATATTATAGGTAAGTTACACAAATAAATATGTTTAAAATGATTAAGAAAAAAAACAAAAAGAAATAAAAAGTGAGCAAAAAAGATAATGTTAAGAAATTAAGGTCCACACATTTTAAAGAACTAAATCAAACTTACAGAACAATTTTTAGAAGTTATTGAAATTTAAAACTAATGGAGAATTGTGCTTCTACTCACAAAGAATCAACTGCTATGAAAAACCCCTCCCATTATAAACAACTAGAAAACTCAAATAAAATATATGAATAACTCCTTTGGACTTTGAGCAAGAGACAGTAAAGGATTATCTTCCCTGAGAGAAAGGAAGTAACAAGGTGAGCATTATGATTGCCCCAGTTCACTCTGTGGAAACAGTTTTCAGGCTTCAGAGCAGAGAAGCAGGTCAGATGGAGACCAACAGTCTTGCTGAATTGAAGAGAAAGAGACCAGAGTTAAGGGAAGCCAAGACAGGTAGGCTGTCTAGGGCAGAGTACCACAGAAGATGGAGTCTCACAGAGAAAGAACTCCAGAGATCCTCAGAAGGGTCCTTTGAGTCCATGGTGAGTCCATGCATCCTATGAAGACAAGTCAAGAATCACTGGAAAACTCTAAGCTGAATAAATCCTGGGAACCTCCACAGGTCTGGGAACAGTTCATGTTTCCACCTATCAGATTGGAGAGACCACATAAATCATGAGGCAATGAAAAAATTCCCAGCAAGGGCATTGCATAGTAGTGGATTTACATTTGCTGCACACTAAAGGGTCCTCTGGACCCACCCTAACAAAACTTAAAGGTAAGCTTCACAAGGATCTAACTAATCCCAAGTAATTTAGTTGTATGCTAGAACAATTTGAACTTTGTTTAAAGGAATACAATTCAATAAGAATTACCAGGCATGCAAAGAAGCATGAAAATGTAACCAATAACTGGGAGAACTTTTAATAAATAGAAACAGACCCAATAATTATAGAATGAAAGAATTACCCAAAAAAGTGAGTTAAAAGAGTTATTTTATATATATATATATATATAAAGTTATGCTCAAGGATATAAAGGAAGGAGCACCCGGGTGGCTCAGTTGTTAAGCATCTGCCTTCGGCTCAGGTCATGATCCCAGAGTGCTGGGATCGAGTCCCGCATCAGGCTCCCTGCTCAGTAGGAAGCCTGCTTCTCCCTCTCCCACTCCCTGCTTGTGTTCCCTCTCTCGCTGTGTCTCTCTCTATCAAATAAATAAAAGAAAAAAATCCTAAAAAAAAAAAAAAAGGATATAAAGGAAAACATGAACATACTGAAGACAACAATGGAAAAAAAATTTTTTTTAAGATTTTGTTTTTTTATTATTTATTTGAGGGAGAGAGAGTGAGAGAGCATGAGAGGTGGGAGGGTCAGAAGGAGAAGCAGACTCCCTGCTGAGCAGGGAGCCTGATGCGGAACTCGATCCTGGGATGCCAGGATCATGACCTGAGCTGAAGGCATCCCTGGAAAATATTTTTTAAAGATCAAAATGGAACTTATATAGAAAAAATGCAAATCTGAAATTTTTTAATACACTGGATGAGATTTACACAGATTAGACATTGTAGTAAAAATTATGAGTAAAACTGGAGACATACCAAGAGAAACTATTCAAAATGAAGTACAAAAGAAACACTGGAAAAAAAAAATTGAGCAGAGTCCC
The DNA here is from genome assembly GCF_054177405.1 of Leptonychotes weddellii. Lineage (NCBI taxonomy): Eukaryota > Metazoa > Chordata > Mammalia > Carnivora > Phocidae > Leptonychotes > Leptonychotes weddellii. Next base: position 24,421,941 of record NC_138372.1, read on the forward strand.
ACCACCTATGGGATAATATCAAGTAGTCTAACAAAGAAGTGGGAAAATACTAGAAGTAGAAAGAAAGGAGACAGAAAAAATATTGAAGGAAAAAAATGACCAAAAAAATTGAAGTTATGAAGGCCATAAACATCTCAATGAAAAAGCACAATGAAACACAAGAAGAATAAATATAATTACACCAAGGTATATCAAAATCAAATAGTTGAACCAGAGATTCAGAGAAAATCTTAATAGTACCCACAACTTTTTTAAAAAAGCATTACACGTAAAAGAACAAAAGATGAGAGAAAATTTCTCATCAAAAACTAAGCAAGCCAAAGAAAAATGGAACAATATTTTTAAAGTTAAAAAAAAACATCAGTGTACTCCTTAGTCCCCATCACTTATTTTACCCATTGAGAAGTACACTTATCATGATGGGGAAAGAGAGAGAGAGAGAGAAAAGGGAATTGGTTTGGGGAAGGTATGCAGGTCCATTTCAACTGAATCAAGAAATTGTTATATTTTTTTAATTATCTACAGTACATAAGTATTAACATTTGTTAAATACTGGGAATGGATTCCTGGGCACTCTACTATCCTATATATTTCTAAAGGTTTGAAATGTTTCCTAATAAAGAATGATAAGTAATAATAAATAAAAACAAAACAACAACAACAAAAAGAACTATTAATCTAGAACTCTAAACTCAGGGAAAATAGATTTTGAAAATGAAAGTAAGACTTCCAGCTTCCAGTCCAGCATATTAGGAATTCAGAAGCCACCATTCCATCCTAACAACAAGTAAAAAGCTGAACAAACTGAAAAACCAACAACTTTCCTTGGATCTGTAAGAGAATTGAGGTCACAAGGCAAACTGCTGCCCCCAAAAAAGAAAGACCAAGAGGTTAATATAGAAAATCACAACAGGGGACGCCTGGGTGGCTCAGTCAGTTAAGCGGCTGCCTTCAGCCCAGGTCATGATCCCAGGGTCCTGGGATCGAGTCCCACATCGGGCTCCTTGCTCAGCAGGGAGCCTACTTCTCCCTCTCTCTCCCTCTGCTTATGCTCTCTCTGTCAAATAAATAAAATCTTTTAAAAAAAAAAAGAAAAAGAAAATCACAACAGATGAGACCCACCCACTGAGACCTCTGACAGAACCAGTGCCAGGGTAGGAAAACTTAAACAATAATTGACAAATTCCTAGAAACTCAGTATGGACAAGTGTGAGTCCAAAATTCCAGGGGGACCGAGTCATGGGGTGGGAAGGTCTCCACACTTCTGTGAGTTTTAACTTCAAGGGCTCAACTAGGTTCTCACAGTGAATATCAGAGAAAAATCCCCTGATGCTTCCTGCAATGGGAGGGGGAAGTAGCCGTTTTGAAATACATCAGAGAGTTCTGTTCTGAATAAGGTCTGCTCTCAGAGAAACTACTAAACCAGAACCTAATCTACCGGCATTTTATGGGAGCCAAACTGATCTGGAGGAAGAAAAATACTCAACCCTAGCCCCCTCTAGCCAACTTGTCCCACCTAATGGGGAGGAGGGGAGGTCTAGACATAGCTGAGAAGCACTGAAGTTCACAATCCAGAAACACAGCTCTAAGAGACTGAGACTAATCATAAGACTATAGAACACTTCCCCTGCACCCACACCTTACCACCACATTACTAAAGCCCTACTCATAGCAGTTCCTTTTATCCAGTACATCATGACCAGCTATCAAGAGAAAAATCACAAAGCATACTGAAAAGCAAAAACACAGTTTGAAAAAAAAAAAAACAGAGCAAATATCAGAACCAGACATGGATATGACAAGATTTGTCAGCCTGGGAATTTAAAACAACTATGAATAATATTCTAAGGACTCTAATGGATAAAGTAGGATACAAGAATAGGTGGATAATGTAAGCAGAGAGACAGAAATTCTAAGAACGAATCAGAAAGAAAAGTAGAGATCAAAAACACTGTAACCAAAATGAAAAAATGCCTTTGACGGGCTTATTAGTAGACTGGACACAGCTGAGGAAAGAATCTCTGAGCTTGAAGATATCTCAATAGAAACTTCCAAAATTAAAAACAAAATGAAAAAAGACTGAAAAAAAAAAGAAAAAAACAGAAGAGAATATCCAATAACTATGGGACAACTACAAAGGTGTAACATACACATAATGGGAATACTAGAAGAAGAAAAAAAGGAACAGAAGAAATATGTGAAGAAATAATGACTCAGAATTTCCCCAAATTAATCAGACACCAAGCCATGGATCTAGGAGTCTCAGAGAACATGAAGCAAGATAAATACCCCTCTCCAAAAAAAAAAAAACACTCAAACCTTTATTTTTTGATTTCCTGCAATTTGAATATGATACGACTATTATATTCAAATTGCAGGAAATCAAAAAATAAAGAAAAAATCCTGAAGGAAGTTAGAGTAAAAAAACACTTTACCTATAGAGGAACAAAGCTTAGAATTATATCCAATTTTTTTCTCAGAAAGAAGAGAATGGGGTGAGATATTTAAAGAGTCAAGAGGAAAAAGTCACCAACCAAAAATAAAGAAGAAATACTTTCTCCGACAAACAAAAGCTGAGGAAATTGTTTATCAGTATACCTGCCATGAAAGAAATGTTGAAAGAAGTTCTTTAGAGAGAAGGAAAATTATATATGTCAGAAATTCATAAAGAAAGAAATCAGAGAAGGAATAAGTAAAGATAAAATAAAAAACCTTTATTTTTTTCTATTTTTATTTGATCTAACAGGTTTGTTCAAAAACAATAATAGCAAATATCTATTCGTGTGTGTGTGTGTGTGTGTGTTTATATAAGTGAAATGGACAGTGGGAAAGAACTGGGATTATTTCATTATCATAAGCTATTCGCACTACCCATGAAGTGGTATAATATCATAGGAAAGTGGATTTGGATTAGTTGATATTGATATTGATAGGAAAAGAATAAGACTGTCTTTCTTCAGAGATGACATGATTATCTATGTAGAAAATCCAAAAGAATCAACCAAAGAAACTCCTAGAACTAACAGGCAATATAGCAAGGTTGCCAGGATACAAGTTTAATATACAACAATCAATCACTTTCCTATATACCAGCAATGAACAATTGGAATTTGAAATTAAAAACACCATACCATTTACATTAGCACCCCCCCAAATTATATATTTAGGTATAAATCTAAAAAATATGTACAAGATCTATGTGAGGAAAACTACAAAACTCTGATGAAAGAAATCAAAGAATTAAATAAATGGAGAGATATTCCATGTTCATGAATAGGAAGACTCAATGGTATCAAGATGTCAGTTCTTCCCAACTTGATCTATAGATTAAATGCAATCCAAATCAAAATCCTAACAAGTTATTTTGTGGATACCAACAAACCAGACATAAAGTTTATAGGTAGAGGCAAAATACCCAGAAGAGCCAACATAATATTGAAAGAGAAGAACAAAGTTGGAAGACTGACACTACCCAACTTCAAGACTTACTATAACGCTGTAGGAATCAAGACAAGGTGGTATTGGAGAAAGAATAGAAAAGTAGATCAGTGAAACAGAATAGGGAGCCCAGAAATAGACCCATATAAATATTGTCAATCTTTGAAAAGGGAGCAAAGGCAATACAATAGAGAAAGGATAGCCTTTTCAACAAATGTAGTTCCATCAATTGGACATCCACATGAAAAAAAAAAAAATGAATCTAGACACAGATCTTAAACTCTTCACAAGAATAAGCTCAAAATGGATCATAGATCTAAATATAAGATGCAAAATAAAACTCCTAGAAGATAACACAGGAGAAACTCTAGATAACATTGGGTTTGGCAATGACTATTTTTTTATTAACATATAATGTATTATTTGTTTCAGGGGTACAGGTCTGTGATTCATCAGTCTTACACAATTCACAGTGCTCACCATAGCACATACCCTCCCCAGTGTCCATCACCCAGCCACCCCATCCCTCAGCCACCCCATCCCTTCCACCCTCCTCTACTCCAGGAACCCTCAGTTTGTTTCCTGAGATTACAAGTCTCTTATGGTTTGTCTCCCTCTCTGGTTTCATCTTGTTTCATTTTTCCCTCCCTTCCCCTATGATCCTCTGTCTTGTTCTCAAATTCCTCATATCAGTGAGATCATATAATTGTCTTTCTCTGACTGACTTATTTTGCTTAGCATAATACCCTCTAGTTCCATCCACGTCGTTGCAAATGGCAAGATTTCATTTTTTTTTTGATGGCTGCATAATATTCCATTGTATATATATACACCACATCTTCTTTATCCATTCAACTGTTGATGGACATCTAGGCTCTTCCCATAGTTTGGCTATTGTGGACATTGCTGCTATAAACATTGGGGTGCATGTACCCTTTGGATCACTACATTTGTATCTTTGGGGCAAATACCCAGTAGTGCAATTGCTGGGTCATAGGGTAGCTTTATTTTCAACTTTTTGAGGAACCTCCATACTGTTTTTCAGAGTGGCTTGGCAATGACTTTTTAAATAAACACCAAAGGCACATCCATAAAAGAAGTAATTAAAAAGCTAGACTTTATTAAAATTAACAATTTCTCCTCTGTGAAAGACATGGTCAAGAGAATGAAAAGACAAGCCCCAGACTGAGAAAAACTATTCACAAAAGACATCTTATAAAGAACTGTTATCCAAAATATACAAAGAACTCTTAAAACTAAGTGATAAGAAATCAACAAACCAATTAAAAAATTGGCCAAAGACCTTACCAGACATCTCAGCAAAGAAGATACACAGATGGCAAATAAACATGCCACATCAGATGTCTTAGGGAAATTAAAATGAGATACCACTACACACCTATTAGAATCCCCAAAGTCCAGAACACTAACCACCAAATGTTGGTGAGAATATGGAGCAACAAGGGCTCTCATTCATTGCTGGTGGAAATGCAAAATAGTACAGCCACTTTGGAAGACAGTTTGGTGGTTTCTTATAAAACTAAATATACTCTTATCATATGACCCTGCAATTGTGCTCCTTAGTATCTACCCAAATTTGAAATTTCATTTCTACATAAAAACCTGTACATAGGGGTGCCTGGGTGGCTCAGTCGTTAAGCGTCTGCCTATGGCTTAGGTCATGATCCCAGGGTCCTGGGATCGAGCCCCGCATCGGGCTCCCTGCTCGACAGGAAGCTTGCTTCTCCCTCTCCCACTCCCCCTGCTTGTGTTCCGTCTCTCGCTGTGTCTCTCTCTGTCAAATAAATAAATAAAATCTTAAAAAAAAAAAAAAGACCTGTACATAGATGGTTATAGCTTTATTCATAATTGCCAAAACTTGGAGACAGCTAAGATGTCCTTCAATAGGTAAATAGATAAATAAACTGTGGTACATCCAAATAATAGAATATCATTCAGCACTAAAAAGAAACAAGTTATTAAGCCATGAAAAGAGATGGGTGAAACTTAAATGCTCACTACTTAGTAAAATAAGTCAATCTGAAAGGATTACATACTGTTTGATTTCAACCATGTGACATTCTGGAAGAAGTAAAACTATGAAGATAATAAAAACAACAGTGGTTGCCAGGAATTAGGAGGGAGAGAGGGATGAATAACCCTGAAGAGCAAAGATGAATAACAAACAGATGATTTTAGGGCAATGAAACTATTCTGTATGATACTACATGTCCTTATACAGTTGTCAAAACCCATAGAATATACAACACCAAGAGTGAACGCTAACATAAACTATAGACTTTGGGTGATAATGATGTATCAGTGCAGTTTCATCAATTATAACAAATGTACCACTCTGGTGCCACATGTTGATAGTGGGAGAGGTTTGGGGGTGGGGGCAGGAAACAGGAAGTATATGGGAACTCTCTGTACTTTCTGCTTAATTTTGTTGTGAACCTAAAACTGCTGTAAAAATATATTTTTTTGTAAGTAAAAAGGATGGAAAAAATATACCATGCAAATACTAACAGATAGTTGAGTAGCTATACTAATGTCAGACAAGATAGACTTTGAAACAAGGAATATAACCAGGGATAAGAAGGCATCTCATAATGTAGAGGCACCAATTCAAGAAGATCTATCAATCCTAAATGGATATGCATGCACTTAGTAAGAGTCTCAAAATACATGAAGCAAAACTGATAGAACTAAAGGAAGAAATAGATAAATCTGTAATTATAGCTAAAGATTTCAATCCCCTTCTTTCAGTAAATCTGATAGAAAAAATAGACCAAAAAATTTATTAAGAATATAAAAGCCTTTAACAATACTATCAACTGGAGTGCTTGGGTGGCTCAGTCAGTTAAGCATCTGACTTCAGCTCAGGTCATGATCTCGGAGGTCCTGGGGTCAAGCCCCGCATCAGGCTCCCTGCTTGGTGGGAAGTCTGCTTCTCCCTCTCCAACTCCCCCTGCTTGTGTTCCCTCTCTCTGTGTCTCTTTCTGTCAAATAAATAAATAAAATCTTTAAGGAAAAAAAAAAAAGAAAGATACCTGGAAAAAAACCAAAATATTTGGAAAATAACACACTTATAAGTAAGCCTGGAGTAAAAGAAGTCACAAGGAAAATTAGAAAATATTTTAAATTGAACGAAAATGAAAACACAACATAAAATTTTATGATGCAGCTCAATGGTGCTTAGATAGAAATAGATAGATGTAAATGCTTCTATTAGAAAAGAAAAAGTTCTAAAATTAATAATCTAGGGGCGCCTGGGTGGTTCAGATGGTTGGGCGTCTGCCTTCGGCTCAGGTCATGATCCCAGGGTCCTGGGATCGAGTCCCACATCAGGCTCCCTGCTCCTTGGGAGCCTGCTTCTCCCTCTGCCTCTCTCTCTCTCTCTCTCTCTGTCTCTCATGAATAAATAAATAAAATCTTTAAAAAAATAAAATAAAATAAAATTAATAATCTAAGCTTCTACTTTAGAGAGCTAGAAAAAAGACCAAAGTGAATCTAAATTTAAAAAAAAAAATAATGACAAAGGTAAGATCAGAAGTCCACAAAAATAGAGAATAGATGAACAATAGTCAATGAAACCAAGCTGGTTCTTTAACAAAACATATAAGATTGCTAAACAACCAGCAAGATTGATCAAAGAAAGACACAAATCACAAATATAAAATATGAAAGAGTGGTCACCGCTATAGATTCTACAAACATTAAAAGAATGATAAAGAAATATTATGAACAACTTCATGCCAACAAATTCAACAATTCAGATAAAATGGGCAAGTTCCTTGAAAGACACAAACAACCAAAGAACATTCAAGAAGAAACAAATATACAGGTGCTTCCTAAAATGTCTGCTTCTTAACTGAGCAACACTTTCTTCAGAAGTTGAGCACTAAAACCAGTAGACAGTTATCGGGAAAGAATCTGATGTTAATGAAGAGTTGATTTTCTCTACCTCTTTTGAGTTTTTTTACCTTTGATAGCTTTCTATTGAAGATTTTGAATTTCACAGGCCTCTTGTAATCTTTGCCCTTTTAATTCCTTTGACAGTGACTCATTGTTTTTTATTTTGGCAGTGGGTAAGATAAAGAATGATCAGGTTGGTTGTCAATCACGAGTATGAAACCAGCTCCACTGGAGAAGACTTTGCTCCAGAATGTCAGAGAAAATGTCTTCACCATCCAAAAACACACAGTAACATCAATGGCAATATATATACTGCAATATATATATAGAGAGAGAGAGAACGTTTCCATAGTGAGAACCCACTGTGTCTGCCTCACTGATACCTTAAAAGCTACTTCTCCTGTCTGACTGGGGAGGCCTTTTAAGAAAGTTGAGAAGTTGGCAGTGACACATGAGGAAAATGTCCGCCTGAACACATTATCAAAGGGGCCAATTTCTACTGAGAAGATGAACACGAGACCAACTCTGGTTACGTTTGTCCTTTGCCCTTTGGGGACTGACAGTACAGTAGGGAAGCCATTGGGCCACAGGCTGAAAAGCACAGTTGAACAGGAGTCTGTGGTTGACAGTAAGAACATCTAGGAGACTTTGGAATTCTATAGTGACCACAGACACTCAGGTGATAAGGAGCTTTGGATGGGTCCCTGGAACAACCTCCATATACCAATGATAAAACTGACCAATTTTTTAAAAAGCTATTTTTATTTTTACTTCAGTTTTTAATAAAGTGTGCTTTTTATTGTCATTGAGAAAACAATGTATGGATTTTCTATCATGCACACAAGCTAAAACTTTGAACAATATGCTTTAAAGTTTAAAAAGAGACAAATTTGTACTCACATTTGTATCAAGTATTGTTTTTCTCAGAAAATATTTTTGGACAGATTCTCAATTCACTAAATAACATATCATTTAAACTTATCATTTAGCTGTTTTGTTGGGTCTTGAATTTTTTTCATTTTAATAAACAAGAAATAATATATTAAATGAAGGTGAAGAAAAAGAAGGAGGAGGAGGAGGAGGAGAAGAAGAAGAAGAAGAAGAAGAAGAAGAAGAAGAAGAAGAAGAAGAAGAAGAAGAAGAAGAAGAAGAAGGAGAAAGAAGTAACAGGAACAGCCTTATATCTATTAAAGAAATAGAATTTGTAGTTTAAAATCCTCCTGCCAAAAAAAAACGAAAAATCAAAAACCTCCAGACCCAAATGACATCATTGGTGAATTCTACCAAACATGTAAGGAAAAAATATTTACAATTCTACACAAACTCTTCCAGAAAATAGAAAAGGAGGGAATATATACCAGCTCACTTTATGAAGCAAGCATTACTCTGATAAAAGCAACAGATAAAGAGATTCCAAGAAAAAAAAAAAGGAAGGGAGTGAGGGAAGGACAGGGGAAGGAGGGAAGGAAGGAAGGAAGGAAGGGAGGAAAAATTACAGGTCAATACCCCTCATGAACATAGACAACAGAAGTCTCTAAGAAAAGTTTAGGGATATATATAAAAGAGAGAAGTCACTTTATGGGTGAGCTTTATTCCAGAAATACAAGTTTGATATAACATTAGAAAATCAAAACCACATGATCATTTCAATAGATGAGAAAAAAAGCATTTAATAAAATTCAACATGTATTCATGATTTAAAATTTTCAGTAATCTAGGAATAGAAGAGAATTTCCTCAATCTGATAGAGTGTCTACAAAAAAATCTATAGTTAACATCATACTTAATGGTGAAGTAGACAAAGATGTATGATTTCACCACTTCTAGTCAACATTATGCTGACCAGTGCAATGAGGCAAGAAAAAAATAATAATAAAAGGCAGCTTTGTAAAGAAAAATGTCAAATTGTCTTTATTCTCCAATGACATGATTATTTAGAAAATCCTGAAGAATCTATAAGAGAAGAGATACTGGAGCTAATAAATGAGTTTAGTAAGATCTCAGCTTATAAGGTCAATACACAAAACTCAACTTCATTTTCTATGCCACAAAAAATAAATGGAATTGGGATTTTTAAAGTGCCATTAGCAACAGCATCAAAAATATGGAAACCTAGGGATCAATTTAAGAAAATGTAAAAGAACTGTACCCTGAAAACTACAACACATTGCAGAGAGAAATTAAAGGAGGTCTAAATAAGTGAGAGATATACCATGTTCATGAATAACAAAACTCATTGCTTTTAAGATGTCAATTCTCCTGAAATTGATTTCTAAATTAAATGCAACATAAGTTAAAATTAATATAGATTAAATACAATCACAGTCAAAATTCCAGCAGGCTTTTTGGGTAGAAATTGACAAACTGATTCTAAATTTATATAAAAATGTAATATACTGGGGCACCTGGGTGGCTCAGTCATTAAGCATCTGCCTTGGCTCAGGTCATGGTCCCAGGATCCTGGGATTGAACCCCACATCGGGCTCCCTGCTCGGCGGAAAGCCTGCTTCTCCCTCTCCCACTTCCGCTGCTTGTGTTCCCTCTCTCGCTGTGTCTCTCTCTGTCAAATAAATAAATAAAATCTTTATATAAAAAAAATGTAATATATCTAGAAAAAGAACTAGGTTGGAAGACATACACTACTTGTTTTCAAGCCTTACTATAAAACTATTATAATCAACAAATGTGGTATTGGTGTAAGGATAGACATATAGATCAATAAACAGAATAGAAAGTCCAGAAATAGATCCATCCATACATGGCCCATTGAATTTTTGCAAAGATGCCAAGGTAAATAATAGTTTTTTCATCAAACCATGCTGGGACAATTGGATAGGGAGGGGGAAAAAGGAACTTGAGCCCTTAGCTCACACCATACACAAAAATTAACTGAAAGTAGGTCAAAAACCTAAACATGAGAACTAATAATAAAAAATTTCTACAAGTAAAAAGAAGAGAAATTTGTGGGTTAGGTAAACATTTCTTAGAACATAAAAAGCACAAATCACAGAAGAAAAAAGAGATAAATGGGACTTCATCAAAAGCAATAACTGAAATACATGAAAAGATGTTCAATAACATTTTGGAAATTAAGGAAATATAAATTAAAACCATAATGAAATACCACTACCAAACCCACCGGAATGGCTAAAATGAAAAGAACTGATCATACCAACAACATGATGAATCTCAGAAACACACTAACTGAAAAAAACAAACATAAAAGATGATACACTATATGATTCCATTTATCTGAAATTCTAGAAAAGACAAAACTTCAGTGAGAGAAAGCAGATCAATGGTTGCTAGTTGTAAAGAGTAAAGTCATCTCCATTAGTACCAACCAATCAGGGTTGTTGCAAGGATAAAATGAGATGACCTCTATAGAGAACTTAGCACAGTATCATTTTTTTTTTTTAAGATCCTAATACAACTTTATTTTTAGAAATACCTCACTGTGGACCAGAAGTCTAACAGGACCTTCATCAAAATTTTAAACCATTAATTTATAAGATGAAAATAAGTACTCCTCTATATGAAACCAATTTGGATTTTCTAAATTAGATTATTATGTGTATATATTTTTCTTTCTGCTTTACTACATCGCTAGTGATTAAAATCACTAATTCTTCTTGATTAACTTGAAATCAATTCAAATAGCAAAGCTAAACCTAATATATCAGATGCTTCTTCCACTTTAAAAAAGGTGACCAAAGCTTTATTACTTGATGTGGTAGGAAAACAAAATAAAACAAAACAACACATGTGGTCCGATGCCTAGATGGGCTATTTTGATGAGGGAGAGAAGAGCATGAAGGTGAGGAACATAGGCAATGGAGCTGAAAAACTTGGACTTGAATCCGAGCTCTACTACAAGTAAATTAGGTAGGAAAGTTTTTGTCTGCTTTAGATCAAGATGCATTGATTATATCCACCTCACTGGGCAGATGGTAGGATACAATCATCACCCAGCCAACATATGCCTAGAACATATGGGTCTAAGCAAGCACTTTATGATATGGGACTCTTAAATCGTAGTGGATCAAAAAAGAGTCAACATACATTGTAATAAGCTTTTCTGACTAATGATATTAGATACTAGATACCTTTTTTTTTTTTAGATTTTATTTATTTATTTGACAGAGAGAGACACAGTGAGAGAGGAAACACAAGCAGGGGGAGTGGGAGAGGGAGAAGCAGGCTTCCCGCAGAGCAGAGAGCCCGATGCAGGGCTCGATCCCAGGACCCTGGGATCATGACCCGAGCCGAAGGCAGACGCTTATACCTTTTATTGCACTACAGAGAAAAGACATCTGAAAAAAGCATACAATTTTGAAACCCTTTAATTTTTTTCTGTGTAATGATTATTAACAAGTCTATAATAAGGTTAGGATTCCAATTAAAAGAAGTGTTTTCGGGGCACCTGGGTGGCTCAGTTGTTAAACGTCTGCCTTCAGCTCAGGTCATGGTCCCGGGGTCCTGGGATCAAGCCCCACGTCGGGCTCCCTGCTCGGTGGGAAGCCTGCTCCTCCCTCTCCCACTCCCCCTGCTTGCGTTCCCTCTCTCGCTGTGTCTCTCTCTGTCAAATAAATAAAATCTTTAAAAAAAGAAAAGAAAAGAAGTGTTTTCATGAAAATCTTCAGGGCTCAGTTATAAGTCATATAATGGGGAATAACACTGAATTTGGCATAAGACTAAATGACCTTATTTACAGCCTCTAAGAAATCCTTCTCACTAGCAGTTTTTCACCCTGCTCTGATGGCAAATATCCCAGCTTCTGTGCAGGTGCTTCTAATCTCAGCCCTAGTGCTATTTGGACACAGTCGTGCTAACAATTCAAATCTGATATCTCTTTCAACCCTCATTGAATCTTAAAAATGTGAATCCAACCCTCTTGATCAGGTAAATTAAATCCGATCTTTCTATTCAATCTCCCTGGCCTCATCAGTGCTGGAACCAAAGTGTCAGATCTGTTAGTGGCCATCAGGACTTTAATGTTACCTCGAGGATCAAAACTGTCCAGCTGATTGATCAGTTCCAGCATTATTCTCTGCACTTTATTGACTCCTCCAGCACCATCATCAAAACAAGCCCCTCCAATAGCATCAATTTCATCAAAGAAGATAAGGCAGGCTTTTTTTGTTCTGGCCATTTCAAAAAGCTCGCGAACTATCCAAGCCCCCTCACCTACGTACTTCTGTACAAGTTCAGATCCATTAACTCAAATGAAGCAAGCATCAGTCCTGTTAGCAACTACCTGAGCACAGAGTGCCTACCTGTACCCAGTGGATCAAAGCTTAACACAGTATCTTGCACATAGAAAGAGTTCAATAATTGTTAGATAGATAGATAGATAAATGATAGATGGATAGATAGATAGATAGATGATAGATAGATAGATAGATAGATAGATAGATAGATAGATAGATAGAAAAATAGATGATAGATAGATCATTGATACAAACAGATCATTGATACAAATAAATTATTGATATTTTTGTGGCAGAGCCTGTTGGGGCTCACCCAAATCATGTTGTCTCTTCTTCCTGGATACACTACTAGATCCCATTTCTGGCCTCCTTGCATCTAGGTAGGACCATGAAACTAGTTCTTACTGCTAGAATGTGGTTGAATGTGATACGAGTTCCCTCTGGACAAGGCAATTAAAAATGGGTTGCCAGGGTGCCTGGGTGGTTCAGTTGGTTGAGTGTCTGACTCTTGATTTTGGCTCAGGTCATGATCTCAGGGTCGTGACTTTGAGCCCATGTCAGCCTCTGCATTGGGTATAGAGCCTGCTTAAGATTCTCTCTCTCTCTCTTCCTCTGCCCCTTCCCACCGCTTCTCTCTCTCTCTCAAAAAGAAAAAAAGAATGATTGCCTTCTCCATGTTCTGTTTCCTGGAGGATGGAGAGAAGCTCGTGGAGGACTCTGAGACCCTAGAAGATGATGGAGCCACAACATGGAAGAAGCCTGGGTCCCTGAATGACTGCATGGAGCAGAGCTCCCCTCCCCAGCCACTATGCTAAACTGTGAAGTAGGTAAAAAATAAACCTTTATTGTATTAAACCACAAAGAATTGGGTTTTTATTATTGTTGTTACACCATTAGCATACCTGACTAATATATATAATTGCTCTATCCTTGTCCTTCTTACTCTGAACACAACTCCTCAAAAGCCCTAGTTCAGGCTGGGCTCAGCATCCCACTCTTCAGTTTCCATCCCTGGCTTTATGTTCAAACCTCCATCTTTACTTTCTGTTATAATCCTGAGTCTAAAGTCACTGATAGACCAAATCCCACATCTAAGTAGCACATCTTTATCTCTAGGCAGTGAGGCACACTAGAATGGACAAAACTTGGTGTTTCTAAGACCTAGATCCAAATCTCTCTATAAATTACCAGCCATGTGACCTTGGCCATGTGACTCTATCTCTCTGAGCCTCAATGTCCCCATCTGTAAGATGGAGATAATAATGTCTTCTTCATGGAGTTGTTGTGAAGATTACACTAGATAACAGACAGTAGGGGCCTGCACAGCCTCTGATACACTTAAGTCCTGCAGTGAACCCAAAACCACTGGCCTCATCCCCACAGGCTGCCAAAACTGGCCAGGCTCCCAGGAGCCAGCCTACAATGGAGAGGGCTGTGAATATGTGGGGAGTGGCACTCTTGGCCCCAGGAGAGATAGCATCTCCTCAGCCCTCCCCCCATACTCATGAAGACAAAACTGTACACCGCTTACTGCACATGTTGTGGCAACCTCCTCCAAATCACACTCTGATAAAAACCACAATGGCAACAATCATGTACTAACATCAGTTACAATCTCTTGGGCTTATTGTGTCACAGACTTCTCCCAAGGAAAATCAGAATGCTAGAAGCATAGGGGCACTAGGGCTGCTCAGTTGGTTGGGCATCCAACTCTTGGTTTCAGCTCAGGTCATGATCTCAGGGTTGTGAGATCAGGCCCCTTGTCAGGCTCCGTGCTCAGCACGGAGTCTGCTTGTCCTTCTCCCTCTGCTCCTACCCTTGCTCTTGCTCTCTCTCTCTCAAATAAATAAATAACTTTTTTTTAATGCTAGAAGCATATTTCATTTTTACAACAATTCTATGAAGTACTTACTCTACAAATGAGATAAGTAAGGTTCAGAGAGGTTAAGTAACCTGCTAAAAGTCACACAGCCAGCAGGAAGCAGATCTAGAAATTGAACTTATTCATTTGCTCAATCTTTCATTGATTTAGTCAACAAATCATTTCTGCCATCTGTTCAATGCCCAGCCACGTGCTGGGCCTAAAGACGCAAGATGCAGGGAGACAGAGTACTCAAGGGGCTCTGGGGAAACAGACTGTGACTCCTTAGCTACAGTCCCAGGTATATTGGAACCTGTGCAATGCCTATCCCTCTCTGGTTCCCTCCCCCAGCTCTGCTACCTCCCAGAGCTCCAGAACCCCAGCAACAGGCCAGAGACATTTCCTGAGGCCGCTGTTTTCCTTGGCCCTGTGATGGGAGACAGTATGCCCAACAAGGTGGAAAACAAGATGGGGTGGGGGAGGTAAGCTGGGAGCAGACCTCCCAACAACCTGTCCCTTTCGCTGGTGGGAGCAGGGAACAGAGAAGGCTGCCCTTCCACCCACCCACCGGCCCATCCAGGCCATTGTTCCCTTGTTGTGACAGGGGGTTCGGCGAGGGCCCCGCAGACCGGGGGCTTCCTCCCCAGCCAGCCATGCTTGGACAGCTGGAGGAAACAGGCGGCTGGAGAGCCAGCTATCCCTCCAATAACAACAGGCTGCTGCCCGCTGGCGGCCTTGCTGGGGGGCAGGCCTGGAGCCGGAGAGGCCACCCCACTCCACCCCGCCACTGGCAAAACATGTTTTCTTGTTTTCTGAGAGGCAGGGGGAGGCCCGTGCCCATCCTGAGCAAACAAGGTTGCTGATAAGCGTGGACAGGCCTGGCTGCCAGGCTGCCGGCTGCGTTTACAGAAGCAGGGGCAGGGCCAGGCCCACCCTGGAGGTCACTCGGGCCAGAATGCCAGGTTCAGAGTCAGGGTGGGGACAGGGAGCTCCTGGCCACTCCAGGGACGAAGCACCCAACTCCAAGCCTGCCTTCACTGGAAAGAGAAGACGGGGGCTGCCAAGGGCACAAGCACCATCGCTGACCTCAGCAGCACAGCACGCTTACCTCTGAGAGCAGACGTGCACATACCCACGGGGCGCCTGCTTCTCCGCTGGTCTCTGTGACAGTCCCCTCCCCAGCATCGCCATTTTCAGTGCTGTAGATGATATAAGAAGGATTGCTCCCCATTACCTTTCTCAGATGAGGTGACTGAGGCTTGGAAAGGCAAAGTGACTTGTCCAGGGCCACACAGCTCTTGGTGCACAGTTGGGATGTAAATCCACATCTGCCAGACCACAGAGCCCACGTTCTTTTCATGCCCTAGCGAGCCCCACAGCCCTTCATATTTGTAGGGATCTTCAGTTTACAAAGTTCTTACAGGCTACTGTATTCATTTACTGGGGCTGCTGTGGGGCTCTTATCAACCTGCCATAGCTACCCCACATTTTTTATCAAGAAGCTCACAACAGACCTGTGAGGATCATGTCTCAGTTTGGGATGCCCCCAAAGCAGACCCTGAATTAAGGGTTTGAATGCAGAGCAGATTATTCAGGAATCGATCCTAGGAAGCTCCCATAAGGCATATCAGTGGGCCAAGACAGCTGTGGGCAAGTGAGATTCAGTCACACTGGGGACCCCTGGGACACAGAACAGGACTGTCCCCCAGAGATGCAAGGAAGCTGACATAATTACCCACCACTGCCACCCATCTTTAGCTGAGGGCTGCTCCTGGCACCTTGGCCCCCTGAGACTGTGCTGTGAGGGGCTGGGCATGCTCCTGTAGCCAGAGAAAGCCCTCAGGAGGAGGCATACAAGTTGACAGCATGTGCACGGTCAGTGTCAAGGGGACATGAGTGGGGCCCCAACAGACTCTGCCATGTTAGTAAACAGAGAACATCACCCTCATTCTGTAGATGTAACTACAAAATGCCCCCCACCCAGACCACACTACGCCCACACCCTCTGCATACTGGGACCCAGACACCCTGGGCCCATCTTCAGCTCTAAGTAAGTGGATAACCTCTCACCAAGGGTCACAGTCCCTGCAGCCCACCCCACAGGGTCTGAACCCCAGCCAGAGACAACAAGCTTCACCATCCTCACCCTTCTGACCTTGTCCAGAGAGAGCCGTGTCCTTGGATTCCTCCCCGCTTCCACCTCTGTCTTCCATCCCCATTCATGACCTCCCCCTCCAAAAGCGGGGAGGGGGGGCAGAATTTATTTCCTCCTTTTGGGGAGAAGATCTTTTTTTTTTTTTTTTTTTAAATAGGCTTCGTGCCCAGTGTGGAGCCCAGTGTGGGGCTTAAATTCGCAACCCAGAGATCAAGACCTGAACCGAAATCAAGAGTTGGACACCTAACTGACTGAGCCACTCAGGTGCCCCTGAGGAGAAGGTCTTAATATTACTGTCCAGGCCACAGCAACTTCTGGCTGGACACATCTCCAAAGGCAAGGGAAGCAAGGGCAAAAATGAACTATTGGGACTTCATCAAGATTAAAAGCTTTTGTACAGCAAAAGAAAGAGTCAACAAAACCAAAAGACAACCTACATAATGGGAGATTTTTGCTAATGTTTTATCAGATAGAGGGCTAGTATCCAAAATCTATAAATAACTTATCAAACTCAACACCCAAAGAACAAAGAATCCAATCAAGAAATGGGCAGAAGACATGAACAGACATTCCTGCAAAGAAGACATCCAAATGGCCAACAGACACATGAAAAAGTGCTCAACATCACTCAGCATCAGGGAAATCCAAATCAAAACCTCAATGAGATACCACCTCACACCAGTCAGAATGGCTAAAATTAACAAGTCAGGAAACGACAGATGTTGGCGGGGATGCAGAGAAAGGGGAACCCTCCTACATTGTTGGTGGGAATGCAAGCTGGTGCAGCCACTCTGGAAAACGTGTGGAGGTTCCTCAAGAAGTTAAAAATAGAGCTACTTTACGATCCAGCAATTGCACTACTAGGTATTTACCCTAAAGATATAAATGTAGTGATCCAAAGGGGCACTTACACCCCGATGTTTATAGCAGCAATGTCCACAATAGCCAAACTATAGAAAGAGCCCAGATGTCCATCAGCAGATGAACGGATAAAGAAGATGTGGTATACATATACAATGGACTATTACTCAGCCATCAGAAAGAATGAAATCTTGCCATTTGCAATGACATGGATGGAACTAGAGGGTATTATACTAAGCAAAATAAGTCAGTCAGAGAAAGACAAATACCATATGATTTCACTCATATGTGGAATTTAAGAAACAAAACAGAGGATCATAGGGGAAGGGAGGGGAAAATGAAACAAGACAAAACCAGAGAGGGAGACAAACCATAAGAGACTCTTAACATAGGAAACAAACA
>NC_138372.1:24440285-24535129 GCF_054177405.1 Leptonychotes weddellii
CCAGTGCAGGGCTTGAGCTCACAACCCTGAAATCAAGACCTGGGGTGAGATCAAGAGCCAGACACCTAACCCTGAGCCACCCAGGCGCCCCATATAGCAAGTTATCTTCTGATTCCGAGTCTTTGGCAAAGAGGCGTATGCATCCAGTCACTGGGGTTTATAACAGATGCCAGAAAGGGCTGCTCTGATCTGCTTTTGTCCTACCATTTGCATGTGTGCAGAAGGATGCCAGGGCGGGGCAGAGGTGGGCATGGTAGGGGCAATAAAGGGGTGCATTGTCTGCAGCAAAGAACAGTAAGACTGACTAAAACTCAGCCAGCTTTTTATTATCACCAAGCACTGGCCATTCTCAAGAATATTAGTGACAAAATAGTCCCCCACCCAGGTGGACAGCCCCTACCCCCACCCCACCCCTGCCAAACCCCACTGTCCTTTGCTCCTCCTCTCCCATTCTGTATCCAGAACAGAAACTTTGATTCAGTCGGGGCTCTTTTCCACTGAAGGGGAATGCTGTCTCAAAACCCATCCTCCACACATCACTCTAAGCAACCATATTCTGAGTTGGCGTCAGAACTAATCCCTGGGATCTTTAAGTTTCTTAGACCAGACTCCCTGTTCAAGAAGTATTCCACAGGCTGTTCGCTAAGGCTAGGGGTCTGTACCCCATCCTCTCGCACGTAATCCAGGGTCCTACGCCTACCTCTCTGATGTCACAATCCTCACTAATCTTCCCTGACTGTGCTCAGCGCTATTTTTGCTCTGCTCTTGTCCAACCCCACACCTGCTTCCTGCCCCCAGGGCACCTAGGGCCCTGGCCTGAGAATTCAATCCAAAAAAGCTTGGCCTCCAGCTGGTCTACCTAGGGGCCATGATCTCCCAGTGGTTACACAACACAGACCCAGAGGGAGCACCGGAAGGTGACTTCTCACCTGTGCACTGTGTCATCAACACAACCTTGAACCTTCTGGGAAATCCCCTGAATGGAGACCGGGCCCTTAGCACTTAACCACTATCTGAAGTTCTGTTATGGATTTGCTTATAGGTTTGGTGTCTCCCTCCACTGGAGAGTAAATTTCAAAAAGGCAGACACCTGGTCCATCTTCTTCCCTGGTGTGTCCCCAGTACCTAGAGCAGTGCCTGGGACAAGAGAGGCATTCAGTAGCTAGCAGCTGAAAGAATAAGTAGATGAGTTTTCCTCAGCCCACACCTTGGCCACAGAGGTCCAGACCCACCTGGGGTAGCCTCAACACTCAGTACGGCTCTGCCTCTGAGCCCCTGGGAGCACACATGCCCTTCACCCCAGATTGGATCTCAGGCTCTTCTACCACTCCATCCTCTATTCACCAGCCCTGCTGGGCTCTCCTGCCTGCTCCCCGTTTGAGAGCCAGAACCCTGAGATCAGACAGGCTGATTGCTGGACCTCAGTAAGGTTCGGTGTCTTTTCCCCAACAAAATGGGAAAGTAATAATGCCGGTCTCAAAGATTCTTAAGGGGATTAACTAGGGAGCCTAAAATACACCAGATGTAAAGAGTACTCAATGGTGTTTATCATCGCTAATGCCAAGCTAATAATACATTATTAATACTAAGTTAAGAGGCTTTTATAAAAGTCCAGAGAAAACTTCCAACCCATTCACCCTCCCCCAAGCCTTCCAAGGATCCCTGAGGAAAATGTTCAAAACTTAGGTTTACACGGAACTCGGATTTTAAAACAATGGGCTAATCCCCACCCATTTTGCATTGCATTCATGACTCTAAAGCTTTACCCCTCCCTGACCCCACCGCCTTTGTATATGACTTTGTAGCTTTTCTCACTAAAGAAATGGAATCCGCTTCCCCACCTCTTGAATCTGGGCTGGCCTCGTGGCCTGCTTTGACCAACAAAGTGCAACAGAACTGACTGTGTGCCATCTTTGAGCCTGGGCCCCCAGCGGTCTTGCATGTTTGCCTCTGCTCTCTTGCATCTCTACCACAGCCAAGACAGCATGCCTGCGCTAGCCCGGGAGGATGAGAGACACGCCGAACAGAGCCAAGCCACGGCAGCCACCCCAGCCGAGGCAGCAACTCCCAGACTGAGCCCATCCAAGATCAGCAGAGCTGCCTAGCCCACCCCAGTGTACTCCCCACCTGTGAGCCAGGCATCCTTATTGTTGTATGCCATTGAGGTTTTATTACGCAGAAAAAGCTGATACACGACCCAACCAGGTATTGGATTGTGGTCTGGCCTTTGGACCGACCAATGGCTGGCCAGCTTCTGCTCATACAGCTCCATCAAGGGGATTCCGATCACCTTCAAAGGCAGCCTAGTCCCAAAAATCTAATCATATTTGGAGCTAAAACCTCTCTCCATGTACTAAACCCTTGGGCCAGACTCCTAGGTCCACACAAAAGTAGTTCCGTCTCTCTCTCCTGGACCCATCTGGTGCTTCCAAGTCACATGTCCAAAATCAAAAGTTTCTCTTTTCTCTGTTTTGCACAGGGCAAGACTCTCTCAGGTCTCTGAAGACTTGTTCTGCCTCAGCCCCTGCAGTGAAAGTGTGGCAGAGCCATGAGACACACTGCTGTCTCCAGTGAGGGGACAGGGAGTCTCACCCCACCATCCCGTCCTCCACACCAGCTGCCAGGCTCCGTCCATCCATCTTCATCAAACAATGCTACCTGGCATCTACTTTGTGTCAGCAGCTGTGCTCAGGATGACAAGATAAAAGGCACAATCCCTGCGCTCAGGGAGTCCATCTAGTGAAGGGCTCATAGTGCTCGCACAGGGATCTGATGATGATACAATGATCTTTTATTGGGTGCCTACTATACACCAAGTACTTTAAATCATATATGTCTCAAGTCCTTGCAATGATTCTACTGAGTTTTATCATGTGCCTTTTTACAGATGAGGGAACTGAGGCTCAGGAATCGACCTGCCTGAGCCATAGCTCCTAAGTGGCAACATCTGGCTGTTGGTCCCAAAACCCAGGCTCTTCCTGCGGCACCAACTGGAGCAGAAGAGGTCACCAGGTTTTCCCTCATTTGACCATGCAACCCTTTTCTTGGAGAATATTCTGTAGGAGTACTGTTCAGCAGACAGGGAAAGCCCAATCTAACTCAACCCTCATTTTCAGGCAGGGAAACTGAGGGACTTTCCTGGCCTCACTGGGTCCCTGGCCTCCTGACTGTCAGCCCAGGACTCGGGGAAAGGACCCGCTCCCGGGAAGAGGAGGCAAAGGTGGAGGCAGGGACCCGGGCCAAGGGAACTGCTCAGGCCCTCCCCTGCCTGGCGCTGCCCTCCCTGCTCTGTCTGCTGACATGAGCTCACCCTCCAGGTGCAGCTGAACAATGCACACCCTCCAGGGCCGCAGGACCCACTTCCACCTTCAGGAAAACCCTTTGGGGAAGAGGAGGAGAAAAGTCCTGGGCAGCACTCAGCAACCCAGGCCCAGCTCCCAGCTGCCCCGACACCAGACGGAAGGGGACCCAGCAGTTAGCAGCCGCTCAGGGCCTGGCTGAGAAGCAGGTGTGCTGGAGTCCAGCTGTGGGACCTTGGCCATGGGGCCTTGGGAAAGGTTCACCAATTCTCTGAGCCTCAGTTTCTTCAGCTGGGACAAAAAAAAAAAAAAAAAAAAGATCAGTTGAGACATTACAAATGATTCAGTAAAGCGTGATGCATTCTTCTTCAGATATGAAGAATTATTCTTACACTGGAGATCAGATATGAAATAAACTTGCCCCTTTTTCCTAAGGAAAGACCCTGAAAAACTTCTTGGGTAAGTCATGGCAACTCTGGGGGGGCTTCCACAAAAGGAGGTGTCTCCTATTCCGTGATGTCTGGCAGGGCCAAGACCTGCCCAGAAACACAGACGGGACAGCATGAATGCTGAAGTACTCCTTCCAGAAATATTTCCCGAGTGCCAATAATGTGCCAGGACCTATGCTTACAGTTCCACACACCCCCACGCCCCCCTCATGCTGGCTTGTATCTTCATTTCCATGTCCTCGCTCTGACAGTCAGTCCAGGCTGCCGGAAATACACTTTCCCATCTTCACCTGGCGAATTCCTTCCTATTCATCCTGCAAAACTCAGATGAGGCTGAGGTGCAACCTCCTTGGGTCTTCCTGGCCTCTTCTCTCTCCAGATGAAGCGGAAGGTCTCTTCTGTACCCCACCTGTGCAGAACCTCACGACTGACCTCCTACCCTAGAGTGCTCTCACCTGTTCGTACACCTGCCGCCCCCAGGAGCTTGTGAATGGCTTGGGGGCCGTGAGCCTGTACTCCCAGCCTGGCGCATACAGCTTGAGTGAATGAATGTGTAACCCAGCCTCCGGCCCTTTCTGTTGTGGGAAGCCTGGGGTTTTTCCTCAGGCCAACCCTTGAAGCAAGAGTCTGCCTGTCTTCACATCTACCCCCAGGAAAATACACGTAGTGTCCAGGTGCTGGAGATTTTGTAAGAAATACAGAGGACGTACACACCCCACAGCAAGATCCTCCCCCAAACCCATCAGATGTGTTTAATCCCAGGCTCCTTCCCACCACACTAGTAGACCAAGGTGGTGGGTGGAATGATGTCTGCCCCCATCCAGGTGTCCACATGCTAATCTCCAGAACCTGTAGATTAAAGGTGGATTAAAGTTACAGACGGAAGTAAGGTCATCAGTTAGCTGACATCAAGATGGGGAGATTATCCTACACTATCAAGGGTCATAAAAAGTGGAAGAGGAAGGCAGAAGTGGATGTCGAAGTGATCTGACATGAGGACTGGAAATAGCTGTAAAGGTGGAGAGAAGAGACGGGGGCCACATGCCAAGGAATTTGGTGGCCTCTGGAAGCTGGAACAGGCAAGGAAATGGATTCTCCTCTAGAGACTCCAGAGAGAAACGACGTTGGACCAATGAGGCATGGTTCACACTTCTGAACCATGAGCTGTAAAAATAAATTTGTGTTGTGTTAGGCCACTACTTGGTCACCGGGCCCCAAACTTCTCCAGAGCTGTAAAAATAAATTTGTGTTGTGTTAGGCCACTAAATTTGCAGCAATTTGTTTCAGCAGCAACAGGACACTAATACATCCTCCTCTTGCCCGAGCCCCTTACCCCGTGGACTCCCCGTCTCAAGCAATTCTGCTCTGGCCCCAAACCTGCACAGCTCACCCAGCTAAGGTGCAAGCCCTGCAGGTGCCCCAACCCACCCTCCTCAAAGGGCAGTTCAGCAGCTGTCCGTTGTTACGCAAGGATATAGCCCTTGACAAGAGGGCTCAATCCCCAGCAGCCTGTGCTCGCATGTTTCACAGTCTGGCCCGGAGGCAGACACACATGCACACGGTGCAGTGCTCTGAGAGCGAAGGGGAGGGGAACCCAGACGGCATAGGAGAGCTCAGGGAAAGCTTTCTGAAAGAGGTGGCACTGAGCTGAGTTTTGAAGGGCATGTAGGCAATCATCAAGTGAAAGGAAGCAAAGGACTGTGGGTCCAAGGAAAGAGAAATCCAGAGACAAGATAGAGACAGGGGAGACAGAGAGACACGGCAAATTGGAGAGGCAGAGAAAAAGGCCCAGAGAAAGAGGCAGAGAAGAGCTGACTGTGTCGTGTGGCTGCTCCCAGCCCAGCCTCCCTCCGGTTCTGGGACAGAAAATAGCCTGGCTGACCCGTGGTGTGCAAAGCATTTCCTGTGCAGCCCTGGGGACCCCTGAGCTGTACTTTCTCAGGGGTGGGGCTGGCTGCGAGGGGGGCAGTGAGGGCAGAGGAGGAGGGGACAAGAAGTCCTGGGCCTGCATCAACTGTCCAGGACAAGAGTGGCTGAAGATGGGAAGGAAGTGGCATGCATATGTCAGGGTCCACATGTGTGCATGAGCATGAGGACTACCAGGGTGTGGCTGAGGCTCTTGCACGCGTGCATGTGGCTAATCCTTGGGTTCTAGGTCTCTTCGTGGGAAGTGAAGGCTGGATGAACAGACAGCAGGTCCTGGTGGACACCTCCCTGTCTTATGTCCCAGGGTGAAAGGCAGCTCTGAGAGCCTTCTTGAGGACAGAAGCCATCCCCTCTGGAAAACCACCAGCTTCAATGTTCTAGGAGCAGCTTCCAGTTGACTCTGTCCTGCGTGCTCCCCAAGGGCACCACCTCTGTGTGCTCCCTTCAGGGGTCAATGCCCTGTTCTCAACTTTGGCTGGGGAAGGAGTGATTCATCCAGAACCTTCTCTGAGGACCTTTTCCAGGGAACAGGGGGAGAGGGTGGGGGACAGTGAGTCCTAGCTCCCAGAACCCAGAACATCTCACTGTGAAAGACATCTTCCTCTGGGGGAGATACTAAATATCCCCCAGCAACTTCAGCCTAGACCCTCTCCCACCCTCCTCACTGGGTACCTGTCCCCACTTTCCCAAGGCTGTTTTTGAGACTCTCTTGAAACCAGCTCTCCATTCTATCTTTATGCAGTTTAATATTTTACCCTCTACCCCTGCTAGATTTTTATCATTCCAGCACGTGGAGATGTCTTTGAATGGAGAGCACACTTTTTTCCTGTTTGATGGACCTGCTTTCCGAAACATTCGAGCAGAGCCTGGGCAGCCATCCGCTGGGCTGCCACAGAGGGGATTCCTGCCTGGGAGGGAGGCAGAGCTTTGGTGTTCAGCTGGGCAGCTATGCACACCGCAGGAGGTCATCCAGGGGAAACAAGGTAGTTCCTCACTGTCTTGGGTCTGAGTTCTCAGCCAGGATTACCTTCTCTGACCTTTTGGCTCAAATTCTGACACACCTAACAACCAGCCAGGACCTCTGATTGCACCATGTTGGGACCCATGAAGCTCATCCCAAAAAACCACAGAAGAGCTGCTAGGCTGGACCTACACTGGCTTCATCTGGCCAGTCCAGGCTGCTTCCTGGCCCCAATGGGCCTGCTCCCCTGGCAGATCAGAGGGGCCATCATCCCTGCCCTCCCAAAAGGAGACTAATGAACACCTGGCCTAAGGAAACGGAACATTTGCCGAGCACCCATCATGTAGCTCCTGTAATTAACACGCCAACCCTTCTAAGGGGGAATTCCTGTTCTGGTGAAGAAGGCATTTCCAGAGGAGGCTAAGTGAGGACTCAGAGTCAGGTTGAGTCTGACACATGGAAGGGACCGCGTCCTCTCCTCCTAGCCTCCCTCCACAAGAGGAAGGTCGGGCATGGGGGCGTACACAGGAGGCAGGCTCCTGGAGAAAAGGAGGCCGGAGCAAGAGGCGCTTTCCCCAGCCCAGCTCCCAGAACTGGGTCAGAACCTCAGGGAGAGGGAGGGGGCGCTGCTAACCGGGAAACTGCCTTTCCTGGGGGGTTATGTGAGAGAAGCTCACAAGCCCCTCTGTTTTGGGGCCCGGTGACCAAGTATGATTTGGATCTGGTGAGAGAACCCTTCTCCCTGCTTCTTCATACAATTCCCGTGGCTCCAGTCCAGCAAGGACTGAGGGAAATATGATGCCACCTGGCACCCTATCATAGGCTTGAGGGCACTGGGGTGGCACTGGGTTTGGGATAAGGGTCCCTGTAGCCCTTCTGTGGCTTGCAGACCAGGGCCAGTCATGCAATAGCCGGCTATGAACACGTGTGATGTACCCTGGGGGCTCTGTGAGTAGGTAGAAGCCTGGGGTCCTCACGACGGGGAGCTATGAGGCAGCAAAGGTGGGGCCTTAATGTCAACAATTTCATTTGTAGCCACAGGTTGGTGAAGCCAGGGAAAGCCGCCTCTCACGAACTCTTAGGGATGTCAGTCAAGCTCAAAGAGGCCAAGTCACAGGGCGCCTGGGTGGCTCAGTTGGTTGGGCGACTGCCTTCGGCTCAGGTCCTGATCCTGGAGTCCCGGGATCGAGTCCCGCATCAGGCTCCCCCTGCTCGGCGGGGAGTCTGCTTCTCCCTCTGGCCCTTCCCCCTCTTGTGCTCTCTCTCTCACTCTCTCTCTCTCTCTAATAAATAAATTAAAAAAAAAATCTTTAAAATATCAGTATTAAAGCAGAAAAAAAAAAAAAAAACCCGGGGCGCCTGGGTGGCTCAGTTGGTTAAGCGACTGCCTTCGGCTCAGGTCCTGATCCCGGAGTCCCGGGATCGAGTCCCGCGTCGGGCTCCCTGCTCGGCGGGGAGTCTGCTTCTCCCTCTGGCCCTCCCCCTCTCGCGTGCTCTCTCTCTCAAATAAATAAAAAAAAAAAAAGAGGCCAAGTCACTTGCGGAGCTGGTACAGCCAGCACCACGCCTGGGTCCCTGGCTCCACAGCCATGATCCTTCCAGGACGCTCGTCCACCAGGGCACCCCTGATGCCCACTTCAATGCGAAGGTCCCAGAAATCCTCTTGGTCATCCCACCCCCACTTCCCTTCCCAAGGCCGGTACACCTATGCTGAGCCTTCTCAGCAGCAGAGACGCCTGGGGCCACCTTGTGAACCCCTGCCCCGCCCGAGAGGCGCCATCAGACCTGCCCCCTCATCGTGCCTCCTAAGAAACCGCCTGCCTTCTCTGGGAACTTTGGCCCCGTTCCCCGGGCCACTGCAGAATCGGCCACGTTCTCACCTCACACTTGCCCTTTCAAGTGGGCCAGTGTGCCTCCTCTCTCGACTTCTGGGTTTGGAAACCAAGGATCGAGGTGAGTCCTGTGAGGGAACCTGCCATATATCAGACTTGGGAGTCGTTGGCAGCCGTGTTCCTCCATGTGGAAGAAACAGGTATGCAGAGAGAGGTTGGAACCACCACAGAGAGAGACACAGAGGTGAGCGGCGCAGAGAAAGTACGGTGACCTTCACGGCCGACGCTGAAGCCGCTCTAGAAACTAGGAAGGTCTTCTTTTTGCCTGAAGAGCCTGACGCTGGACTTCGGTGACTGGCCTACAGCACTGTCCAGCCCCCACATCGTGCCCTTTCCCATCCATCCCAGGAGAGGCAGGGCCAAGCAGCAGCACCAGGGAGAAGGAAAGCGGGAGGGGGCCCCAGCCGGGCTGTCCCTTGGGCTTCTCCCGACAATCACACGGGCAGCACATTGTTCATTATGGCTTGACACACCTCCCCGGATACCCCCACCACTCAGCTGGCAGCCGAGCGAGGCCGAGGCGGGAATGGGAGGTAGAGGCAGTTCTAGTGTCTTCGGAAACCTGATGCCTGCGGACCACGCTCTAACGACAGCTTCCTGAGGACAGAGAGGGAAAGAGGAGAGGTCAGGTGGGGGACAGGAGAACAGCTCATTCTGTGCTGGGGCGGGAGGGATCCCAGGCCTGGGTGGGGAAAGGGCTC
The DNA here is from genome assembly GCF_054177405.1 of Leptonychotes weddellii. Taxonomy (NCBI): domain Eukaryota; kingdom Metazoa; phylum Chordata; class Mammalia; order Carnivora; family Phocidae; genus Leptonychotes; species Leptonychotes weddellii. The sequence goes on from NC_138372.1 coordinate 24,449,514, forward strand.
AACAGGAGAAAAGATGGCTGCCTGGCCCCCACTCAGACCTCCAGTGTGGCCTTGAGTCAGTCAGTTCTCTTTCCTCTCCCTCAGGCACCCCACCACCCCCACTCCTCCCCACCCCCCCCACCCCCCAACACCCCCGCCGTGAAACACACAATGGGAGCCGAATAGACTCTGAGCTGGAGAATCCTGATCTCTCCCAGCTTGGCCTCCCACCAGACCCACCCCTGACCTTAGCACCTGCCAAGCTCCTCTGAATTCTAATTGCTATGACTGTGTACCCGCTCGGGGTGGGCAAGCCCACGGGGCCAACTGCTGGGACTCTGCTGTTAGTGCAGGCTGAGGGGAAAGGACAGGAAACCAGGACCTGAGCAGGGAGGCTGAGCTACTCCAAGGCAAGACCCAGCCCAATGCTGATGTCTTTAGGCCAGTTTGATCCTCAAAGCAGACAGACTCCGGAACTGGCGTTTTAGGAGATGTCTGTGTTCTGAGCAGGATCCCAGTCCACTGCTTAGGAGCATGGAAACCAGCCCAGCCCCTCAGAGGAGAAAGGCAGAAGGGTAAGGAGACACGAACGAGCCCAGTCAGGGCGTCAGGAAGTAAAGCAGGGCGTATAAACTGTATAAACTGGAAAAGCAGAGCTGGAGCCAGACAGCCAAGGTCCAGGGGTGCCCAGGACTCACACACACCAGGCTGTTGGCAACGAAGCTGATTCCAGAGCCCCGCAGCCTGCCCAGGCCAGGCTGCTTGGTGGGATTGGCCCCTGCAGCTAAGCACAAAGTAAGCTGAGACTGAGTCACACGCAGGACTGCACCTGGGAGGAGGTGGTGTCCTCGCCGGCCACGTGAATGGCCCTGCTTTCTACACCAGGGGTGGCAAGAGAGTCCAGATAAAGAGTCTTATGGCGGTTGTGGCTCCCCCGGGCCTAAGTAGCCACAACTCACAGCTGCATTGTGGCCGTGGCACACAGAGCAAACTGTCCGTAAGGGCTGGAGGTGACCCAACTCTGGAGCACAGGGCCTACCCGGGCAGCTTTCTCAGCCCAGCCTCAGAGGCCCCTGGCATTAGAGAGTCCAAGTAAGAGCGAGCCAATATTTGCTTCAAAGCCTCTCTCCTCCACTAATTTATCTCCTCCTCCTTCTCAGATTCTGTGGTATAGCATGCCCTCCAGCTCAGTGCTGTCCAATAGAACATTCCACAGTAATATCCAATGCAGTAGCTACCAGCCACGTGTGGCTAGTGAGGAAGCGGATGTGTAGTTTTAATTCATTATTTTGTACTTGTCATCGTTGCCCACGGCCAGTGGTCACCATATGGGACAGCGGAGTCTTGGCTCTTGCACATGGCGGGGCAGTAAAACCTTCTGAGATCCAAACATTTCACCATGTCCATGTGCCAGGAGCGATCAGAAACAGCTCTCTGTTCAGGGTAGGGCTGAAGCAACAGGGACAAGAGGGAAAGGGAAAGAAAAGAAAGGCGTATACGTATTACCTTATTTCGTCCTCACAGAAACCCTGCCAAGTAAATACGATCATCCCCACCTTAGGAATGAAGACACTGAGACTCAGACAGGTCTAATAACCTGCCTCGGGTGACCCAGTTAGTTAAGGCCAGAGGAAAGGTTTGACCCTAAGAGTCTGGCCTCAAAGTCCCTGGTTTTCCACCTCATTACACAGCTGAGGAACAAAGCGCTCCTTCCTGGCGCTGACGAGTCAGAGCGGGTAAGGGCAAGGCCAAGGGCTGCCCAGGGTCCCCTAACCTGCCTCTTCCTGAGCTCAGGCTGCCCTGTTATGACTGCATGCTATGACCTGAGGTGAATTTGTAGAACTGAGGCACACCCAGATTCACACAGAAGGCCAAAGGCACATGGCCAAAGACAAATGATCTGCTTCTGTGCCACCCATTAGTGTGGATAATTACCGGTTGATTTGATATTCTTGGCTTAGGGGAAGGCAGAGCTGTGCTTTGTCCGGGCTAATATTAAAATACCTCTTCACCTCCCCTGCACACGCTGATCTGCTCACTCAAGGCTGGGCCAGACGGGGGGTCAGAAGTGAGCTGGAAGGGAAGGAGATGAGGGTGGGGAAGGGACTAACATTTCTTAGACATTTCATTTCATGCCAGGTACCAAGCTAAGGACTTCGACAGACCGTCTCGAGTACTGATCATCCGTATGGGGTAGTGACGACTATTTTCAGTTTGTAGGAGCAGGCCTGAGGCGCAGACAGGCAGGGCGACCTGCCCAAAGTCACACAGGTGATAGGGTAGAGTGCGACTTCAAAATCTAGCTCTGCCTGACTCCCAGCCCCTTTTAGATCACACTGGCTCTTGGCAGAGATCTGGAAAACCCACCGCTGCTGATAAAGGGCCTCAATTCCTCTCCAGCTCTGCCTGGCACCATGCCCGAAGCCAGGCTCCTGCTGCAGGCATCTATCCCTTCTCCCGGAAGTTCAGGCTCCCATGAACAGGGGCAGCCCCCAGCCCCCAACCCCATTGTGCAGTCCGTGACAATGAGAGGCAGGCGTCCCCTTCTTACCCACCGCTTTCCTCCCCACCCCACGGGGTGCTGCCAGCTCGGCACAATAGTGCATTCTGTGTCCAAGAGCCTCCGCTGGCGGCCCCCCGGCTTGCGCAGCCCCTCCAGACAATGGCAGGGCCCAAAAGGCCTGATAGCCGGTGACAAATGTATGTGAATGACCAGCTCACAGGAAGTTGCCTTCAATAGTCCGATATCTTCCTGTATCCTGACATTGTGAAGGCCCACTTCCTGTGCTGTCTCCGAAAATACAGCTCGGCGAGGCTGGGGGCGGGGGCAGTGGTAGAGCTTCTCTGTCTGCTCCCCCCCAGGGGGGCCCGGGCAGGATTCAATTCTCCCCCCCCCAAAAGGCCACCCATCTCACCTCATTTCTGATTCAAGGGTGAATTCTCTGCTGGCCTCTAACCAGTTCCTCCACCTCCCGGCCAAACCCCACCCAAGCCCAGGCAGAACAAAATGACCTATTTTTAAAGATTGCACGGCCTTCCTCAGTAACAGCCCCCCAACCCCCAATTCCAGGATCTCAGGCCTCTGCTGGGAAAGGCTTTCCCGGGTCTCCTCGCATTCCTCTGGTGCACACTGAACACGGTTCTACTCCAAACAATAACCTTCAATAGTCTTACAAATGCTCCTTCAGTCACCCTCCGACCTTCTCTTGCCAGGGTGGATGGTCATGATTCCTTCGGCTTCCTCTGTGTCACAAAAAGCCCAGGGCAGCAAGAGAGCGGGGAGGCCCCCTCTCCCTCCAGGCTCCGGCCAGACTCGAGAAAAGCTTCTCCCTGGGCGTGCCTCCCCACACACCTTGGCTCCCCACGGAGGTTGATCAGGGACAGCGAGACCGGGGCAACTAGGAGTGAATGCACCTGGGCATCTTCTGCAGTCAGGCGCTAGGCAAAGAGCTTTTCCCTCCATTACCTGGTGACACTAGTAGTAGAGCCTCATGTTCAGGACAAGAAGTTAAGCCATTGGCCCCGTGTCCCCCAGCTACTGAGAGCTGGAGCCATACCACCCCCAGCCTTGCTTGGCACAGGGAGACAGGTTGAGGTCTAGGGCAATGGAGAGGGTACCATTTACCCCCTCCTCTCACACACCCTCTTAGGACTTGCGCCCCATATCCCCGACATTGGAAGTCCTCCCCCAGCTTCCGGGCACTGGGGAAGCAACACTAGGGAGGGCAGGGGGCTGCACCCACCCCGCCAGCAGCCTGCCTCGGAGTATTGTTTTCCACTGTTGATAAAGGAGGCACTGAATCAGCCTCAGGCCATTGTGGTTGCCTGGGGGGCGGGGCGCGGGGAGGAGGCAGGACAGGTCAAAGGGTGACAACCCATTCATTCCCGCCCATCCACTGGAGACCTGAGAGCTACAGCTCAGCTGCTAAGGAGTCCCAGGCCCACAGTGTCCAGGAATGGGGAGAACTAAGAGGTCTCTGGGGATGGAAAGGAGGGGAGAAAGCCCTCACCAATTTTCCCACCCTCCACCCTCCCCTGTCCCAGGGGAGGAAAGGCCAAGGGCATAGTGAAATCAGGAGGGGCAGCCAGCTTCCCTGGGGTAGAAAAGAACTCAGAAGCCAGAGACCTGGGCTTAAGTATCACCGCCTTCTCCACCTGTGACTTCGAGGGTGGCTTAGCCTCTGAGTCTCAGATTCTACCTCCTTTCCATGGAGACGACCCCTGCCCTGCAGGCAGCTTGGGAGGATTAAGTGAGATACGGTGAAGCACCCAGCCCAACCACTACTCCTCTTCACCTGCAGGAGCTCAGCAAGCAAGCTTATTTCCTTCTTCTTGGCTGGGATTTGTCTGCCTCAGGTGCCTGAGATGAAAAAAGGTCCGCAGGAGAAACAGGGTGGCTGTCCGCTAGCTCTTTTCCAAGAAGCCGGGAACATCACAATCCCAGGACTCATGGATTTAGCTGGGCAGGAGGTGGCTGGCAGCCTGTCCTGAAGCATCCGTCACCCCTGCCCACACTGCTGGCTCCGCCCAGGGCTGCAGAGCCTGGAGGGACACACTGAGGGCAGCGCACCATCAGAGGTCCCTAAAACGTTCGCTAGTCCACCTAATGGGGCTGCATGAAAAGTGACGGCAGAGGTGGGCTCCAGGCCAAGGCAAGGTGCTGGCTTGTTATCTGTGGCCAATTCTGAATCCCAGCAAACATCTGAGTCACTTTCCCACCCTGCTCAGCTTTTATCAAAAAAACACATGAGCTCAAAGGAAAAAGTCTATATGAGAACATCAGCGTGAACCTACCCAATCAGGCAGGTAAATCTTCTGGAAAAATAATAGAAGGGATACTCGGATTCTCGGTGCCTTTCTACCACTCCCTACCTGAAAGGGTACTACTGTGAGTTGCAGAGCTCAGCTAAAACAAGGGCAGCTGAATGATCCCCGCAAAGCCAGCCCCCGCTGGGAGAGCCTGGGGCCACGGCCCGGCCTGGAGCGGCTGCCTTGAGGCGGAAGGGCGTCCAGGCTCTGATAAGGCAGGGGAAGGACAGGACCCGTGCCTGGGGCCTGCTGACTGTTCCTTCACCCCAGAGACCACAGGGATAATCAGCTCGCAGAGTCTTCCGGCCTCAGGCATTTAGTTCCTACCCTAAGGCCTCTTGCAGAGGGGAGTCGGGGGAAGCCAGCACCAGCTTCACCCAGGACCAGGGCAGCACCAGACACCAGCGGGGCCCCGCCTCAGGGGGCTGGGTACCCCTGCCCAAGGCTCTCCCCGGTGGCAGAAGCAGCCTCTTCTGCACGGCTGCCCTACTCTCCTGTTATAGGCTCAATTGTGTCCCCTCAAAATTCCTATGTTAAAGCCGTGACCCCCCAGTACCTCACACTGGGACTGTATTCGGAGATAAGGCCTTTAACGAGGTGATTAAATTAGATGAGGCCATTAGAGTGGGCCCTAATCCAACCTGACTGTTGTCTTTCTAAGAATAGGAGATTTGGACACAAAAGACCCCAGGGAGCGGTCACAGGCACAGAGGGACCACCTTGTGAAGAGGTAGCAAGTGGGAAGCTACCCCCAAGTCAAGGAGAGAGACCGCAGAGGGAGCCAACCCTGCTGGCCCCTGATCTCGGACTTGCAGCCCCGAGCCACCCAGCCTGTGGCTCTGTGTTGCAGCGACCCTCCCCTGGGCTGGGGGGATCAGGAGGAGGGTTCTGGGGGGCTTCCTCCTCACATGCCACCAGCTGGGCTGCTGCAACAATAACCCCGGCAGGCCCCCTTCAGCTTGGCCCTACCCTTCGGATGCCCAGCTTCTACAGCCCCCTCCAGAAACCTCCATCTGCCCGCAGGCCAATCAGTGAGCCGACCAAGGCAAGGCTGTGTGGGTGTCGGGGACCCAGCTGGAGCCAGGGAAATGCTTTGAGATGCCACGGCAGTGCAGAAGGGACTGGGGGGTGGGGGAGGCAGGGAGCAGAGACGCATCCAATGGCAAAGCCGAAGGGCCTCAGGGCTGAGGATCAGGATGCCCCAGCCCCCTGCCACAGCCTCACTGTAGTCCTGTTTCCTCTCTACACTCCCTCTTACAGCCTAGAGAGAGAACAGGGTCTTGAGGCAAGAGTACCTGCATGGAATGTAAACGCTACCAATCAAAATAACTACCTTTTCCCAAGCGCTAACTATCAGTGAGTCTCTGTTCCAAACACCTTGCATGTTGTCCCTTAGTCTTCACAATAACCCTCTGAGGCAAGTCCCATATTAGCCCATCTGACACGTGGGATTGAACCCGAGAAGCCAAGCAGCTTGGCAGAGGCCTCAGAGCTATACGGGGCAGTGCTGGGCTTTGAACTCAAACAGCCTAACTCCAGAGCTGAGTTTCTTGGAGCTGGGATCTGAGCCCCTCGAGGCCCAACACATGTCAGGGAGGTGACAGCCAGCCAAGGACAGGACTTTAGGGACCACAGTAGATAAACAATCCACCTTGTCATCAATTGACCAAACTATAAACACAAAGAACTCCATCTGTGGGAAAGACTGTGACCTCCTACCCTCCCGCACGTGGGAAAAGCAGTCTGGAGAACATCCGAGAGGCAGCGCTACCCCTAAAGCTTTATCTTTGGTCTGCATACGGGGAAAATGAAAGCGGGAAGGGGCAGGCGAACCAGGCAGCAGCCTCCATCTGAGGCAAGTCCCCGGAGCCGCCCGCAGAGGGCCAGAGCTGGGCCCGAGCTGGGCCCGAGCTGTGCCCTCTGGCCAGCAGGCACTCAAAGGGTGCTTCCCTCATCAAGTCAACCAGTCTACAGGCCAGCTGACCTCGGTCCAGTGTGATGACAATACAGAAACTGGGAGGGGGAGGGGGCACGGGGTGGCTACAAGCCCAGCTCTGCCAAGAATTCCTGGTGTTATCTGGGGTGAGCCATTTCCCGCTTGGAGCCTCCGAGCCCCTTTGTTAGCCTGAGGAGAACCAGTGCTCCTCTCCCTTCTGACCGAACTCCTTGGGGATGAGGGACAAACAAAAGGGGCTTCATGTGAATACGGAAGGTTTACATCAGCTTTGAGGAGAAATGAGGAAACTAAAGTGCGCCTCACCGATCAGCCCTCCCGCCCTCCCAGGCCTAAGGGATAAATGCAGACAAAGCAGAGACACTCCAGAAGCAGGGGCTCCCTCAGACTCCCAGGCCTCCCCAGGACCTCCACGTCCCCCGCATTGGCCCACGGTTCTGCAGAGGCTGAGGGAGAGCCCCACCTGGGAAGGGCATTAAGTGAGTCCCTGGGCTCCAACCCAGGGCCTTGCTGGTTCCTTGGAGCGTCCCCATCCAGCCTGCTGAGCCGCTGCAGAGCTTTGATCACTACTACACGAAGGGTTTCCTGAATGCTTTCCTGAGGACATTGTTCCCCACTACAGAGTCATCAGGGTCAAATTCATCATGGGCTCTGCCGGGCCAGGTCCCACCCAGTGGGGAAAGCCTGCCCTCTGCCCAAGCCCCTTCCCCTGGGAAATTTAAGCGGGGCGGGGTGGGGGAGGGTGGTTTCCTTTGGGTTTAGCTTATTACCAGCCTTGGGGAAGACAAAGCCACAGCCAAACACTGCTGCCATGAGCTCAAGGCTGTGGGCAGCCCTGCTCCCTGTCTTCCAAAGGGGCTCATCTCCACGCCCAGCCCCAGTACCTGCCCCGTCCCCGAATCACACTCAGGGGCCTCTTCATTCACTCAACATTTATTGGAAAGGACTCTGTGCCAGGCCCTCTGCAAGGGGCAGAGAGGTGCCTAAGCCGTGGCCCCTGCCCTCGAGGAACTCACAGTCTGGGTGGGGGACAGACACACCCCCGTTACAGTGCCTTGTAATAAATGCCACAGTAGCATGACCCCAGGCCTGGAGCGGGAGTGAATGGCAGCCCCTGCTTCGGAAAGCGGGTAGGGACCTACGAGTGTCAAATCTTAGAGCGTAATAGGAGTTCGCCAAGGAGCCAAGGAGGCACGACGCATGGTGCATCTGGAGGCATCAGGGTTTGAACGAGCACGATGTGTTCAGGAAGAGGCAAAGCCTGGCTTCCATCCCTGGGGATGACGGGAGGGAGACTGGGGCAAGAGGACGAAAGGAGCCATGGAGGTCTTCAAGCAGTGACCTCAACAAAGATGTACTGTAGAAGGAAGATGCCTGCAGGAATAGGAAGAGGTTCCCGGGAGAGACCGAACGTTGAGGAAAGATGATGGAGCCCTGAAGCGGGGATGTGAGAGGTGGGCCGGACAGAGGAGGGTGGCCGCAGGCTGGTGAGGGAACCCCTGAGGGGGCAGGGGAGTCATAGACAGCCTGAGAAACAGGACAGGGGGAATGGGCTCCACGCCAAACACCATGCTGGGTGTTTTACAAACATCCCCTCAATCGTCCCAACTCCGTGAGGGAGGCAGAACTAACCCCACTCCACAGAGGACGCTTGGAGAAGCAAAGGGACTTTTCCCAGTCACAAACTAGATTACGGAGTTATCTGCAAACCCATCATACACTATGGGAGGGGTATCCAGATACTCTTCTTTATTCTGAAAAGCTGACATCCCAAAGACTGCTTTTTAGCAAATACTTTGAGAGACTGTGGACAGAAAAGAAGAGCATTTATTTCAATTTCATTACCCAGACGGGCTGCCACCCCAATGCGCTAACAGTGAGGCTTCGCTGGGCTAGAACCTAGCACCCAACATTTCCCAAGCACTCTCGGAGCTGGTTCTCCCTCTTTTTACGCCATCAGCAGGGAGCACACCCACATCCCTGGTTTGCAGGCAGAGAAGCCAAGGCCTGGAGAAGTGGAAGGTCATGTCCCAGGTCACCCAGTTTCCTTGCCCCCAAATCCACGGCTCTTTCCTCTGCCTATGCTCCTGATCCATGACTCCTGGGCATTCTGCAACCCCTCACTCCCTGCTTTCTGTCTCTGACCCCACAGACAGCACCAATGGAACTCCTACTTGGCGACACAGGTCTGGCCACCTGGGTTCTTATGCAACATGGTCCTTTCTGTAAAGTATTCCTAAGCAGCCCTCCACTGCTGGGCCCATGAGGGTCCCTGTCATCACTCTCCCAGCCAAGGCTCCTCCTGCCTCTGGATCTCCACTTCACCAGGATCACAAGCATACATGCCACTATTGCAGAAGTGGAGGTTTTTCCTATAGTCAAATGAAAGCAGCTAACATCACTGAGCACCTACTGGTTGCCGGGGACTCTGCTAAAAACTTCACATAGGTTACCTTAGCCTTGCTACATAACCCAGCAAAAATGGGTATTCTTATCCCCATTTGACAGATGAGGATAGTGAGGCTCAGAAAGGCTAAGTGACTTGCCCAAGGTCAGCTAGCCCTTGAGGCAAGAATCATAACTCAAGTCTGTCAGACTGCAGAGCGCACTTTATTTTGCTCTCCCACACTGCCCGGCTCACCACTCTACCAGTGCAGAGGCCTCCCCATCAAAGTGGAAAAGGAAAAGGGAAGCAAGACAGGAGCTTTTCCATTTCTGCTGCCCAGCTCCCAGGCAGCTCCAGGGAGGCCCATCCCAGAGCGTTTCACTCAGCCACCAGCCCCACCAGCCTGGAACCCTGGGAGGCTGACAAGAGTCAAAGGGCTCCCTGGCAGGCTTATTCTGGCGGCCTCCCAGCTGACTTGTGCTAACACAGCAACAGGCACAGGAAAGGCTCTAGAGAGAGTGGAAAAGCACCAGACACTGGGCGGCTGAGGGGGGAGAGAAGTGATTCCTACCCAGCTTAGACAGGATAACCCCACTCTAAAGCCATCACCATCTCTAGGCAGGGAAAACACCCAAGGCGGGGCGGGGGGGGGGGGGGGCGGCGACACCAAGCAAAGAGCACCAAGCGCCTCTACTCACTAATGTGTTTCAGTGAATCATGACTGCTGGGCTAGCCCATAAAAAGGGACACATGCCTCCAAGGTGAATCAGCAAGCATGGAAGAAAACCAGTGCCCTAGGGCATCCCAGCAAGCTCAGCCTGCCTTTGCCCACATCCACAGAAACCCTGCTACCCAAGGAGAGGCAAGAAAGCACACGCCATGTCCATGCCCGCCCTGCGGCAGCAGGTCCCAGCCGGCCGTGGGAAAGAAAGACCCAGCTGCAGATATTAATAGACTTGCCAGAGGCAGACAGTCAGTGAGGGCAAAGCCCTAGGAGATGAAATTATTTAAAAGGGGCATAAAGTGAGATGGCTGGAAGAGAGCAACTTGGGTTTCCAAAGATGGGGCTTCTGTGGCCAGGCCCTGGGAGGAGGCATAGCCACAGTGACGGGCTTACCCTGAAAGATCTGCAAATCCAAAAATGTCTCAGGCTGTGGGAAAACTCTGTTGCTGTCATTTCTGTAGGTTTTCTGTCCCCCAGTGTTCTGCTTAGACAGATATTAAACGACACACATGCACGACACCCAAAAGTGTTCCAAGAGAAACCACTCCTGGGCCCTAATATTTGCCACAAGTTGTTAGATTGCTAGGAAAAAAAATGTATACCTATCAGACTTCACTGGAAGGACAGGGCAGTTTGGGAGGTCACAAATCAGCAGCCAGTGGGTCAAATTATCCCCATGGGTATGTGAGCATGCTTATAATTAAAAAAAAATAATAAAATAAAATGCCAACATTTAAAAATCAAGTTTCAAGAAAAATGCACAAAAATCTAAATTTCCAGGGGTACCTGGATGGCTCAGTTGGTTGAGCATCTGTCTTTGGCTCGGGTCATGATCTCAGCGTCCTGGGTCAAGCCCTGCATCTTCCTGCTTAGCAGGGAGCCTGCTTCTCAGTCTCCCTCTGCCTTTCCCCCTGCTTGTGCTCACTTGCTCCCTCTTTGTCAAATAAACAAAAAAAAATCTTAAAAAAAATATATAAATTTCTAGCAACTTTTAGGGAAAAAACTGAAAAATGTGGCATCACTGGGCAAGCAGCACAAACTGGAGAAGGCCGCATGGCCACCGCCCCCATTAGGCAGGCCCGTCCTTCTAGTTCCTGGCCTGGCCTGCTCACTGGAGTCACCCGACTGACCCCTGTGGGCACATGTCTTTGTCACTCCTCCTTAAGCCCAGGGAAGCGATGCCAGGCTTGGTCATGCTCAGGACGGCCACAGGGCGGCAGCACTGGGCCGTCACTGAAGCCCGCCCACCTGCCAGTGAGTAACCCAGCTGAGCTTGGCACATCCTTTCAGAACCAGAAATCTCATCCTTACCTCAGCAGCGGACGCTCATCCCCTCCACTCCCCATCAGATTTATTCCCTAAAAGCAACAACGGCTCATTTCAGCGTGCCCAACTAGCCTCAGGGACAGAGGAGGAGCCACTAGCCTCTTCCACTCTCCTCCTCTCTGGCCACCACCTTCCACATCTTCCCAGCTCCTCCCACTCCACAGGACATCTCTACCTGTTCAGGCATCCCACCTTCACCCACCTGTTAACACCATCAGGCCTCAGCACCTCCCCACAGGGACAGACACCCTCCCCCGCTTTTAAAGACAGTGCATCCTTCATCATGCGCTCCTCACTTCCTTTTGCTCACTTAGGTTAAATGTCAGTGGACTTCATGAGACAATAGGTTCTCACGCCTCTTCCTGTCCCCCTGCTCTCACTGCCCTTCCAACAGTACCAGTAACATCTTAAGCAGCAGCATTTAGTATAAACTCCTGACGCATTTAGGAAAGACATTTAGACCCTTAAAACTGCTCATCCATTTCATCCAAAATGCCATTTACTGGTCCTGCCATTTACTCCCAAATGCAGAAGTTATAAAGGACAGTCACTACAATATTTACACTAGTGAACAATCAAAAACAACCCAAGTGTCCACCAACTGGGAAATTATTAAAAACAAACTATGCTTTATTCCCACTTGATGGGCAATTATGTGGCTATTAAAAACAACTAGGATTATGAAGACCACGTGATAAGACAGAAAAATGATTACGATATGAAACACTATGTAAAAAAAAAAAAGGCATATAAAATTAAAGGGACAGTAATGATAAGGTTATTAAAAAATGGGGCGCCTGGGTGGCTCAGTCCGTTAAGCGGCTGCCTTTGGCTTGGGTCGTGATCCCAGGGTCCTGGGATCAAGTCCCATATCGGGCTCCCTGCTCAGCGGGAAGCCTGCTTCTCCCTCTGCCTCTACCCTTCCGTCTGCTTATGCACTCTCTCGCTTGCACTCTCTCTCTCAAATAATTAAATAAAAATCTTAAAAAAAAAAAAACACTTAAAAAACTATGCCAAGAATTAGTGAAAGGTAATAAATGCTACCTTTTTAGTTGTACTGGAGCCCAGGGAGTGGGGGGCGACCATTTATCAATCTCTACCAAATATTCTTTAATGTACATATATTACATTTATAGAGGAAAATGTATGCCTGTGTATAATTGAAAAATTTGATAGCAACTATTAAGCTCCCCGGTCCACACTGAATTCACATTTTGAAAGGTCCTATAAGCTTTTTCTCATCATGATAAAAAGGCTCCTGGGAACCTGCACCTCCAGGACTCAGTGCCTGGGCCCATGAGCCCTTGGTTAAAGGTTAATGTTATCCGACCCTGAAATGCCTGCATTTGCATAACCCTAAGGAGACTCCGACATGATCTGGAAGATAGGATGAGATCAATATGATTCTCAGATGCCACTTTAATCAAGTTTTGTACCATACAGTGATGGGGGTGGTGAAAAATGTGACTGTTTTCAAGCAAATTCACCTGTCCCAAGGTAAACAACCTGGGCTTCCAAGAACAGTAAAAGGCTTTCCTCCCCAGGGAGTCTCATTCCTGAGCTGACAGGACAGGATTTCAGGAAGAATGAGTACAAGAAGAGGGCAAACTAGTGAAGGGAGCCAGGTAGCTTTTTGAATTCTTCCCAGTGTACACTGGAACTAGGCATGTAGGCATCCCTCCTAAGGCAGCACCCCAACCCCAGCCACTCCCACTTGAGGCCAAAGTGCCTCCCCAAAGAAACAGACAGCCATCATTCATTTCATGACACTCCTCCCCATGGCGCGCCCACAAGCGCAGAAGCCTGAGCAGTTTCGGCCACCATACAACACATGCAGCCTTCAGGCCAGAACCCTCAAGGGCCTTCCTCTTCCCTGGCCCCTCGGCTGCTCGAGTGTCCGCCTGGCAACACGAGGGCGGCTGGTGTGTGCGGGGCTGGGTGGTACAGGAGGGGCCAGAATAAGCGACACAGCAAATCCAATGTGGGTTCTGGAGCAGGGTAGACATGGTGGCAGGGCCAGTCACAGCCCACACAAGGACCCATGGGGCTCTGTGTCCTTCATTAATTCTTCTCTGGGCGGTTTCTGTTCAGGACAGCTTTAGGGGCAAATTCCAGCTTGTCCTTAAGGCTCACCACCTGGGTGTGGTCCTTGCCTAGCAGTTCATCCAGCTTGCGGTCCTCCCGGCGCTCAGAGATGCTCTTCTCCTCCTCCACAGGCTGGGGATCTTTTCCCCGGATGAACCATTCCAGGTGGTAACCCACAGCCCCGACCACGAAGGCCACAGGAAATGTAACATAGGGAGCATAGGTACGCACCACGGTCCAAAGCACAGGCCACATGACATCTGCAGAAGAGCACAAGGCAGCATTAGGGAGAAACCAGCATCCCCCTTCCCACCGAATGCGGACAACCCACCAGGGCTCTCCATTTACCAGGCAGCCTGGCAGAATTTACCAAGCACCCACCCCACACAGAGTAACACAGATGGTACCTTGCTTAGGCAACAGTTAGGGCCCTGAAACAATCTAGAAAATTTTGAAAGACGTGACTGTTAGGGGAAAGGGGAAGGATCTCTATTTTATGTACTATACTCATTGACCATTATGCAACCATGTTTGGCAGTGTTCCCCACAAGGGAACCTCTGAGCTTACCTAACAAAGATTCAAGCCTGTGATTGGCCCCAGGCCCTCCCTCCACAGTTTACCAACATTTCAGGAATGGAAAAAAGCCCTTCCCCGCTCTATGCAATTTCTCCATGAACACAGCTAGCCACACTTTTCCCACCGTGTATAGTCCCACTGTGACTCTCCTGGTCCAAGATAATGAGAAATAGTTCCTTTACCTCACAAAAAGAATAAGGAGTCTATTTAAATGGCCAATACCCTAATCCATTACTCAACCATTCTGGATTTTAGATAATGATTTTTTTCCTATTCTGAACTTGATCTTTCTAACAATGAGACACACCTATACTTTACAAAACTGCTGGCCAAACCTCTCTCAAAATACATTCTCTTCAACCAAACCCATACCCTCATATTTGCATAATAAACTCCTAAAAATATCACCAACACATTACACATACTCTGAACGTGATAGGTCTTGAATTTTTCTGTAAAAACAAACAAAAAAACAAAAACAAAACAAAAAAAAACACTGTACAAGCCCATGGCGGGGGGGGGGGGAAGTGGATTGGCCCTGGAGTGTCCTGAAATGAAGTAAGATAACACCAAAAAAATATATATAACACACAAATTGGTTCACTCTAATGGCCATGTAGTCTCATGACTATTACCATTAACAGTTACCAAGATTATTCACGGGGCACCTGGGTGGCTCCTGATTTCAGCTCAGGTCATGATCTCAAGGTTGTGGGATCAAGCCCCGAGTCGGGCTCCACACTCAGTGTGGAGTCTGCTTGTCCCTCTCCCTCTACTCTTCCCCCCATTTGTTCTCTCTCTCTAATAAATAAATAAAGTCTTAAAAAAAAAAAAGATTACTCACATTATCATAATAATGATAGATCCATTTATTGAGCACTTATGTAGCATTCCTTGGGCTAAGCACTTTATTTACAGTATCTCCTTCTATCTTCATGTCCACTCTGTGAGGTAGATGGTATTATCAGAGGGTTAAGTAACTTGCCCCAAAGTCTCAACTAAAAGATCATTCATTCCATTTGCACCTCTGTAGGTGTTTCTCCAACTTGGCTATCTCTAGTCTAAAGTGTACAACTGAAATCTCACCAAGGATAAAATGATTCTTTCTTTGGTTCCAATTCTCTTTGGAGGAATCCCAGCATTCTGTGGACCCAAGACTATAACGGACCATTATCAGGGAAAAAACTGCAGCAGCTAGAATGTTCCCCTCTGGGTCCTTTGTCTTAGCACCAGCCCCTATGCCGGACAAGTCACCCGCTGGTCATCACCTGATCTTCACAACACCTCTATGAGGTAGGAATTATTAGCCCAGATTTGTGTCTAAGGCCACAAAGGCTCAGGGACATTATGTGAACTTGTCCAAGATCACTAGAAGTGACAGAACCACTGCTTTTGAATCCAGGCTTCTCCAAACGTCAACACTTGTGCTCTTTCTAGTGGCAAGAACACACTGCAGATAGGTGTGCTGTTTCTGTCCAAATCCTGGACTTGGGGAGCGCTTCCTGCAATTTTTTTCCATCAACTTGGCATGTCACTATCTGGAAGAGCGTCCCTTTTGGCAAACTCTAAGATTACTCAGAGATTTGTGAAATTACAGGACTTAGACGCTGTTAAAACAAACAATCCTGAAGAACCTCAAACCTAATACTTCATTTTCTTTCCTACCTTTTATGCAAGCTCTCTATAAGTTAACACTTACCCTAAACAGCAATTCTCCCTTCAGATCCCCAATTTGTTGTAAAACATACCAAACACGAGTCCACAATTCATATCCTCTCCCATATGCAGCAAATGTCTCTCTCTTGTTGTCCTGCCCACATTCTAATCATTCCCAAGTAAGTCAATTCATTCATTTATTCAACACTTAGAACCACCTTCTCTGTGACAGACGTTGTGCTGGCGGGCCTACCCGACTTGTCTGCATTTCTCAAAACACTTAAGCTCCAAGAGGGCAAGGACCATGTCTGTGCGGCCCCCACTGTCTTATCCATCCCCCACCCTTCCCGCCCTGCCTGCCATAAAGTGCTCCCAAAAAAGTTTGTTAAATGAATGAATGACAGCTCAAACAACGCACCAGCGTAAAACCACAGCAGTCGCCCACCCCCACGCCCTCCTAAGGCGGCAGGAATACAGCAGGCTACTTTGCTGATCGGAAGAAGCTAAATACTCCCTAACAAGTCATCCCCAGGGTATCAAAACGAAGGCGGCAAAAGCGTCCTGCAAATACTGGAACGTCTTCCTTCCAGCCTGGCAGAGGAAGCCTGAGTGTCCGGTAAAGGTCAAGTGGGTTGCCAGGAAACCTGCCCTTGTGCGGGCGCCCCGGAAGCCCAATGAGACCTGAAGCCGCAGTCCGAGATTTGAGAATTGTTAACAAGAGCAAAGGAGACCTGACAGGGTGGGAAGACTGGCCCTGACCGTCACTCGAGCCCAGCCCGGGGATGGGAGCGCAACTAAGTCGGAGTCCCAAGTATCTGGCCTTCTCCCTCCTCTGGGCTCCCGGTCCCACCACGCTCGTGGCCTCCGCAGCGTCCGTTCTCACCCACGTGCCTGAGGCCGAGAAGCCCTGGCCGCAGAGGGTCTGCTGGGCGCCCAGACACGGCCTCCGAGCCCTGGGAAGAGAGCTGTCAGGCCCAGCCAGGGCCGGAGCGGACACTCGCAATCACCCTTCCCTAACTCAGAGGTCACTACCAGGAGTCGTCACCCTGACAATGGGCGGCCCCGGCAGCCGCTCCGGGGAAGGGAACGGCCCGCGGGGACCGCGTGCTCACCTGCGCCGCAGCCCGCACTCCACGGTCCTGCCCCCGCCCTCCGCCCAGCCCGCGAGCGAGCCTTTTGGCTTGTTCGCTCGCCTGGAGCACCGACGCCGAGTCTCCCAGCGGCCTGCGAGGCCTGGCCCCGGGACCCCGCCCACCGGCGCCAGCTCTCTCGGAGCGCGCCGATTGGCTGAGTTCCAGTCAAAGGACCGGAGGAAGCTGAGCGTCCGCAGCGGGCTCCGCTGCGCCGAGATGGGGACTGCGCCCCCTCGTGGCCCGGAGGGTTTCCCAGTGACGTCAGCACGTGCTTTCCGCGTGGAGAAAGTGGAAGGTCGTCCGTTCATTTATTCAACTGATGTTTATTAGGCGTCTCTAAGACCTAGGTCTGGACACACAAAAACAAAAGACATGTTCCTTAACTTCATGAAGATCTCCTTAGCAGGCTATAGTCTAGAACTCTAAGACCTCTTCAGATCTGGGCTAGCTTTTTAGCCATGTGACCTTGGGAACACCATTAATCCGCTGGAGCCTCCTTTCCCTCTTATGCATAAAGGTAATAACATCTATTTCAAAGGATGTTGTGAGGGTTTGATGAGATAATGCATGTTAAGTGCTGTGCCAGGTACATAGCAACAGGGAAATAAATGGTACTATTGTCGGTATACAAAGAACTGAAATACAGTGAAACCTAAGTCTTGCCTGACCCCTTGATACAAGTATTCACTCCCCGTGTGTCCCCACTATGCCCTGTACAGACATCTATTTTATCAGATATAGTTGACCTCTGAACAACAGGGGTCTGAAACTGTGGGGTCCACTTACACATGGATTTCTTTTTTCAATAAATGCAGAATGGTACTAGAAATATATTTTATCTTTGTTACGATTTTCTTAATAATATTTTCTTTTGGCCAGCTTATTTTATTGTAGGAATACAGTACATAATACATATACATAATATGTGTTAATCAGCTGTTTATGTTATCAGGAAGGCTTCTGGTCAACAGTAGGCTATTAGTAGTTAAGTTTGGGGGATGTCAAAGTTATACATGGATTTTCCACTGTTCGGGGGCTGGGCGCCCCTAGTGCTGTCATTGTTCAGGGGTCAACTGTATAGAAAAATAACACCAAAGCTCAAGCTCTGGAATGCCCCCACTGGCCCTGCCTTCTCACCTCTGTTCCACGAGTCTCAGCCACACATATTTACTTATCTTTAGTAACACAGGCTAAACCCCTCATATTCCCCCATGCAGACCAAACTGTTTCAAACCTCTGTGCCTTCATTTATTATGCTTTTTCATCTACCTGGAGTGCCCTTCCCACTTTTCTTTACCAAAGTAGCTCTGGCTCATTTTTCGTGCTTAAGGGACACCTCCAGAGGGAGCCTCCTAGACTGCGTCATCACGTTAGATGCCCTTCCTCTATGATCTCAAAGAGGTCAGTGCTAAGCTCTTGCAGCGGAGATAGAAAAGAACAGTATAGAGATATATGTAAGAAACCATTATTAGCAGCACTTGTTCCCTAAATGAATGTGTAGAGAAGAGAAGGGAACAAAATTGCCTAGAACAATTAGCATTAGAACATCGACATGTGCTAGCCACTGGGGATACAAAAATGACTAGAACCACCCCTGCCTTCAGGAGTTCTCAGACCAACCGCTCGGGAAGCAGAGGGCTCTACAAACTGTCAAGGGAGTGTGAGAAACGTGACAACAGAAGCATGCATAGGTAGCGCAGAGGAGGAACCCAGGAAGAATCAGGGAGGGCTCACCAGAGGAACCTGCCCTTGAGCTGAGTCTCAAGTGATGGCTAGTAGTTCAGTCAGGCAGAACTGAGTGGGGCTTGAGAGCACAGACCTAGGAATCAAAAGTGGGTTCAAATCCTGGCCCTGCTGCCAGCTAATCTCAGAAAAGCTGTTTACACTCTTTGTTTAAGCAGACGCAATGAGAATACCCATCCGCTAGGGTGGTTCTGAGTCCTAGTCACCTAATGTGTATAAAACGCTTGGCACGGTACTTGGCGCCTCCTGAGTGCTCAGTAAATGGCCACTGGTATGTTTAGTATTCCCCAAATTGATTCCTCCTTCTATAATGCTCTATGTCCACTTATGGTTTTACTTATTCACTAA
The DNA here is from genome assembly GCF_054177405.1 of Leptonychotes weddellii. Classification (NCBI taxonomy): domain Eukaryota; kingdom Metazoa; phylum Chordata; class Mammalia; order Carnivora; family Phocidae; genus Leptonychotes; species Leptonychotes weddellii. The sequence goes on from NC_138372.1 coordinate 24,468,234, forward strand.
GCCAAAAACCTGACATCTTCAAAATCTCATCTTTGCACTATTCCCCAAACCCAGCTTAGAACACCTGAGTCTCCTGAATGTCTCTCAAGTCCCTCATCATCCTCATCTCTTACCTGGACTACCTTAGCAACTCCCTCAATGGTCTCATTGCCTTCTATTGCTCCCTCCAGTCCATTTCCATTTTTAGCCAAAGGGTCTTTCAAAAGCTTAAATAAAACCATGAAGTCTCCAGGGCACCTGCGTGGCTCAGTCAGTTAAGCGTCTGCCTTCGGCTCAGGTCATGATCCCAGGGTACTGGGATTGAGCCCTGCATTGGCCTCCCTGCTCAGTGGGGAGCCTGCTTCTCCTTCTCCCATTCCCCCTGCTTGTGCACACTTGCTCTCTCTCTCTCTCAAATAAATAAAATCTTAAAAAAAAAAAAAAGTGAAATCTCCGGCTTAAACCCCCTCTCTTCTGGAACATGGGTCCCTTCTGGCCACATCTCCTCTATGCCCTCTATACCCCTGTCCGAGCCTGTCACCAACCTCCAGTCTCTGCTCTTCCCATGATCCCACACACACAGACATACCCTACCATGCATTTGCCCAAGCTGGTCCCTCTGCCTGAAATGAATGTCCTCCCTCTCTTCCTCTGCTGCAAAACTCTAACTCATCCTGCAAGACCCAGTTCAAAAGACCCTTCTTGCAGAAAGACTCAACTGACTGCTAGAGGCCTCCTCCTTTGGTATCCTCAGCCCCTCTGGGAGAAGCCTCCCTCGGTACGTGCCATTCTCTTTATGTGCCTGACTATGGCCACCTGGGAGCAATTGAAAAGCACAGGGACTGGATCTAATCCTTCACTTGTCCATGGAGCCCAGCACAACTCCCCAGCCCTCAGCATCCAAAGACTCCACAGCACATCAGCTCCACATGGGGAGATTTAGATGTCAGTCTGTAGCAAGATGCCCACTACATTCATTCAGGGCTGCCCTGCTCCTCTGTGCCCATCCCGTATACCTCCTGGTCCTGGGAAACGTGGCCCAGTTTCTAGGAAAAGACATAGAGCCATAAAGAGCTGTATAGTATAGAAGGTTAAACTCAGACTCAGCCACTTCTCAGCTTTGTGATTTGGGGTAAATTGTTTAAACTCTCAGAGTGTTAGTTTTCTCACCTATAAATGATGGTAACAACAATATCGGCTTCAAGGATTGCTCTGAGTATCATCTAGTACAAACCTTGCCCACGTCTCAGTTTTAGAGATGAGAAAACTCAGTCTCAGAGAGGTGAAGTGACCCAGCTAAAGGCTCACTTGGCAAGTCTAGGGGAAATAGACAAATGGGTATTTCCAGTGGAAACTTTTGGACGATCATCCAACCTAAGTGTTCTCAAACCTGGCTGCCCATCAAAATCACCTGGCACACTTGTTAAAAACTCGTTTGGGGGCAGAGAGTCTATTCACAGTCTTGGACAGGGCCCAGGAATCTGTGTGGGATCAGCTCCAAGCTGACTCACTTTCGGGAATTTGGATCACATGGGGCTCCTCTCCACCTTCCAGTGGTCTCATATAAGTGTGTGTGTACAACCTCTTGCTTTTCAAGCAGTCTCCCACACTGGCCTATAAAATAGCTGTTCATGCCCCTCTCCTGTTCAAAAGCCTTCCGTGGCTCCCCATGGCTCTGGGGACGCAGGCCCACCCACCTCAAGTTGACCGAAAAGCCCAGCATGGTCCTGCCTCTGCACTCCCGATGCTCTTTCTCCTCCTGGCCTTTGCATAGCTGTTGTCTGATTTAGAACATTCTTCCCAGCGCTGGTCCTCCTCCAGTGGCTCTTTCCAGCACTCACCCTTATTCTGTAACTGCTTGTTCACTTGTCTGTTTTTCCCATAAGACCATTAGCACCATAAGAGTAGAAATTACACTCGTTCAGGGCTATCTCCCAGGTGCTGGCCAGTGCCAACAGTGGTTCTTGATAAATGCCTGCTGAATAAATGAATGAGAATTGTCCAGTCCAGTGTGGCCCAGAAGGGCAGTCGAAGCCTTGGATGGCTCTTCTTCCTGCCTCAGGGTGACACATCAACCCCAAGCAATGGGTGGGGTTGCCAGACCGGGTGGGGGCTGCCATCAAACCCTTTCGGGACTCTGAAAGCTGTAGAGCTAAAAAGCTCCCGGTTTAGCATGAAACAGACCTGGGGCCGCCACTCCTAGCCCTGCCTGTGACTTTGGACAGGTCACTGAACCTCTCCTGAGCTTCAGCTTTGTCATCTGTCCTAAGGATGAGCTACATTCATGTAAAGCACTCCCCCTCCACCCCACCGCCTGACCCAGAGCAAACATCCCATAAACATTAGCCAGCACTACTAGCTGGGCGTTGCTACTTAGCTTCCCAGGAAAGTTCCATTCTCCTCCTGGGCCGCCACCAGAGTGCCCACCCAGAGGAGGCATCAGAAAAGGTGACAACACTAAATCGAACAGCGTTTCTGCTGCTGATCAGGAATGAGCTGAGCAGAGATAACACGGGACCCTTAGGGGAAGGGAAACCAGTATCCATCCGCATCTAAGAATAACAGCACTCCCTGTTTATTGAGCACAGGCCGGTGGGCCAGGCACTGGGCTCTGGGCTGCCCGGTTGCGGGAAAGCCTGGGAGCACTGGGGGGCAGAAAGACAAATGGACTGAACTAGAAGTGGTGAGGAAAACACCCTCCCCTCTTCACCGCCCCTGGGCCCCTCCAGGAGGGCTCAGGTCCTTCTGTGGCCACCAGGGGGCCGAATCCCCTTTGCCCAGCTCGCCCAGGTTACCACACTCTCCCCAAACGGAGAGTGGCTCCTGGCCTCCCCTCCCTCCACTCCCCCACCCACCCCCCCCATTCCCCTGCCCCCTCCCCTCCCCCCCCACACTCCCGGCTCCCACGCACGGGGCAGAGGTGGCTCCTTCTGGAGAGAGCAGCCGGCTCGAGTGCAGTTCTGCCGTTTTATTTTTCCTGGGATACTCAAGGGGATGTGGGAACAGCCACAGGTGTGGTGAGGGGAAGCCCCATCTCCCCTCCCCAGCAGCTGGGAAAGGGGAGAGGCCCAGGCGCCCTGGTCCTGGGTTGGTCCAGCCACTGCGGTCCCTGGGCTGAGGGCTGAGTGTGGAGCCCCTGGGAGGGTGGGGCAGGCTCCTAGGTGGGGTTCGGGATTCTTCATAAAAAGCCACGAAGCTTGATCCCCACGAAGCCCAGCCCCGCGGGGTGGGGGGGAGAGGGGGACGCAGAGCCCAGATGGGGGACCCGGCCCGGCCTGGCCCGTGGTGGGGGAAGTAATGGCAGAGATGGTGCCCCTGGGGAGGAGGTGGGGACGAAGCGTCGGACCAGGAAAGAAGGGGGTCCAGGTGGGGGCGCAGGGCGGAGAGGCACGGCCCCCAGCCCAGCCCGGGCTCCTTCGCGTGGGGTCAGGAAGGTAAAAAACCCACGAGAGTGTGACGGGCAGGAGGGGCCGGGGCGTGCGGTGCCGGCCGGGCGGGCGCACGGTGCGGCCCGCGTTCACAGTGACCTCGACGCTGGGTGTACAGTACGGGTAGAAAACTGCGGGCCCTGGCCCGGGCTGGGCGGGCCGGGCCGGTCACAGCCTGGTCTGGGCCTCGGGGATGTAGATCTCGATGCTGTCGGCGCTCTCGGTGGCCGAGCTGTGGCGGAAGGAGGCGGCGCGCTTGGCCGCCAGGAGCCGCTTGCGCGCTTCCTGCCGCTGCCGGTCCACCGAGTCCAGGGAGCGCTCCTTCACCGGCACGCCCCGGCCCCGCGAGGGCTTCTTTGGTATCGGCGGAGGGACCTTCTTCTCCTCCTGCTGGGAGAGGGGGCGGCGGGTCAGTCTGGGGGCGGGGTCTCTCCCCCAGTCCCCCGCTCGCGCCCCCGCCGCCCCTGGGGACCGACACCGCGCGGCTCCGACGCGGGAGGGCGGCCGGAAGCCCCAGGTGTGCCTGGGACAAGGTCAAAAGCCACTTTTCGTTAAAAATTACGAATCCGGGCGCCCCCCGGTGGCGCCGTTCGTGACAACTCGCATCCGAGGGCTCGCTCCTCCGGGGACGTGGGTGGGAAGTGGGCGATTTCCCGCCAGTCGGGAGGAATGCGCGGCCCCGACTCACGCAGGGCAATGGGGGTTCGCTACCAGGCCTCTGGGCCTCATCACAGACAACGTCTGTGAGGCCCCCCAAGATCCCCTCCGTGCCTAGCTCCAAGCTAAGGGCAGCCCCTCTTCTGAAAGCTCTAGTTCTGCTCCCTCAGACTACAGCTGGTCCGAGGGGGCTGCAGCCACCTCGGGGTTCTGGCAGCTCAGGCAGTGATGGGCACAGGGCCAAGCAGATGGCAGTGACCAAGAATGTGGTCGTATTAGAAGAAGATGGTCACCCTCACCGGTCCAGGGCTGCCTTTGCTGCCCATGAATGCCCTCAGCTCCCTTCCTCTCCCCACACAGGCCCTCTGTGGGGAAGGGCATTTTCCAGGGTCTGGCCTCTTGGCTTGAAGGGACTCTCCCCCTACCTTAGGCTCCAGGAGTTTCCAGCTGTTGGCCTTGAGTTGCTGTAGCTCCAGGAACTTGAGGGTCACATCCTCAATGGAGAGCTGCAGGAGGTCCCAAAAACCCGCCAGGTCCTGGAAGGTGGGCACGGGGAACGCAGTGGGGTCCTTCAGTGGAGGGAGACAGAGGAGAGGCGGCCAGTCAGGAAGATCTGCTCCCCAGCCAGGACCAGAGAATGCCCCATCCACCCTCCCCGTCAGGAAGCTCAGCCTGGGACAGTGGCGTTGGGGGGTGGGAGGCAGGAAGACAAGAAAGAGCCCAGGCCTCTCCATCTTGAGCACAAACACCTGGTCTCACCTCCAGGAATATACACCCTTGGTGGGCTCCGGCCCACGGGCACTCACCATGCTTTGCTGACACAGCCGGAAGAACTGCTGAACCTTCTGGGACAGGAGAAGTTGTGTGCTGCCCACCGCACTGCGGATCTTCTCCAGGACTGGGGAGCAGGAGGAGATTGAGGGGGAGGGACGGATGCCTCTCCTTTCCCAGCCTCAGGAAGTCTGCCCTGAATGACTCAACCTTGCCTTATCCTGCACTCTCTGTCAGGCTGTCCCCTCCAGGCCCTCCCCATCCCATCCTCAAGTTCGTAACAAGTGGCTCCTATCCCATGGCACCAAGAAGACTATATCCTCAGACACCAGTGTTTCTTCACACAACCTCCATTTCTTAAGCACTTATCCTCCTGTGTCCTTCTTTCCTCCAATGCCATGGAACAGAGGGGAACTAGCCCCAGCCTGGCCCTTCAGGCTTACCCAGGCACTAGCTCAATGACCACCCATCGGTAGAACTTTGTCACTCATCAGTATATGACTCCTTGGCTCATCCAGGGTTACTGAAAATTTCATGTGCATGACTCTTGTCTTCCTAGTCACTATCCCATCAACTTAGGGATTCTGAGGTATGGCCACGTCTCCCCTCAGATGGACTTGCAGGGAAGGGCCATGGCCTCCCTCAGTCCAGGGCCATGTCTTCGGGTGGAATCTCCTTCACCCAGGTCTCAGACAGTGATCTGACCTTGGCACTGGCTCATCCTCCGCCTTGAAGTGTGGTCCTACTCCCTAGATCAGACCTGGACTCCCACACCAGCCAGATGGGAATAGAGTCCCCTTGAGCCCCAAGGACTGGGTGACTTGGACTGGCCCCATCTCCTAAGAGGCCCAGCCCTTCCACCTGGTCACTTGCCCAGTCCCACCCGGGCCTCTGAAGCTGCTCCCCACTTCCTTCCAAGAGCTCCCAGCATGCCCTGCGGCCAAGGGGGCCCACGGATATCCAGGCCAAAGAAGCAAACCATGCGGAGGCACACTCGAGCCCAAGCGGAGGGCGCTGGCGTTCCACTGCTCCCCGCCCAGCCCAGCGGGGACCCCTCCGCGCACGCAGGGTCCCTCACTCACTCTCCTCGGGCAACTCATAGTCCTCCGCCTCGCGCTCCATCTGCTGGCACCAGTGCTCCAGCTTCTCCACCTCTGCCCTCAGCATCTTGATGAACCACTCGCCGTCCCGTGGGCAAGGGGACGTGCGGCCTGAGTCGGGGAGGCTACGTGAGCCGCGCTCCATCCAGGAGTCACGGCGGCTGGACCCGGGGCCGGGGGTGGGGGCAGGGGCAGGGCCTGGCGACCCGTCGGCGGCCGGCGGCTCATACGGCAGTGGGTAGCCCTCGCGGTAGGCCCACTGGCCCTGCGTGTGGACCGTGCGGAAGACTGAGTAGGTGGGGGCCCGGGGCCCGGGCTGGGGCTCAGAAGCGTGCCTCTGGAAGGAGCGTCCGAACTGCAGGGCCTTGTCTTCTGTGGCCACTGTGGCCAGGCCGGCCAGGCCCTCCAGCTCCAGGTCTGCCTGCACACCCGCCGTCACACTGTTGGAGCGCTTGAACCTTGCCCGCCTGGCGAGAGAGGTGGCTGTCATCGCTGCCCCTGCCCAGTCTCATCCCCACCCTCACAAGCCCCCTCACCCCACCCCAGGCCAAAAGGAAAAGGAATGAGGAAAGAAACCTACAATGGGATGGACATTAACCCACGACCTTTAAATATACCAGTCCCTGCTGGTGGGTACAGAATTCCTGTTGCATTGCCTCTGGACAGGGGTGATATTCAAAACATCTAACAGTCTGTACCCCAGGGGCAGAAAAGATGCTGGCATGTATGGATCAGAATGGACACACCCAGAGTTCTAGAGCATGGCCTGCAGAAGCTGGACTGTGGGGCAGAGCAGAAGGGCAAGAGAGGGGCCAGGGTGGTGGCTCTTTCCCAGTGACTACTGAAGTATTTCAGCATTTTAACAAATAGTGTGTCTTTGCTACTTTACACCAGCTGCATGGGTTTTTGTCTTCAGCCCTTCAGAAATGAGTAAACTAAAGCCCAGATGGGTGGTCACCCGGCTACAAAGTAGCTAGCCAGGATTTAGACCGAGGGCCGCTGGCTTCTCAGCCCAAGCACTTTCCACCACACCAGCGGCTAGAACATCAGAAAGAACTGCCTTGGAGTGGCCAGGGTGGGAGGAGCCTGCAGCTGAAAGGACTTCTCCTCTAGGGACCCCCACAGCCCAGCCCAGAGCCTGGCCAGACATGGTCAGCCAGCGCCAGTGGAGTTGAATTAAGTTGTTGGCAGGAATGACACAGGGCCTGGAAATTTCTTGTTTTTGAGTTAATATGCAAATCCTCTGCAAAACGGAAAGTCAGTTGGCCTGGTTCTTTGTCACCGCTCCCCCAACAGTTCAGAGTTCTTTGCTATGCAGAAGTCCGTGGCCCCTGAAGTGCATGGAGCTGGGGTCAGACAATCCTTGAAGAAGTGGGAGTCAGGAGATGTGGGGGTGGTGGGGAGAGGTGAACAAAAGTTTGACGTCTGGAAATTTCAGGACCATAAAAGAAAGACCCACGTGTCTTAAACCACCTCCACCCCATTATGGTCTGAAGAGAGAGGGACTTGGGGGGCCAACTCTTGGCAGACCCCTCCAGCTTCCCCGGAGTCTCCTCCAACCCCCACAACTTCAGCCTTCCTCTTGCTGCCCAGGCCTTCTCTGCCTGCCTGCCTTGCCTGCCTGCTTCCCTCCAGCTGGCGGGCTGCCTGCTGGGAGCCTGTTGCCATAGAAACCAGGCCCAGAAGGATGCTGCAGGACCCAGGAAAGAGAGATGCACTCATGTGCAGTCTCCAACAAGCCCTGTGTCCCCACCCCCACCCAGAGAGAGAGAGAGAAAGCGAGAACATATCTGCATTGCCTCCCACATGGTCTTCACCCCGGCATCCGCCCTGTCCTGCCCTGGTCAGGATTGTACCACCCTCTTCCTTGGTATCAGATCAGCCTCCTTTCAAGACACCTCCATCTCCACTCAGCACAAAAGAAAAGCACTAGATGAGGAGTCAGATCTGAGTTCTAATGCTGGCTTTGTTGCCATGTGCCTTTGGGAAGTCACTCACCCTCCATCTAGTGTGTGTGTGTGTGTGTGTGTGTGTGTAAAATATATTAATATGATACATATTATTATATATAAATACACATGCACACATATATATGATATAAAATGATAGGAATGGACCAATAATCACCAAGGTACTTCCTCTCTCAAAAATTATACCTTGCATATTTTCAGATCAGGGGCCCAACATTCCCTCACCAATCCGCTCAGATCTGGAGCAGTCTTCCTAAAGCTGACCTCTGCCCACTCACTCCCCTGCCCAAAACTCTTCCACAGCTCCCCACCGCCAACCAGAAAAAGTTCAAGTTTCCTCTGCTGGCATTCACCCAATGCTAGCCTCGACTCTGGAAGCAGTCCTCCTCTCCAACCTCATCCCCCCTGCATTCTCCTTGTTCCCCAAGTAGACGATGCTGGCCCTGACTCTAAGCCTTTGCATGTGCTATTCCCCTTTCTAAAATGGCCTTCCTCCTCCTCCCTCCCTGTCCATTCCTGCCTCCAGTCATCTCTTCCTCTGTGAGCCTCCTGACTGCCCCCAAGACCATCCTCAGCACTGTACCTCCCTCAGCAGCCTTCTTGCATGTGGAAGCAGCCCCACTGTTCCGTTAAATTGTTCTCTGTTTCAGGTGAGAGTCTTGTGTGTCTAACTGAACTATTTGGATGCATGTTGGCTCCACCGCAAATATTTTCATGCCTCTGAGCTCCAGTTCACCTTTGGCTCCTTCAGAGCTCCAGCAGTTGCAAACCACACAGGTACAGGTGGGGCTTGCCCCAGAAAAGACATCATCGAAGGCCCGTCTTCCCTGTCTGCTTCCCTGGTCCCCCCACAAAACATGGATCTGTCCTTCAGCACCACTGCGCATGCTACCTTTCACCTAGCCTCTGAGGGGTCCTGAGAAGGTCACATCCAGTCTGGGTGGAAACAGGCTACGTGGTCTGGAACAGAAGCATGGGTAAGTGCCTTAGGCTTCATGGTTCTCAAGTCACAACTTCAATGAGGTCTCTTCACTATGCCTGCCTCAAGGAAGACCAAAAAAGTTGAGAAGCTCATGGGATGACTAGAAGCACAGTCTTCACCAACATTCCCAGCTGGGGGCCAGGGATTGGCACAGTTCCAGCAGGAGTCGGTCAACCTTGTGCAAGTGGTGTTTAAAACCAGCAGTGTGAGGCAAACCATAAGAGACTCTTAACTAGAGAGAACAAACTGAGGGTTGCTGGAGGGGAGGTAGGTGGGGACATGGGCTCAATGGGTGATGGGCATTACAGAGGGCACCTGATGTAATGAGCACTAGGTGTTGTATGTAAAAGATGAATCACTAAATTCTACTCCTGAGGGCACCTGGGTGGCTCAGTCAGTTAAGTGTCTGACTCTTGGTCTCGGCTCAGGTCATGATCTCAGGGCTGTGGGATCGAGCCCCACATCAGGCTCCATGCTCAGTGCAGAGTCGGCTTCAGATTCTTTCTCCCTCCCCCTCTGCCCCTCCCCACTCACGTGCTCGCTCTCTCTCTCTCAAATAAATAAAAATCTTAAAAAAAATTCTCCTGAAACCAAAACTACACTATATATTAACTAACTTGAATTTAAATAAAAATTTGGAAGAATTAAAATAAAATAATAAAACCAGCAGTGAGAAACACCTGGCTGGCTCAGTCAGTGGCGTGTGCGGCTCTTGATCTTGGGGTCCTGGGTTCGAGCCCCATGTTGGGTATAGAGAGGACTTAAAAATAAAATCTTTTTTTTTTTTTTAAGATTTTATTTATTTATTTGACAGAGAGAGACAGCTAGAGAGGGAACACAAGCAGCGGGAGTGGGAGAGGGAGAAGCAGGCTTCCCGCCGAGCAGGGAGCCCGATGCGGGGCTCGATCCCAGGACCCTGGGATCATGACCTGAGCCGAAGGCAGACGCTTAACGACTGAGCCACCCAGGCGCCCAAAAATAAAATCTTTTTAAAAATCAAAAATAAAAATAAATAATAAAACCAGCAGTGTGATGTGATCACCCAAGAAAAGAGCAATGAAACAAAGATGCAAAGCCCTGGGGAACACTGACATTTCAGGGGCGGGTGGAGACAATATAGCCCCAGAGGTGTCTAAGCCAGAGAGGAAGAGGAAGGAAACCAGGGCAAAGTCACCTAAAGGCAGAGAGGAGACAGAAGGGTCTCAGGAAGGAATGATAATCAACATGGAATATGCAGCCAGTCGAGAATTAAAGGTGTCCGCTGCTATGGCAAAATAGAAGCCACTGGGGACCAGGGCAAGAGTCAGTTTAGTGGAGTATGGGGGCTGACACAGATGGCAGGAGGTTGGCAGGAGGTCTAGAAAACTAGGCAAGACAATTCTTTCAAAGAGCTTGGTTGAGAAAGGAGGAAAAGAAAAGACAGTGTACCTTTATGGGAGGGATATTTTGGTTATTTGTCAATTATATCTCAATAAAGCTGGGTGAGGGAGAGGAAGAGAGGGATGTTTTATTTAGGATGGTTCTCCCATGCCGTATCTCGAGAGGAGAGAAACTGCAGGGTATGCAGAATAATGATTGAAGAGGTCCACGTCCTAGCTCCTGGAAGCTCTGAATAGGTTACCATCCATGGCAAAAGGGACTTTGCTGATATGATTATATTAAGGATCCTGAGAAGACGAGAAGAGTCTGGATTATCCAGGTGTGTCCAATTTAATCATCAAGGTCCTTGTAAGTGACAGAGGGAGAGAGGTAAGCCAGAATCAGAGGAGATGGGACGACAGGATCAAGGCCGGAATGATGTAACGTGGGGACTCCACCTGCCACTGGGGCTCTGAAGACAGCAGGGGGCTATGAGCCAAGGACTGTGGATAACCTCTATAAACAGGAAAAAGGGACAAAACAGAATCTTCCCAGAGCTCCAGAAGGCATCAGTCCTGCCAACGCCTTGATTTTAACTCAGTGAAACACAGTTCAGACTTCTGACCCCTAGAAATGTAAGACAATAATACTGTATTATATGATGCTGCTAAATTTGTGATCATTTATTACAGCAGCAATAGGAAACTAACACAACCTGTAAAGAGAAATCGATTAAAGATTGAGAAGAAAGAGGCGGTAGTCCAAGGACCAAACATAAGGAGTATAAATAAAGAATAACATCCTTTGAGCACTTAGTATGCGCTAGACTAAGTATTTTGCACAGAAACATGCTCAATCCTCAGAATCGGTCCCACGGTAAGAGTGTTAGTATCATCCCTATTTACAGAAGAGAAAACTGAGGTTTAAAGAAGAAAGTGGACTCTTACGATCAGACAGTTATCACTTTAACCCAGTCTAGCTGAGGAGGCCAGTGCTTACACCACTCCAGTCCACTCCACTGCCTCCCCAGGACTGAGGGAGAGGGGTGGCTGTAATTGGGGAGATATGCCTCAACCTCGGGCAGGACTGGTGGCAGAGGCAAGGGAAGGGAGGCAAGGAAGTTGGGAGTTGGTCCAGAAGTGGAGACAGTCCCACCAGATGACCACAATCATTACAGGGAAGTGAATAGGGAAGTGGTCTTCTGGAAATTTGGGGGCTGGGGGGCGGTCAGGGAAGAAATGAGAATGAGCAGCTTTAGGGGAAGCAACCCAGCAAAGTGGTTAGCACATGCACCCTGGAACCAGACTGCCTGGAGTCAAAACTCAGCTCTATGGCTTGTGCCTCAGTTTCCTTGTCTACCAGTGAAAATGATCACAGAATTCTCATGAGATAACATATGTAAAGAATTTAGACCAGCACCTGGCCTACCCATTGTAAATGTTAGCTATTATATTGAGAGGCAGAGAGGTTTGTAGCTCTCACTGAAAAGAAAAGAAGCTGGACAAATACAATAATGGGAATGTAGCACTGAGAACCCAGCGAGGGCATTGTAGTTATTAATCATTGTGATTGCTGCTGATCACTTCCATCTGTTCTCACACAGCATTCGGAATAAAACCTCTTTTATACTCCAAAGCACATTGTATTATAGTTAGTAATTTGCATTTGTCTCCCTTATAAATAGAGCCATTCCTCACATAAATGCTGGCTGAGTGGTTGGTGGGTTGGTTGGTGGGTGGGTTTGTTGGTGGGTCGGTTGGTGGATTGGTTGGTTGGAAGGAAGGATGGTAGAGATCACTATTCATCCCCCAATATCCATTCTCCCTTTCTTCCTCAGTAATAGAATCCCACAATTTGAAGCTGGACACATGGCCACTTCGAGTAACGACTCTTTTACCAGTTTCTCTGGTAGAGCCATATGGCTAAGTTCTAGCTTACAGGATAAAAACAAAAGGGTATGTGCAACTTCCAGGAAATGTTCTTAAAAGGAAAATGTGCCATTTTTTGTTCCTTCCTCCTCCCTGATGACCAGAATGCAGACGCAATGGCTGGACTCTAGCAGCCATCTGGGAATATGAGATGGAAGCCAAGTGCTAAGAATGGAGAAGCAATAAGATAGAAGGAGCCCGGGTCCTGACACTGCACAGCACCTACCAGCTCTCAACTGAATCTCTGGACTTCTAAGCAAGAGAGAAATAAACTGTCATCTTGGGGGTTTTCTGGAACTCACAGCCAAACCTAATCCTAACGATAACAGATGAATTTTCAGGGTAGTGAAGTCCAAAGCTTATGTCCCTATTTAGTTCTGGATTTGGCAATATTTGCTGTGGTCTTCACAACAGCTGTAAACACAGGATAGAAACCGGCCTCAGTTGTGAATCATCACTAATTCATAACAATGCCTGTCACAATATTTTTCTCCCCAAGCTTTTTAACAAGGTTGAGGAGGCCTCCCCCCTCGAGCTCTTTGGGGTGACAATGATCACATTCCTGATGATTCTAGAAGTTGTTACATGGTTATTTCAGGGTGACATTTCTACTGTGATTCTCTAAGGGATAACACAAAGGGCTCTAGGAAGAAACTGGTTTATCCCAAGAGACACAGTGTCCAAGGAAGTCTCCACATCCAGGAGTTGTCAAGAGGCTTTACGAAGAGTATTTGGCAGCAGGCTGGCAGGGGTGGGAGGGGGCACTGGGCAGGGAGGGGCGAAGGGCAGTAGCATTTCAGCAATGATACTAGCCCCCTCTCTGGAAAAGCATCTAAGGGCTTAAACATATAATCAGTTGGGGGCCCTGAGTCTACCACCCCAGCCTGGGGGCTGTGACAGTGATGCCGAGGTGGGGCCAGGGTGGGGGATTTAGGAAGAGCCATAGGTCAGTCAGGAACCGTCCTTCAGTAGAAGGCTGAGGAATGCAGGCAATGTCCACACCCAGGGCTCGTGGTCAATCCACAGTGCATTGTTTTCGCATGACTGCTCTGGGAGTACAAATTCATGAAGGGGCGCCTGGGCGGCTCAGTCAGTCAAGCGTCTGCCTGCGGCTCAGGTCATGATCCCAGAGTCCTGGGATCGAGTCCCGCATCGGGACTTGCATCATTGCTCAGCAGGGAGCTTGCTTCTCCCTCTGCCTGCCGCTCCCCCTGCTTGTGCTCTCTCTCTCTTTGACAAATAAACAAAATCTTAAAAAAAAAAAAAATTCACGAGGATGGAAGCTTCCTTCCCGGGCCTCAAGGGGCTCTATTCTTTCAGTATATGCCATGCCAAAGGTCCCAAGGCCAGAAATTACCATGATGCTAAGGAAGCGGTGGTAGGGAGGGGGCGGCCTTCCTACGTAGAGTTCTCCAGCTGGCCCTGTTTGGGCTCAGTTGGTTACAAGTAGGGTTGTTAGATAAAATACAGGACTCCCTCTTGAATTTGAATTTCAGATAAATAACATAATTTTTTAGCACATCTCATGCAATATTTGTGAACTACTTATACTAAAAATTTTTCATGGTTTATCTGATAACCAAATTTAACTGAGCATTCTGTTGTATTTTGTTCATTTATTTTGTTTGTTTTTGCTAAATCTTGAATTTAAGATAAGGTCTTAGTAGGAAGGACCTAGAGGTAAAAGATACAGGGGATCCCCATAGTTAGAGTGCGTTTGAGGCAAAAATCACCTGGTTTCTATGTTCTTAAAGGGCCCCAGGAACACTCTTCCAATATTTAGCAAGGACATCTGATGCATTCTTTTATCCTGGCCCAGAGTATGCTGGGTCTGCGTAGATAGGTGCTGTAGGATGCCCTGTGGCAGCGCTGGTAACTGATCCTTAAGTATGCTCCTTCCCACCACAGGGCCTTAGCACATGCTGTTCCTTCTGCCTAGAACACTCTCATCTCCCACTTCCACCTAGTTAATTCTTGTTCACCTTGTAAAATTGTGTTAATTGTTCGTTAAGATCTCTGCCTAAATGTCACTTCCTCGGGGAAGTCACACCAAACCACTCTGACTAGGTCAGAGCCCCCTGTGGCACACTCTCACTATGCACAAACCTCTCCTTTGTGGCACCACCACAGCTATACTTGTACGTCATTTATGCGCTTCTCGGATTAACATGGCAGTATGCCTCACAGGCAAGGGCTGTCTGGTTCCACCCACCTGTGTATCCTCGGTGCCCAGCAAAGTACTTGACAAATAATAGGGATCCAATAACTATCTGGGCAAATGAATATTGAGTGGGGGTACAGTGGAGATGGAAGTAAAGAAGCACCAACAACCATCGCTGTGTATTTCCAAGCCAAGTCACTGATGGTGGGCAACTGGAAAAACCCACCGACGACAGGTATAAGGAGCAATAAATCTGAATTCTTCACCCAACAGGTTGGCAGGGAACACACTGAAAGGCGGAAAAGGAGAGACTTTTCCTCCCTGGCAATTTCTAAAACCAATGCGCAGAGAGAGACAACAGATCCTGGGACCAGTGAGACAGGAGTAAGGACAAGAGAGTCCAAGAAAATGGAGCGGCAGCAGGTGGGGAGCTCCTGGATGTTTGCCTAGAGAGGCGGCTGGTAGTCATGGCTCGTTTTTATGTACCATTTGGGGCATGGTGTGTGGTAAGTCAGACTTAAAGTGCCAGGGACATAAGGGACAGAAAGGACAGTGCAGGTGTATAACGAAGGATGCCCACAGCAGACAGGCAAGGGAGCCTGGCCAGAGACACGCGCCAGATTTCTCCACTCCCCACCTGTCACCCCCTTGGGTTCCTAGTGTGATCACCTGTCCCAGGCAAGTCAGTTCTTCAGACATTCATCCAACACCATCTCCCCCTCCCCAGCTTACCCCACCAAGACCTCACAAATACCTACACAAGAGCAAGGAAGACCTCAGTCTCTGCCTATCCCCGCCCTTCTGTGACTTCACTCCAAAATGCTTCTCAAATTGGTCCACTTCTCTCTGTATCTGCTGCTATCAGCCTGGTCCAGACAACCGATCAATAGAGTAGACTGAACTAACTTAAGAAGCTCCCACTCACACACACCCCCAAACATACAGAAATGCCGGTAAAATAAAGTCAAAAGGTGTTTCTGCTATACCACGCTTGAAAATAGGAAGAGCAATATCTTCAGGTACTAGAGACAAAAAGGAAAATCAAAACATAAGAAGTGAGAGGGAATCTAAGCCAAGTGAGCCACAGGAATATTGGGCCAGACATATGCTAGAGGCTAGATGGTAGTGCCCAGGGAGGATGAGAGGAGAGCCCCCAAACCCATGCATCCTGTGGAGCTGGAAGGAGATCCTGTGCATAAAGCCAGCAGCCAAGAAGGGTCAATTTCACTTACAAACGTGGACTGGAAAACTCAGATCACGCTCCAGGAATGTGGCCAGGAAGTAGGATGCTGAGAATAAGAACATTAAGGTTGCTCTGTGTGTGGATGTGAGTTCCAGTGAGTACCACCACTGAAATACAGAAACCTCAAGCTGAGACAGGAACTCTAAAACTGGTCCCAGGATCAAGCAGTATTTTAGCATAAAAAAACACGGAACCCATGAGGAAGGAGTGGGCAGCGACAAGTAATAGTGAACACATAAATTGTTAAAATATGTTTGTAAATCTAAACTATTAAACCATAAAAGATATAAAAACAACAGATTTAGCGAAGTCTTTTTAAAGAGGTATAATCAAAATACTAGACAAATACAACATGGGACATGGGAGGAGGGAGTTAAGAAGGAAATTAAAGTGTTCCAAGATTCTTGGTGTTTGCCTATGCAGGACAGAAATACTCACTAATTTTAGACTTTATTAGAAAAATATTAAATTAAGTATATTTGCTAAAAATCTGAGGACAATCACGACTAAAATGTAAACTTCCAAACCAGGAGAAGGACAAAGAGAAATAAAGTAAATATGATCAGTTCAATAGAAGGCAGAAAAGTAGGGGCGGAGGAAAACAAAGGAAAAGCTTGACAGGGCATTTGGCTGGCTCAGTCGGTGGAGCACCTGACTCTCGATCTCGGGGTTGTGAGTTTAAGCCCCGTGTTGGGCGTAGAGATTACTTGAAGAAAAAAAAAAAAAAAGGGAAGAAAGAGCATATCAAATGGAAAATATTGAAAGATAATAAAAATAAGTCCAAATAAATCAGTAATGAATATATATATATAAATAGATTAAATATGTCTACTAAACTTTAGCTCCATATGGCTTACAAGCAACAGGTCTACAACACGAGGGTACAGGGAAGATGAAAACCAAAGAATGGAAAAAGATATTTTGGCAAGTTAACCAAAAGAAAGCAGCCATAATAGCAAAATAGACTTGGAGGCAAAAACCCATAGTAAGGATGAAAAGGAGCCTATTTACGATAAAAGAACCAACCCACAAAGAAGATATAACAATCATAAGCCTGTATATTTACAAAGAGTACTCTCAAACTAAAGAAATATTAATAAAATTACCAAGGGAAATGACATATCCACAATCATGGTGAGACTTTTTTTTTTTAAGAGAGAATAAGAGTGTTGGGGGGGGAGGGGCAGAGAGGGAGAGAGAGAATATTAAGCAGGCCCCACCATGCCCAGCACAGAGCCCATTGTGGGGCTCCATGACCCTGAGATCATGACCTGAGCCAAAATCAAGAGTCGGATGCTTAACCAACTGAGCCACCCAGGCGCCCCAGGGTGAGATACTTTTAATACAACTCTCTCAGAACTGGTAGATCAAACATCAAAACAAACAAACAAACATTTGAAAAATATAATGTATAAGTCTGACCATCTATATAAGAAATGTATATATAAAACAGAGGAAGTCTCAACAAATTCTAAGGAATAGAAACATCATACAGAATGCATGCAGCAAATTTAGAAATCAGTAGTGAAAAGGTGGTTCCCCAACCCTCCACCCCACCAAAATTTGGAGACCAAAAAAAAAAAAAAAAAACTTCAAAATAATTCATTGGTGAAAAAGGAAATTATGATAAAAGCTACAAGCTATTTAGAACTGAACAATGGAAATACTGCATCTCAAAACTTATCAGCTATAGCAGTATAGTTAAAAGGGAATTTATAGCCTTAAAAACACATGTTATAAAAATAAGAAATAGTGTTTAAGAGGCTGTAAAAAAAAGGACAAAGATGGTATAAGAAAGAAAATAAAGATAAAAGAGAGAGAAACAATAAAGATGCTAACCAAATCCAAAAGTGAGTTTTTTTAAAGACTGATAAAATATAACTTTAAAAAAATATATTAAGGGGGGGCGCCTGGGTGGCTCAGTCATTAAGCGTCTGCCTTCAGCTCAGGTCATGATCCCAGGGTCCTGGGATTGAGCCCCGCATCGGGCTCCCTGCTCGGCGGGAAGCCTGCTTCTCTCTCTCCCACTTACCCTGCTTGTGTTCTCTCTCTGGCTGTCTCTCCCTGTCAAATAAATAAATAAAATCTTTAAAAATATATATATATATATTAAGGGGAGCCTCAGTGGCTCAGTCAGTTAAGCACCGGACTCTTGATTTTGGCTGGGGTCATGATCTCCAGGTCATGAGATCAAGACCCTGTATCGGGCTCCCCACTAAGTGGAGAGTTGGCTTGAGATTCTCTCCCTCGCCGTCTCTGCCCCTCACCCCACTAACACTCTCGATCCCTCTGTCTCTAAAATAAGTAAATAAATATTTAAATATATATATATGTGTATATATATATGTATGTACATGTAAATATACACATATTTGTGTATGAATGTATTAAATGGGCACCCGGATGGCTCAGTAAGTTAACCGTCTGACTCTTGATTTCAGCTCAAGTCATGAGCTCAGGGTCATGAGATGGAGCCCCACAACTGGTTCCGTGCTAGGCAAGGAGCCTGCTTAAGATTCTCTCTCTCCCTCTCCCTCTGCCCCACCCTACCCGCTTGCACATGTGCTCTCTCCCTCTCTCTCTCTCTAAAAAAAATAATAATAATTTTTCATAAATAAGAATATATTAAAATGATAAAATATTCAAGCCTCAGACAAGACTGATCAAGAAATAGAGGTAAGACATACATATATGGTATTAGGAATGAAAAGAGGGGACATAAGCTACAGATACAATAAAAACTTATAAAATTATAACACTATAACTCTTAAAGAATACTTGTGCCAAAAATTTTTGGAAACTGTCAATTTTTGTAAAATGGTCCATTTTTTAGAAAAATATAAATCATCAAAATTGACTCAAAAAGAAAAGGAAAACCAGAACAGGTCAATAACCATGAAAGAAACTGAAGCTGTAATTCCAAGTTTCTCCTATCCCCAAAAGGCATCAGGCCTAGATAGTTTTATAGGCAACCTTTACCCAATAGATAATTCCTCCTTTATACAAATGGTTCCAAGGAACAGAAACACAAGGAATGCTACCAAACTCATTTCAGGAGTCCAGCATCACCTAAATACCTGAACTGAATAACCACAATAAAGAAAATTGTTAGTTAATATCACTTATGAACACAGATTACAAAAATCTTAAAGTAACAGCTATTGAAAAATCCAGTAACATATACAAAAATAACACAGCAAGACTGTGACAAAAACTGCTAGAGTTCCGTATGCCCCTTCTTCTCTTTGTCTTTAGCCATAAGCACCCTGATCTGCAGCTATGTGCCTTGTTCATTGTGCCCTGCTTCCCAACTAAGACTACATGCCGCAGCCTCGCTTGCAGCTAGATGCCACCACATGTGGTTTCAGCCAATGCGCTGTAGGTGAGGGTGTTAGGTGTAGCTTTCAGGAAATCTTTTTTTAAGAGGCAGAACTGCATCCCTCCTTTCTACCTCCTTGGTACTTCTCAGAACGCAAACAGGACAGCTGGAGCTTGAGCTTCAGCTCCCGGGACGGAGGTGATACACAGAGTGAAAGAGCAGCAAGATAGAAAAAGCCTGGATCCCAACACTGCACTTCGACACCCACACTTCTTCTTTCTCTAAGTGAGAGACAAATGCACTGAAGAGACTACCGAGGTCCTGTTACAGCCAAACTTCACCCAAACTGATAATAGCATCAAGCAGGGTTCATGCCAGGAATGAAATAATGGATCAACATGGAAAATCTATTAATATAATTCACATTACAGATGAAAGAAGAAAATCTATGATCATCTAAGTGGATTCTGAAAAAGCATTCAAAAAAATTCCACTCTCATTTTCTGTTTAAAAAGAAATAAAAGTAAAACCTCTTAGCCAACTAGGAATAGAAGGGAATTTCCTTACCCTTATAAATAGTAACCATCAAAATCCGTACCAAACATCATTTTACTTATGAGTAGGATTTGAGAAGATATCCACTAATGTCAGGAATGGGACAAGACTGCTCCACTCAAGAGTGAACTAGAAGTCCTATTCAATGCATTATTCCAAGAAAAGGAAATTAAAAGAATCTGGATTTAAAAGAAATATCATCCTAGGGGCACCTGTGTGGCTCAGGCAATTAAGCATTTAACTCTTGATTTTGGCTCAGGTCATGATCTTGGGTTGTGAGATCGAAACCCATGTCACACCCAGCTCAGAGCCTGCTTCAGATCCTCTCTCTCCCTCTCCCTCTGTCCCTCCCCCTGCTCATGCACATGCTCTCTCTCTCTCTCACTCTCTTTCAGAAAGAAAGAAAGAAAGAAAGAAGAAAGAAAGAAAGTTCCTCATTTGAAAAAATAAAAGAAGACTAAATCAGAGAGGGACAGAAACCTTAGGAGACTCTTAATCATAGGAAACAAACTGAGGATTGCTGGAGGGGTGAGCGGTGGGGGGATGGGGTAACTGGGTGATGGACATTAAGGAAGGCACATGATGTAATGGGCACTGGGTATTATATAAGACTGATGAATCACTGACCTCTACCTCTGAAACCAATAATACATTATATGTTAATTAATTGAATTTAAATTTTAAAAAAAAGAGAAATATCCTCATTTACAGAAAACATGACTAAAACCCATCATGATTTTCAGATAAACTATGAGTCCCAATAAGAGACAGCAGCAAAGTTGCTAAATACAAAATCACCATATAAAGCTTTACATTCTTCCCATACACTAGTAGTGCCCAATTATAAAATACAATAGAAAAAAAGATCCTCCATAATGCAAAAGACTGTCACCTTTCTTCTGGATCAGGAAACATTCCTGCTTACTAGCCTTCCCACACTCACTATTATTTCCCTCAAATTCATTCTCCACTTAGCAGCTAGTGATCTTTTGTAAACATAAATTAGATCCTGTCATGCTCCTTTCACCTTTTAATGGCTACTCATCAGTTATAATTGAATTCCAGTTCTTTATCATGCCCATGCTCTGCATGACCTGGCGCCTGCCTATTCTCCGATCCACTCCCTCACCACTGCCCCAACCCATTCCACACCACCCAGAACCTTCTTTCAGTTCCTGACACGTGTCAAGCTCTGTCCTGCACTAACGCCTTCACATATGCAAGTCCCTCTTTCTGCAAAGCTTTCCCCCCAGTCATCACCTGAGTGTTCCTAGTTAATCCTCGAGTCTCAGCTTAAATGTCACCTGCTTACCCTAAATAAGATCGCTTCTCTCTTAGCTTTTTTCTTTCATAGTCCCACCATAACAAGTAATAATATCCCATTACATATTATACCATAATGTATAATCATATTTTTAGTTGTGGATCTTTTATTCATTGCCTCAATTCCCTTCTAGACCATAACTTCTACGAGGGCAAGACTCACTTCTTTGATGTTTCCCTGAGCCTTTAACAGGAACAGTCATATAACAGATGCTCAGTAAGTATTTTTCCGAATGAATGAATGAATGAATGACAGAGTTTGCTGATTTAGCCTGAATCTCAGTAGAATGCCCACTGCACTCTTCCCAGGATTCGGGCTTGTTAGGAAGAATAGGGGGACCCCCGGGGGCCTAACTGGATGAGGGAACAAGAAACCTTGTAAGGGAGTGAGTGGGGGTAATGGGCTTGGTTTCTGGTACCTGGGGCAGTAATAAGAGTTGGGGGAAAAGTTCTCAACACAGAGCTATATCCCTCCATGACTCCTACCCCACCTCTCAAGAACCCAGGTCATGGACCTGCGAATTGACTTTGCCATAAAGTGCTACTTTTCTGGGATCTTTGTGGAATATGAAGAGTTTGAAGGAGGGGCATCTGGGTATCTCAGTCAGTTGAGCATCTGACTCTTGGTTTTGGCACAGGTCATGATCTCATGGGTCATGGGATTGAGCCCCGCATAGGGCTCCTGGCTCAGCGAGGAGTCTGATTGAAGATTTTCTCCCTCTGCCCCTCCCCACTCTCTCTCTCTTTCTTAAATAAATAAATAAGATCTTTAAAGACATTTATTTAGTTGAGGGGGGGAGGGGCAGAGGGAGAGGGAGAGAGCCAAGCAGACTCCCTGATGAGCACGGGGCCCCACATGGGGCTCGATCTCATGGCCCTGAGATCACGACCCGAACCAAAACCAAGAGTCGGACACTTAACCAACTGAACCACCCAGGCGCCCCAATAAATAAATCTTTAAAAAAAAAAGTGTGGCGGACAGTAGCTTTCAGGACTGATGGGGGCAATAAGGCAACTATCTATCACCCTTGATGGAGGCATTTACAGCCTCAGGAGCATATGGAACTGCAAGGAGCTGGAGTATGTAATGGAGAAAAATGGTGAAGCCCACGGGAACCCCAAGAAGACTTGATCAGGCACGCACAAGATACTCCCAGGGACTCCCAGAAAGAGCTAGGGGAACTTTCGGGGAAGGCAAAAGGCCCAACAATGGCAACTGGGAACAGAGCTACGAGGGGCTGCTACTAGGCCTCTAGTTTTCTTCCTCCTGGGCTACACAGATTACCATGAAACCCTTACAGCCACCCTACTTAGGGCCACTGGCCTGATGGCACTACAGCCCAGGGGACAGATGGGCCACCGTGAAACTGCCACATGGTCATTAGAGAAAGTGGTCTTCCCACAGGAAGCCAAAGACTGAGGGACTCCTCCCAGTAACCCCTCCAAAGCTGAAATGCTAATTTTTCAGCTGGAAAGTAAGGAAACCGTGTTTCTGAGGCCACGTAATGCCAAAATAGTGGCTGCTGGTAATTCTACCATCTCGAGTACACCACAGACTCAGGCATATAATAGGTCCCCCTGACTGGTTAAATGCTTGCCTGAGCCAAGTGAGGAGGAGTGTTACATTTGCCAGGGGCCCCTGAGAGGCAATCTTCATGTTTATTTGTTTCTTTTTGAGCTCACATACTTGTACACCACAGGAAGCAAGGAGGGACTGGAAAAATCCTGTTATCCCCCATAAACGACAATTGTTGGAGGCCTGCTCAGCACCTACCTGCTACCTCTCCCTACTGTCCCCTTCTTCCAACCACTCCTGTCACCTCGGAGCACGCGGGACAGGCGTGGGTACAAGGAGAACTCACTCTAGGTCTGATGACTGGTGACATCTCTGAGGATAACCTTGCGGCTGCTCGCCACCGGAAGGTTTTGGTCTCCCGTCCAGAAAGAGAGGGTTTGCAGGCAGAGCGGACCAAGGAGGGCATGATGCAGTCCTCTCTCTTCTTCTCCCCAAAGGAAGGCCTGAGATGGCCCCACCCAGACCTACCTCTTGTCCTCTTCCACCTGGACGCCGATGGAGTGGAACTCTCTTCGACTCCTGTTCTCAGTGTCCGAGTCTGAGATGGTCTCCACCTGGCGGCAGGATTGGGTGAGTCAGTGGGCCGGGGCCAGACCAGGGACACAAGCCCTCCCCGGGGGCGGGGGGTGAGCAGAAGCTAAGCCCCAAGCCAGTGGGCAGGTTCTGCACAGTCAGCCCGAACAAGAAAAGAGGCCCAGGAGGTCAGAGGCATCCCACTGGCCACCACTCTCCACTCGCCAGTAGAGGTGATGTTTCCAGGACAAGCGACAAGGGAGTGGGGCTGGCACTGGTGTAACAGCCCTGTCGATGACCAGGCACAGGGGCTTACGTGCAGCTCAGAGCAACCTCACCGACCCCCTCAGCCCGTCCCCAACCCGCCAGGGCCTGAGCTTACTTCGGCACCTCCTCCTTCCATACCTGCACCCCTATGGACGGCCGCCACTTCCTCTGCCGCGCCAAGCTCCGCAGCTCCTCCCTGCCGGGAATGGTCTTGATGATGAGTGTAGGGGGCTTGGGGCTGGCCCGGGGTGGCACCGGCGCCAACTCCAGGGTGCGCGCGCCCATGGCGGGGCCGTCCAGCCCGTCCGCAGAGCTGCAGCGCCGGGCGGGGCCCTCGGCCGCCGTGAAGCTCTCGTGGGCGGAGTCGGTGCTGCTCTGGGCGGTGATGGAGATGCGGGGCGGGGCCTGGCTCCCCGGCGGGATGGGGGACGGGGCCTTTCTGAAGTTGAAGGCTGTGGCCAGGAACGCAGAAACGCAGCCGGTGAGAAACGCGTCGCAGCGGGTGTCCGTGGCCCACCACCCCACGCCCACACGGCGCCGGAGGACCCAGCAGGCACGCGTACTCCACGTGCCAAGGCTTGTTCTCCCCATCATCCGGCCCAGAGAGGCAAGCCAGCTGCCCAAGGTCACACAGCACAGCCTTAGCGAGGGCCAGCGCCAGAACCCTGGGCGCTCTTCAACCTAGGGCCCGGCCAGGGGCAGAGAGGGCACACTCACAGGAGCCGGGCCTCCCTGAGACAGAGGCAGGGGCAGCAAGGAGGGGCAGGCAGTCGTCGTCTTGAGAGCAGCCGGCCTGGATGGCCCGGAGGTAGCTGTGGCTCCGCATGCGGAAACAGCCGGGCAGGTCCAGGGCATCCACCGCCTGGGACTCGAGCTCCCCGAACACGGACCCGCACACGGCCTCCAGCTGCTGGTTCAGCTCCTCACTGAGCTGGGGGCAGGGGTCGGGAGAACAGTTACTGGGGTGCTGGGCTGGAAGCGGGTATCTCTGAGGCGCTTTGCCTTAGGAATATATCTACATGTGCAGAGACAGTCTCTGTGTGACGCCTCTGCCTTTGAAACCCTCACTCTGTGCAAAGAAAGATGGAGGCACCTCCGCCCTGTGCTGCCGTCCAGGCCTGCCTTGGGGCCCGTCTTGGGGTCTAGTCTTTCCTCTAAATACTCCTCCCTCTACCCCATCAATGCCTCTCCCAGACTCCTAGGACCACCCCCATCTTCCTCTCCACCTAGTCCAGCCCCTCACATTTCTCTCACCTAACACTGAGGGAGAGGACCAGGGACATCCACCCTCCGGACCAGTCTGCAGGTGGGGAACTGCAGGGAAGGCCACTTTTTATTTTATTATTTATGATCCATTACATTACAAAATTGATTGACAGCAACCTATAGGGACGCATACCATGGGGCTGGGCAGAAATTAATGGGTAAGTAAGTGATGGAGCAAAAATTATTAACCTTCAAGTGTTCCAAGCCTTCTCCCACCTTCTGCCCACTAACTAGGGTCCTGATTTGGCCTGCTGGCTCCTTCCCTGCCCTCATCCTCTAAGGCAAGTCCAGCCATTGCTGACTGAGGTTCTTGTTTTTGTCTTGATATTTTGTGGTACAGAATCCATGATGTGTAAAAAAATTAAACTAAGAAAAATGCAAAACAAAAACTCTGTTCATGGAACCGTGTCCCACAGCACTGCACTAAGACTAAATATACTACGGAGATTGCAGCTTCTATTCATATTATATGAGAAAAGTAGCCCAAAGAAAAAATAAAGGCGGGTGGTCCCAGGGATAAGCTTTACCCCCAGAGCACAGGATGGGTGCACATTTGACCCTGAGCTTCCAAAGCATCCAGGAATATAGCCTGCAGGTTGCCTGCATAGTCTGTGGAGAGAGACCCACCTAGACTCAAGAGTTGGCTCAGCTACCTCCTAGTACTGTGGCCTGGGAAAGCTACTTAAAGCTTTGGGGCCTCAGCTGAATCACCTGCCCAGTGGGAATGATAATGGTACCATCTTCATGGGGCAGCTATTTAGGGGACTCAAAGAAAAACACGGGAGGCGTTTGGTGCAGGTCCTGGTACACACTAAGCCCTCAGTAAGTGGCACGTGAAGGTCTCAAGACCAACCTGGAAATAGGCCACCACTCATGAGAACCGCAACTATTCCTATTACTGAGCCCGAGAGAAATCCCCCCGAGTGATTACGTAGAGGTCATTGGATGAAGTCTCGGACAAGGTCCTCAGTAGCATCCACATGGTAAATGTGATAGCAGATATCCCATGGCTGCACCTTGTGACATCTCCCAGGAAGGATTCATAGCATCATATTTATGTGCAATCAACAGATAAAGTAGTGGCTTGAACCACATGTAAAATGCTGCTCAACGTTTCCATAACTCCATCTCCAAAGCATAACATGATATCACTAAATTCTACCTCAAATTGAGCAGAAATTTCCATCCAGTTCTACTGAGGGGCAAACTAAGGCTCAGAGGGGGCAGATGAGTTGACCAATGATGCCCAGCTTGTAAGTGATTTACCGAAGTCAAATGCCAGGTTTCCTGGCTCTTTTGCCAGACTGAATCGGAATCTCCTGGGGACCTTTTAAACCTACATTAACTCAAGCTCTACCCCAAGGATCTGAACCCAGGGCTCTCTAACTAGATGCCTCTCTTTGCTTTGGCTGCCTTGAAGCTCAGGGACAAACTTTGCTGGAAATTCAGATTCAGTGGTTCCAGTGTGGGTCCCGTAATCAAAAAGGAGTGTCTGGACTTCCTTCCACAGCCCGTTCTAAAGGAACTTCATTACAAGTGTACAGAAATCACAGGTCATGGAAAAATCAATTCGAGATCCCGTAGAAGTGAAGTTGTGCCAGGTTTGGCACAAGCCACAATCCTGTGGCAGCCGTGGCTTTCATCATGACCCTCTGCAAGTCCACCTCTCAGTTTCCTATCTCTGGACCCCCAAGGTATGAAGGACCAGCAGTGCCTGGGTATTTCCTGAAGCTCAGAAGCTGATTTAACTCCTGTTATTTCTAGGCCAGGCTCAAAATACTCCCCAACTAGAACAATCCAGCTCAGAGGATCCTTCCTGGGGCACAGGACAGGTGATCCTGTAGAACCCCAGTAGAGAGCATTCTGGTCTCAATTCTGGATCCTATAGATGGAAGGAATCTCATTCTGCAGCTTATCTCTGTATCTCCAAGCCTCTCCTGTGTATAAAGTATTAGGCATAATATCTGGCATATAGCAGATGCTCAATAAACATAATAGACTATTATTAGTAGTAAGAGGTTCTTAAATCACACTGACAACACCTTTCAGAGGCCTCTCCTTCCCAGGGTCTCTGAAGCTCTTGAAATCCCAACCATATGCTATTCCTATGACCAACTCCATCCAAGGCAGACAGAGGGAGGGTGAGAAACTCCCTGGGGCCACATGCTTTCCATCTCTACTGGTGAAGACGAGCTTCTGAAGTTCCCACAAGGGACCGGGACCCAAGGGAAACACAGACGTGTATAGACTCCCAGAGGAATATTGCGCCTATGTTGATCTTTACTGTATTATGATTATAAAACTGTAACATTGTGCTGTGAATTCTCCTATTATCCCTGCCCTGCCTTCCAACCTGCTGCCCCCAGACCCACTTTCAGTAGAGTTAAAGTCAAAGGATCCTCTTAGAAAATGGGAACCTTAGCCTCTGTCCAAACCAGACTCAGGATCAGTAAATATTTCCAAGGATGTGGGATATTTAGAAGAAAATACTTTGCTTGGGTCTAACTGAAAATTGTCTGTGCTGGAGTCAGTGGGTTCATCTGGGTGCTGGACAACATCCTGTATACTTTACCTATGTCATTTAGTTTAGCTAACCTTGGAAAACACTCCCAATTCAAACACTCTAAAACACTGGATAAAATATAAGAAACGTTTTATATGCATAGCTGAGCTCACAAGAAAGCGAGATATGTCCCCAGAGGACAAAAGCAAAGAGGAGACTGGAAAATCAGAATATTAACTGTGTGAGTCAGTGCTGCAAACAGCCCAGTGGTGGTGGGAGGTGGGGGCACAATTTGCTGGTCTGACGGACCAAAGGGCTTAGGTATTAACACCCACTTGGGTGTAGGAGTAGGCGTTGGGTCCACATGAAACACAGCGTTAGAAATGAGAACCTTCAGGGGCGCCTGGGTGGCTCAGTTGGTTGGGCGACTGCCTTCGGCTCAGGTCATGATCCTGGAGTCCCTGGATCGAGTCCCGCATCGGGCTCCCTGCTCAGCGGGGAGTCTGCTTCTCCCTCTGACCCTCCCCCCTCTCATGTGCTTGCTCTCTCTCATTCTCTCTCTCTCAAATAAATAAAATCTTTAAAAAAAAAAAAAAAGAAAAGAGAACCTTCATAAACCTAGGAAACGGAAAACCTTTCATGAATGGTAGACTAAAAAAAAAAATCAATTATCAGCACAGGCTGATCACAAGAAGGCAGTTTGTAGTCTAGGCATTGGAGGGGAAAAGTAGGCTAATCTCCTCAGATTAGACCCACAAGGTGGTCTTCACACAGACACAGGATTCTGTGGGCCTGTGGGCCTGCATGGCTCAGACACCTCCCTGCAAATTAAAAATTAACATAAAATGGTCCCAAACCAAGAATAGTCTATCGGAAGCAAATGCAAAATATTTTCTGAGGGACCCACTCTTAACCCAGGCTGTTCACGATTCTCACAGATAAAGTTCCACTGAAAATGAGTTCATACCAGACCATGTGGTATGCTAGCTCTGACACAGCCCCTAATGATCTCCACGCCTCCTGGCATTAACACCCTTGTGTGGGCCCCTGCTCCTGAGGATGGAATAGACTTATTATAATGAGCAGAACATGGAATGTCACTTCCGAGATTAAATTACAAAAAGACTGTGGCTTCCATCTTGAACACGCTCTTTCTCTCAGAGCCTCTGCTCTGTCTGGGAGAAGCAAGCTATTATGTTATGAGTAGTCCGATGATGAGTCCCACATGTCAAAAAACTGATGACTCTGGCCAATAGCCAGGGAGGATCTGAGGCCTGCCAAGAGCCATGGGAGTGAGTGAGGAAGCAGCTATTCCTCCAGTCAAGCCCTAAGATGACAACAGCCCTGGCCAATACCTTGACTGAAGCCACGTGAGTCACCTGATCCAGAAGGCACCACCCACCTAAGCTGCACTCAGATTCCTGACCCACAGAAACTCGTTGCTTTAAGACACTAGGTTGCATAGCAATAGATAACTAATGCAAACTGTGGTATAAACAAAAGCCAAGCTTTTATTAAGTTAAGCCATTGAGAATGCAAGCTTTATCTGTTACAGCAGCTAGTGTTACCTTAGCTTTTAAACTATGTTTAAAACTCCTGGGGCGCCTGGGTGGCTCAGTCGGTTAAACATCTGCCTTCGGCTCAGATCCTGATCCCGGGGTCCTGGGATCAGAGTTCCGCCTTGGGGGTCCCTGCTCCACGGAGAGCTTGCTTCTCCCTCTGCCTCTGCTCTGTCTCTCTCTCTGTGTCTCTCACAAATAAATAAATAAAATCTTTTAAAAAAATAAAGTAAACTGTTTAAATTTCTAAAACTTAAAAGATAAAACTGAAAACATCAGGAGAGAATATAAGCTTTGAAAAGAAGACTAGAAAGATTTAAAAGGAACCAAACCAGATGTCTAGAACTGAAAAAAAAGTCAAATTAAAAACATAATTAATGAGTTAAATAGTAGATGACGCACAACTGAAGAGAAAATTGGTAAATCAGATGATACATCTGAGGAACTCACCCAGAAGGCAGCATAGAGAGGCAAAGAAATGGAAAATATGAACCAGAGGTTAAGATGCATGGAGGAAAGAATAAGATCCCACATACAACTAATAGGAGCTCCAGGTGAGAGACTAGATAGGATATAGAAGCGGCAATATTTGAAGAATTAATTAGACTAATGGAGAATTTTCCAGACTCCTTGCTTCACGCATGACAGAGTGACAGGCAAGACAGCTATAAAGCTAGACAAAACTGTCAAAGACAACCACTTCATCACTCTGAAAATCAATCCAGGGTATACAACAAAGAAGCGTATACATGAAAATTCCTGAACAGCATGAGTCCAGGGCGTCCTTGCCTGGGGCTGCTCCCATTACTCAAGTTCCCAGCTCTCTCACTTGCAATAGTTCAACCAGGGTGAGGCAGGCTGTGAAAACCAGCTGCTTCGTTGCCACTGCCAAAAGGGGCTCACTTAATTTGGAACATTGTCGTATAGTGTCAAGAACGGGCCAGGGCGGGGGGTGGGGGGGAAGCTGGGGAGAGAACAGTAATAGAGGAATAGCCAGCAGCACAGCTAAGCTGAGATTTCAGCACTGTTTGGAACAAGCAATGGACTGGCAGACTAGGCAGGGATTTAACAGAGGAGTTCCGGGGCGTGGGATGGCCAGAGAAGGTTTGATGACCTTGCCACATATGCTGGGTTAAGTAGAGGTGAGTGCATGCACAACAGAGACAAAGAGGCCTCAAGCTGCCCACGCCTTTCTGGCCAATGGAGCCTGTGCACATGTGTAGTGGTGACATAGGAGAGCCTGGCCAAAAAGGAAAATCCAGGGTAGGCTGAAAAACAGCCTGAAGTTTGTACTCCCTAGTCCACACACAGAACAATAAGCAGAGAGCAGCTTTTCTGGCTCAAAGTTTTGGGGCACCATCTCTGGCTGAACACTAAGCTGTGCAGACACAGGACAAACCCCCTAGGAAACCAGGCTTAAAAATAAAAACAAGAAAGAAAAAAAAAAAATTAGTGAAGATATCAGAGGCCACATTTAGCAGGGAAGACAGATTTCACAGAATCAATCCAGGGATCAACAAACACATAAACAAAGCAATAATAATCTTCAAGAGGTAAAGTAAGAACCCACAACTATATGGTCAACTAATCTTCAACAAAGCAGGAAATAATATCCAATGGAAAAAAGTCTCTTCAACAAATAGTGTTGGGAAAACTGGACAGCAACATGCAGAAGAACGAAACTGGACCACTTTTTTACACCATACACAAAAATAAATTCAAAATAGATGAAAGACCTAAACGTGAGACAGGAAACCATCAAAATCCTAGAGGAGAACACAGGCAGCAACCTCTTTGACCTCGGCTGCAGCAACTTCTTTTTTTTTTTTTTTTTTTAAGATTTATTTATTTATTTATTTGACAGAGAGAGAGAGAGCACATAAGCAGGGGGAGCAGCAGGAGAGAGAGAGGGAAAACAAGGCTCCCGGCCGAGCCGGACATGGGGCTCGATCCCAGGACCCCAGGATCATGACCTGAGCCGAAGGCAGACGCTTAACTGACTGAGCCACCCAGGCACCCGGCCATAGCAACTTCTTACTAGACATGTTGCCAGAGGCAAGGGAAACAAAACCAAAAATGAACTATTGGGACTTCATCAAGATAAAAAGCTTCTGTACAGCAAAGAAAACAATCAACAAAACTAAAAGGCAGCCTACAGAACGGGAGAGGATTATTTGTAAATGACATATATGATAAAGGATTAGTATCCAAAATCTATAAAGAACTTATCAAACTCAACACCCAAAAAACAAATAATCCAGTTAAGAAATGGGCAGAAGACATGAATAGACACTCTTCCAAAAAAGACATCCAGATGGCTAACAGACACATGAAAAAATACTCAACATCACTCATCATCAGGGAAATACAAATCAAAACCATGGTGAGATACTATCTCACACCTGTCAGAATGGCTATAATTAACATCACAAGAAACAAAGGTGTTGGCAAGGATATGGAGAAAGGGGGACTGTCTTACACTGTTGGTGGGAATGGGAACTGCAGCCACTCTGGAGAATAGTATGGAGGTTCCTCAAAAGGTTAAAAATAGAACTACCCTACAATCCAGCAATTGCACTACTAGGGATTTACCCAAAGGATAAAAAAAAATACAGATTCAAAGGGGTACATGTACCCTGATGTTTATAGCAGTATTAACAACAATAGCCAAACTCTGGAGAGAGCCCAAATGTCCATTGACTGACAAAAATGGATAAAGAAGATGTGGTATATATATACAATGGAATATTACTCAGCCATCAAAAAGAATGAAATCTTGCCATTTGCAACAATGTGGATGGAGCTAGAGTGTATTATGCTAAGTGAAACAACTTCAGTCAGAGAAAGACAAATACCGTATGATTTCACTCATATGTAGAATTTAAGAAATAAAACAGATGAACCATATTGGGGGGGAAGGGGAAAGAGTGAGAGAGAGAGAGAGAAATAAACCATAAGAGAGACTCTTAACAGTAGAGAACAAACTGAGGGTTAATGGAGGGAGGTGGGTGGAGGATGGGCTAGGTGGGGTTGGGTATTAAGGAGGGTACTTGTTGTGATGAATACAAGGTGTTGTATGTAAGTGATGAATCACTGAATTCTACTCCTGAAACCAATATTGCACTGTATGTTAACTAACTAGAATGTAAATTTTAAAAGTTTTTAAAAAGGTAAAGTAAGAATCCAGAATCACTACAATATATTACTTAAAATGTTCAGTATACAACAAAAAAACTATGAGACATGCAAATAAACAAGGAAATGTGACTGTCCCCAAATGTTTGATTTATCAGACAAAAACTGCAAAGCAGCTATTACAAATATGTTAAAAGAACTAAGAGAAATGTTTAAAGGTTTAAAAGAAAGCACAGCAATGACTTCATGAATAAAAAAAAATCACAACAAAAAGAATCTTTTTTAAGAGTCAAATGGAAATTCTGGAGCTGAAAAGTACAATAACTGAAGTGAAAAATTCACTAGAAGGACTCAGCATTAGAAATGATCAGTAAACTTGATTAGTATAAATTATCCAATCTGAAGAATGGAGAGAAAAAAAGAAAAACAAACAGAACCTCAGAGACCTATGGGACAATAACAAGCAAAGCAGTGTACATGTAATGGGACTCCCAAAGGAAGAAGAGAGAAAGGGGAAGAAAACAATACTTGAAGAAACAACAGCTCAAAATTTTCCAAACGTGATGAAAACCATTAATCTACAGATTAAAGAAGCTCTATTAATTCAAAGTAGGTTAACTACAAAGAGATCCATAGCCAGATACATTACAGTCAAAAGGTTGAAAGCCATAGACAAAGAGAAAATCTTAATAGCAGCAAGGGAAGAACAATTCACCACACACAAGAAAACAATAATATGATTAACAACTGGCTTTTCATCAGAACAATAAGCATCAAAGGTAGTGGAATGGTATATTCAAAATGCTGAAAGAAAAAACTGTCAACCAGGAATTCTATATTCAGCAAAACTATTCTTCAAAAATGAAGTAAAATTAAAGACGTTTCCAAACACCTATAGACTGAAGAATTCATTACAGACCTATCTTACAAGAAACATTAATGGAAGTTCTTCAGGCTAAAAGGAAGTGACACTTAATGATAACTCAAATCCACAGGAAGAGATGAAGGGGACCATAAATGACAAATATAAAAGAATCTATAGATATACTTTTCTCATTTTTTCTCTCAACTTCTTTAAAAGGCACAAAATTTTACAAAACTATTATTATAACATCATCATTACTTTATAATAATTGTTAGATTTAGAACATATACACAGGAAAGGTACATGACAATAATAGCACAAATAGGGGAGAGAAAAAAAGAGATACACTGGAGCAGTGCTTCTATATTTTGCCAGAATTAATTAGATTTTAATCAGTTATGATACACATTATAATTCCTAGAGAAACTCTAGTAACTCAAATAATATAGTAAAAAGGAATTAATAACAAAGAAATTAAAATGGTACACTAAAACATTTATTTGATACAAAAGACAGTAAAGAAAAAACAGAGGAAAAACAATGATATGATACAATTCAACCATATCAATAATCACGTTAAATGTGAATGAACAAGAAAGCTCGTTTGAAAGGCAGAAATTGTTAGATTGGATTTTTTGAAAAAGCACAAGTAGGTTGAAAGTAAAAGGATGAAAAAAGATGTACCAGCAAACAGTAACCATGAGAGAATTTTCCAGATTTGATGAACAGCATTAATCTTCAGATTCAGGGAGCATACACACATAGTGAAACTGCAGAACACCAAAATCAAAGACAAGATTTCAAGAGCAATCAGAAGGAAATGAAAACTACCCACAAAGACAATTGGATTGATTGCAGACTTCCCAACGGCAACAACAGAACATAGATGACAAAAGAGTATCTTCCAAATGCCGAGAGAAAATAAATGTTGACCTAAGATTCTAAAATAAGCTGATTTATGTTAAATAATGAGGGTAGACTCCATTTTTTGTTAAAGGCAAAGTTTGCTACTAACAGACACTGACTGAAAAATTACTAAAGAATATTTGAAAGGAAGGAATGAAATGTAAGAAGGTATGGGGGGAGGTACAAATGTGAGTCTATATAATCAAGTCTTTTTTTTTTTTTTAAGATTTTATTTATTTATTTGAGAGAGAGAATGAGATAGAGAGAGCATGAGAGGGGGGAGGGTCAGAGGGAGAAGCAGACTCCCTGCTGAGCAGGGAGCCCGATGTGGGACTCGATCCCAGGACTCCAGGATCATGACCTGAGCCGAAGGCAGTCGCTTAACCAACTGAGCCACCCAGGCGCCCAAGTTTTTTTTTTTTTTAAAAAGATTTTGTTTATTTGACAGAGAGAGACACAGCGAGAGAGGGAACACAAGCAGGGGGAGTGGGAGAGGGAGAAGCAGGCTTCCTGCCAAGCAGGGAGCCCGATGCGGGGCTCGATCCCAGAACCCTGGGACCATGACCTGAGCCGAAGGCAGACGCTTAACGACTGAGCCACCCAGGCGCCCCAATATAATCAAGTCTTAATAGCATAAAATGTAGCAACAATAATAAAGACTAATTTGGAGAGGTAAAAAGGAGATGGAACTAAAATACCGGGCAACATGTACAGGTAAGAAGGGAAGAGGTGGTCAAAACAAAAGTGTCCTAAGGATAGAAGAATTGTCAAATGAGACTTTGCTAAGTCAGATATGCACATGAAAATTACAAAAGCAACCACAAGAATGAAAATAGAATATAGAACTGCCAAACCAGTGTGGGATTGGGTAGTAAGAAAAATGAAGAAAACTAATCCAAAAGAAGGTAGCAAAGGAGTAAAAAAGCATCACCCAAAAGGCAGGAGAAATAAGGGCACAAAATAAAACAACAAAATACATCCAGGCATATCAGTAATCACAATAAATATAAATGTACTAAACCCTCAAGCAATTGTCAGAATAGATGTAAGATAAATTCCTTAAACTATTTACAAAAGACATACCTAAACAGAAGGAGACAAAAAGCTGGAGCACACCTGTGGGGTTAGCAAGGGGACCAATGTGGCTGGAGTGGGTGGGGGGAGGGAACAGCATTAGGAGAGGGACTCACAGGTAGCAAGGACCAGATCATGCAAGGCCTTATAAATCGTAGTAAAGTCCTCTGAGTAAGGCAAGGGTTTTGAGTGAATGCAATTCTAGTTTGAAATGATCGTTCTGGGCAACGCTGAGAAAGAATGAATTGGAGCAAGGGCACGTGCAGGAGACCACTTAGGGGGCAAGAGAATAACCCAGACAAAAGCCATGGTGATGTAGACTGGAGTAATGACCGTGGAGGTGGTGAGAAGTGCTGGGATCCTGGATATGCTTGGAAGGTAGGACCAACAGGATTTGCTGAAGGACTGGTTGGAGGGATGTGAGACAGAGAAAAAAGTCAAGACTGATTTCAGGCTTTTGGATCCGAGCTCCTAGAAGGATAAAGTTGCCATTATCTGAAATGGAGAAGACAGTGGATGGAGCAGGACATTTTGAGGGGGAAGGAGTGGGGGATAAGGATACTAGCAGCTCCACTGTGGATATCTTAAGTTTGAAATGTCTACTAAATTAATCCAAGTGAGATTTCAATACACAGTTAGACACACATGCCTGGCAATTATGGGAGGATTTGGGGCTGGAGATACACATTTGGAAGTCATCAGGCCCTCAATAATATTCAAAGCCATGAGCCTGAATGAGCTAAGGAGTGAGTGTCGAGAGAAGTCCAGGAACTAAGCTCTGGAAAAATCCAGTGTTCAGATCCTGGAGAGTTGGAGAGGCACCAGTGGCAAGACTAAGCATAAACAGCTAGAGAGAGAACCTAGGAGAACGTAAAAGGTATGGTATCTTCAAAGCCAACTGAGTACGATGTTTCAAGAAGGAGAGAGTCATCATCTGTGTGAGATGTTGCTGATGGGTCAAATAAAACGAGGACTGAGCATTAACTACTGGTTAGCAACATAGGCTAGTCTGATGTGAAAAGACAGCTGTGCCAATCAGATTCCCTGATTCAGGAAATGTAACAAAGACTGAAGCAGCAAACAATAGGAGCCAATCTGGACAGTCTTCTGCATTGCTTTTTTGCATTGCTTTTTTTCCCCCCAGCAAACAGTAAAAATAGCTAACCTTTCCCGAGTGCTGGCTATGTGCCAAGAACACTATTATGATGCCTATTTTTAAATAGAGAAAGTGGGGCTCAAAAAAGTCAAATAACTTGCCCCAGGTCACTCAGCTGGTAAGTAGCTGAGCTGGAATTCCAATCCATGTCATGCATGTAATCATGCATACCTCTGCTTAGTTAAGCGGAAGTCTACACTTAGAGATGGAATTCAACATTTATAAAGTACCAATTTGGGGCCAGGTACCTTGTGTTTGCACACATTTTCTCACTGAACTCTCACAAAAGCCCTGAGATAAATATCACTACTACTGTCATTTTAAAGGTGAGAAAACAGAGGATCTACTGGGTCTCACTAATGGTCCCACGGGGGGTTGGGGGGCAGTGAGGAAAGAACTCAAGCATGGGCATCTCTTGGACCACAGCTCTGCCTATCCCCGGTCTGTACCACCACACCTGCCCTTTGCACGGGGTTAGCTGAGACTAATCAGGCCAGGACATGGCTGGGGAACCTCAGAGACCTGATGTTGCCCCTACAAACTCATCACTTTGAGGACCCTTGGTGGTTTTGAAGGATGTGACTGAGACCCCCAGTCTGAGTCAGCTCCAGGAATCCCAAGGCGGGCTTCCCAGCTCCCCCAGAACCAGACCTGTGCTCTCTCCAGGGGCTGGACCTCTAATTTTAAAGCATAGACTGAGTATGGGACTGAACCCCATTTCCAACCCTTTCCTTCAGGCATGCTGGACTGTCCCTACCTGTCCGGTGGTGAGGGAACGGCTGTAGCCAGGGATGGAGCTCCGGGGATGGATCCGGGGTGGGACACAGCAGCTGGGAAAGGACAAAATTCCATATTCAGAATGGGGGTCTGCCAGAAAGGGGAATAACAGCACTAGGGCCCCTGAGCAGGTTCTATCCCTCAGAAACCCCCAGACAGGGATCCTCCCAGGAGACACCTGGGTGAAGGGACTCTCCCAAAGAGGCACTCAGATTGGAGCGATCACCAAGGACCCCTCTTTATGTGGGGCAGGGTAAGACTCCCCAGTTGAACCCTAAGCAGGGAACCCCCCAGTATCAGCTTCCCACCCCAAGCCCTGGCCCTCCCTGTCCTTACTTGATCCGGGCCTGGTCCACGCTGGAGGAGCGGCGGGAGGTGAAGCGCCGGGCCACCGCTTTGGGAGATGTCTTGGGGCTGCCATCTGAGTCTCCGCTCTCCTCATCCCCCATGGCCTTGATGTAGCTGCCGCTCCGCATCCTGCGGCAGGGGATCTCCCCGTCCTTGCCCCCAGTGGGGTAACCCCCCCAGTCATCTTGCGGCACCTGCGGGGACAGGGGCTTCTGTCTCTCGGACGCGTCCCTACTACATCTAGAAGCCAGGACCCTCTGTCCCCACTGCCAACGGGAGGTGCTCTGTTAGTTGGAGCAGGCCTCGCTCAGGGACATGTGGAAGCAGAGCCAGAAGGTTTCAAGCTGTCCCCTCCCTTACGGGAGATGCCTCATCATCTTTCATGGACCTCTTACTACTTAACTGAGGTGATATGCCAGGAGTCAAGAGGATGAATATCAGAGGCCAAAGTGACCTGGGTGTTGACCCACCCCAGCAGTGAAGTATCACCTGCCCCCACCTTTCACCCCTCCTTCTCCTTCCTCCTCTTAACCTGCTGACATCTCAAATCCTCCAACTCTTCCCTCCTTCCCTCTCCGAGGAGCCACTGAGGGCTCTAAGCAGGCAAGTGCCATCAGATTTGTTTCAGAAAGAGCATTCTGACAGTCCATAGGGGGGATGCACTGTGTAGGGCTGGGAGCAGGGCAGGGGATGGAGTGGCAGGAGGGAGACCAATTAGGAGGCTGATGCTGTTAGCCAGGCAAGAGATGATGAGCCTAAATTAAGACCATGACAATGAGGGGGACGAGGAGATGGAAATGAGGTGTTAAGGAGCATCAGTGAGTCTGATTAGATGTAGGGGGCGAGGGGGCGAGGGGGCGGGGAGGAGCCGCAGATGACTGGGAGGCTGCTGGCTGAGGACCTGGGGGATGGTGCTGTCGCTCATGGAGCCACAGAATCCCAGAGAAACAAGTTTGGGGGAGAGCTGATAGGTTAGGGTTAAGCATCTTTAGTTTGGCAGTGAAATGCCGAGCAGGTGGTTGGGTGTTCGGTTCTGGAGTTCAGTGGAGAAATCTGGGCTGGAGGCAGACATGTGGGAGTCATGGGCGGCAGCTGAATCCACAGGGGTGAATGAAACAGCCCAGGGGAAAGAAAGAGAGCTGGGGAGGGATCCAGTGACATTTCAAAAGGGGACTGCAAAGAAAGGAAGAAAAGCCTATGAAGTCACCTGAGGAGGAGTGGGCAGAGGGGTAGGAGGGAAGTCAGGAGAATGCCATGTCATGGAAACAGGAGACATTTCCAGAATAAAAAGAGTTGATAATGTCAAATGCCACAGTGCATTCAGAGGTTAGTAATTCGGGCTCAGGAGTTAGATCCATGTTCAAATTCTCGCCCCATCACTTGCTAGGCGAACTTGAGCAAAAACTGATTACTCTCTGTTTCCTCGTCTGTGAATTGATAATGACAATTATGCCGATGTCCTAGCGTTGGTAGGAAGGATAAATAAGCCAACATAGTGTGCCCAGCACATAGTAAGTCCTCAATAAATGTTAGCTATTATTATTATAAGCATTGAAGTGGCCTTTTAAAGGGAGCTCTCAAGAGACCACTGGTGACCACTACCAGAACATTTTAGAGGACAGGGGACGTGGATGTCAGACTATAGTAAAGGGGAGAATTAAAGGAAGTGAAGATGTAGATTCTATGCTCTAAGAACTCGGGTATGAAGGGAAGACAGGAGATGGAAGGGGGTATGGAGTGAAGGAAGGATTTTTTAGGATGAGAAACCTGGGCACATTTCCAGGATAAGAGAAAGCGCCAGTAAAGATAAAGATAGTCTTTAAATGTGGGGACGGAGGGAGTGGGGGACAGTCAGTAGTCAGTTCAGGGATAGAGGGGATCCTGGGGAGATGGGCTCAAGCCCTACTGGAGGGATCAGCCTGGGATGAGTGGTCCTGGCTTTTTCTCTGAGCCAAGAAGGAAGGGGATGGGGGTGGCTAGAGATCTAGATGAGTCTGTAGGTGGGCTGACAGGAAGGTGAGGGAGCCTGTGATGGTTGGCCTACACTAGGAAGAATGAGGTATAAGTGGAGGAATGGGGAAGAGGGCTGGGGCAGGTAGGGAAGACTTCAAACACCTGTTGTAAGGAACAGGTTGAATGGGGTGAGGGTAGAGATTTTGAGAGGGGTCAAGAGTCAGGGAGAACACAGAGTTCAGGAAGGGACACAGACTCTGGGGGTGAGGCTAGGTGAGAGGACAGAAACCAGGATGAGAACAGTGACGCAGGGATGGAATGGGGTCCACAGATAGGGGCAGGGCTCAGCAAGGAGGCTGGAGCTCAATGAGAAGATGGGAACACAGGGAGGAGACGAGACTCCATAAAGCAACAAGGGCTCTGGTAGAAGGAGGGGTTCAGGAGAGGGTTGAAGGAGAGCTGGGATCCAGTGGGAGAAATAGGGTCTCAAAACAAAAGGGTTCAGGATCCAACAAAGACACCTAGTCTGATGGGGCCAGCTTCCCCTGCTTTTGGGCATGGCCCCTGCAGTCTGTTAGTTCTCCCACACACATTTGTTGTGATTCCTTAGGCAATCCTAAGATGCCTTGGACCCCCAAGCCCTGAGGGACCATTCCCTTCCCTGTACTCTCCAGAGAGGAGCTACAGGCGAGCAGAGAGAGGCAGGCCAGCAGATCGGACAGCCAGGGCGCTCTCGGCCACACTGCAGGGCTCCCACTCCGCAGCCACTGCGGCTCCTCACTCCTCTGCAGGACGCTGTGAGGTGCATGTTAAAAAGGAAGCCCCCAGAGAGGTCAGGGCAGCCCTGGAGAAGCAGCAGGGAGCAGCCGTGTGGCAGTGAGGCTCCAGGGACGGCCAGGGCTCAGACAGGGGAGAAGGAAGGTTGCTGTCCCCTCCTCGGCCCCTTCTGCTGGACCCTTCAATTCCCAGCTTAGAGAACCTCTCTACCCAGGGAGGGGGCAATCCAGAAGTCCTGAATCCTAGAAGTCTCCCACCTTCCCTACTGTCTGTTTCCACGTGGCCCTTCTTGCTTCCACGTGGCCCTGTTTTTTTCCCTTGAGCTCTCCCGTAAGTTCTCCACCCAGGAGAGCCCTAACGTGTGAAGAACTTACCAGCAAGGCCAAGGACGCCCAAAAGACACATGCAAGGTCAACTCTCTGTACCTCTGAACATGCTGTAGTCTCTTCCTGGAAGACCCTTAATCCACATCTGCGCTCGACCATCTCCAGCTCCGCTGGGATTCAGTTCAGGCGTCCTCCTCTCCGGCAAGCTGCTCCGAGCAGCCCTCAGCCGCCACCAACCCCGGTGGGTGAGGTGCCTCCTCTGTGCTCCCATGGCGCCCAGGGCTCTCTCCTATCACAGCCTCATCGCTCTATTCTACCTGCTTCCTTGTCTATCCCACCCCGACCTCTGAGCTCTTCACAAGCAATGTCTGTGGGGTCATCTTTGCATCCACAGTCCCCAAGAAATGCTCCCCGAGTGAATGACTGTGGATTAAATATGTAGCATGTGGGTTTGGGGGACAACTCTAAGTCTGCTGGACTTCCAGAACTTGTACTGACTTTTCCTCCCAAACCTATGGCAGGCCTCAAGAAAGCAAGGCAGGGGGGTGCCTGGCTGGCTCAGTCAGAAGAGTGTGCAACTCTTGATCTCGGGGTCATGAGTTTGAGCCCCACGTTGGGTGGAGAGATTACTTAAATAAATAAAACTTAAAAAAAAAAATAAAAAGGCAAGCCAAGGGGTATAGGAGAGGAGCCGGCGGCAGAGAAGAGGAAGGTTGATGGTAGGAAGAGCCCTGAGCCCAGCTCAGTAAGGAGATGGAGAGGGGACAGTGTGGGATGGATAAGGACACCATAAGCAGAAGGGGTCAGAGCTCCTCGCCCCATCTGTAGAAACCGTACAAGTGGGGAGACAGGCTGGGGACAGCATGCCAGCTATCACCTGCGCCACCCACTCCCAAGAAGCCCCGCCCTGGCGTTGTATCTGGGGCTCAGACCAGCGTGTCCCCAGCCCAGGAAAACCTACAGGACAGGCTCCCAGGGTTTTTCCACGGCCTCATGGCGTCCTACTGCGGGCACCCCAGCATGACAAACCCCAGCAGAGGCACATTCTGGAAATAACTGACCTTCATATTCAAACAGTATCTGGACCACCCAGATCGGAGCAGAAAAGAGGTCTGGAGAAGGCCTAGGGGCAGGAGAACTGCTTTCCAACTGCTGACCTCCAATCTCCAGGGAAGCTACAGCCAGGGAGTGCCACGCTGTCCTGTCCACTGCCTACCCTCAACCTCATTCTGCCTCCGAGCTCATGAGACAGAGGCCGGCACAGCTTGTCCAAGCAGCAGGTTGAAGGGAAGTCTTCCTGGCAGTGACACGCAATGTCAGAATAGAAGGGCCCCTTCATTGTACAAACGGGGAAAGCGAGATCCCAAAAGGGGCTCAAGGTGACATAGTGAGGCAGGGTGGAACCTCCCTGCCTCCAGGCCTCCACCACAGGGACAACGGACTTCCATCCAACCCTTCTGATAGCTCCCTGGGTGACAGCACCGATGAAGGTTGAGGACCCTGTGCCCCACCCCCACCAAAGCCTCACCTGCAGATAGTGATAAGTCCTGGCTTTGGCCTTGGCCTCCGGGCCCAGGAGCCCCTTGCCTGGCCCGGCCCCCGGGTATCCATCCCGGCCCTGGCTGACCATCATGGTGTGCCAGGCGCTTCGCTTGACCGATTGTCCATCCAGCGACATGGACATGCCAGTGCAGGCAAGACAGCGGCCTTCCGACCCGCCAGAGCGCCCCTTGAAGCTCAAGTCCCGGTAGGACCCGTCTGGAGCCTCCAGGCAGAAGGGACCCCCAGGCTCCCCAGGGGGCCGCCCACCCGCCAGGAAGCCACTGTCGCTGTCCAAGTTGTCATCGGAGCTCCACCAGCCAGCGGCCTTGGATTGGTGCCGCCCGTCCCCCTTGCGGTCCTTGCTCTTGCTCCTTTTGCCGTGCCTGGACTGGTGGTGGTGGTGGTGGTGGTGGTGGTGGGAGGTGTGGGGGCCTCCAGAGCCCAGGCCAGGGTAGCTGTCTCCCCCAGGGCCACCTCTGCCCTCAGCCTTGGGCCCATTATAGTCCCGCTTCCCTGGGGCCTCCAAAGAGTGGGACTTGGCAAAGAGCTTCTGCACAGAGTGAACCAGGTGCCGGATGCGGCTGGGGCTCTCGCTGCGGGCCTCTGGGGCAGTGCCGGACGCTGGCCCGGGCCCGGGCCCGGCCCCTGCTGGACCTCGCTGGTACGGGAGCGTGTGGAAGCCATCTTGTTGAACGGGCAACTGCTTTTCAAACTGGTCCAGGAGTGTAGAAGGCAGGCGGGGGGCACCCTTGCCCTGAGGGTGGCCCACACAGTCTTCACAGGTGTCGAAGGGGCCCTGGCCGGGGTACATCCTGGGGAAGGTGCTGCTGCCCCCCCCAACCCCGGCCCCCCCTGGCCCTCCCTCGGGGCCTACTGATGGCCCCTCACTCAGGCTCAGGGGCCCTTCAGGAGAAAGGTGTCCCAGGCCGGCTCTCGGGGCACAGAAGCGGGGCTCGGTGGAGAAGGCCTCCCCGGAGCCCAGCAGGTACGGGGCCCTGGCAGCTGGGCCCACGTCCATATGCTGCTGGTCGGCAAAGCGGGCTGGGCGGGGATGGCTACCGCGGTCGCCATGGTAACCCCTCATGGCCTCAGCAAGGGTTCTTCATAGTGCTGGGGGCCAGGCCCCCGGAACCTCCTGGGAAAATAAGGAGAAAAAGGATTCAGATTGAACAACAGGCCACTTCACCTAAAACTCTATTCTTAGGTATTCTGGTATCCCTTTAGGTAATGCATATCAATTTATTGTGAGTAATAGTACTATCTTTCCCCAAATGAGCTTAAAATGCCTTACAACAGTCATACTAGACAAAGACACTCACAAAGGGGGCACCTGCGTGGCTCAGTCGGTTAAGCATCTGCCTTCGGCTCAGGTCGTGATCCCAGAGTCCTGGGATCGAGTCCCACATCAGGCTCCCTGCTCGGTGCGGAGCCTGCTTCTCCCTCTCCCTCTGCCTGCTGCTCCCCCTGCTTGTGCTCTCTCTCTATCTCTCTGTCAAATAAATAAAATCTAAAAAAAATTTAAAAAATAAATCTTAAAAAAAAAAAAGATACTCACAAGGGCACAAAATAATGCCATCATTCGTCAAATGCTGCAAATTTGATACTTATTCATAAGATAAAATGCCCTCAGCCAAAAGGGTTTTTAAAAATCCTTAGGTTACCAAAAATAAAAGGATAGCCAAACAGACATAAAAATATATATATATATTCAAAGAAACCAGTCATTAGGTGAACTAGCTTTTTAACAAGCTGGCTTTAGGCAAACTGATCCAGAGCCACACCTCTGCCCAATGCTGTGAAGAGCCAGGCCTCAGGGTCACAGCCTCCAGCCGCAGTAACCAAACAGAACACTGGACCCTCATCTACGTATCCACCCCCTCCCCTTCCTTCCACACCCTGTTCCTTCCATCTGGCTGCAGGCTTATTCTCCTCCCTCCCACAAGCCCCCACCCACCCACTCCAGGGCTGAGACAGGAAGGAATAACCTAAGATGACTGCCTCTTCCTCTTCTGGGTTCCAAGTGTTCCCCAGTAAAATTTCCCTTTTACCCCCATTGGCCACCCCCATTCCACTGTAGGGGAGTCACCAAGGGAGAAGAAACCATAAAGAAGAGGAACGCTGGCTGTCCAAGGCAGCATCTAAACCCTACACTGCGGGGCACCTGGGTGGCTCAGTCGTTAAGCGTCTGCCTTCGGCTCAGGTCAGGATCCCAGGGTCCTGGGGTCAAGCCCCACATCGGGCTCCCCGCTCATCGGGAAGCCTGCTTCTCCCTCCCCCTCCTCTCCCACTCCCCCTGCTCGTATTCCCTCTTTGGCTATCTCTCTCTGTCTGTCAAATAAATAAATAAAATCTTTAAAAAAATTTAAAATAAAACAATAAATAAACCCTACACTGGGGTTGGAAATCAGGAGTTCCTCCCAGGAACAGCGGGCTGGCAGGGCAGGGAGGTGATGGAGAGAAAGCACTGCAACCAGTGCCCCCGGCCCCCATCCCAGGCTTGCCAAGGCTACAGGACAGAGAGGTCAGCTCTCAGCAAGAACTGCCTCTGATCAGGACTCCAGAGCTGCCAGGGCAGGCGCTACAGCAGGAGGGGATGTCAGCAGGAGGGACAGGGACTGAGGAGCTGGCAGACGGCGCCCTCCCTCATCCCAGACCAGGCTCCTGGGCCATCTGCTGACTAGGAGGGAATGACAGCCTCAAAGACTCCAGACAGCAGCACCTCCGAGACCCAGCCTTCCTTCCTCCCCAACCACCACCTCTCCATACCCACTGTTTCAGGCTGCTTCCAGAATAACCCAAGTTATTCTGATTTCAGAACCTCAATCTACTCCCCATCTCCCAGACTCCTACCACTCACCATCCGGGGTTTCCCATCCTCGGTGTCAGGATCCCCACCACCAGACAGAATCCTAACTTCAGAAGGCTCAGGATCACTGGCTCCTGATGGAAAAGAAAAGGGTAGTGAGCAAAGGGAGAAAGAGATTGTCCCAGAGTCCTCAGAGGACCAGTCTCTGGCCTTGATAGTTTCCCTTCCCAACCCCCCAGACCAGGACTGATTGGATCCCCCATGATGCAGGGCCTTTGGACCCCCAGGGAAATGAAGTTGGCTTCATTATGCAAATACATGCAAATGAGCTTACAGGTTGGACTACCTCCAACAGCAAGTGTCTGTGTGATCTGTCCGTGGTGCTGAGCCACTGCAATTTTTTTTTTCGTTGCCCTCAAATACGATTCCATTCCACAAAATTTGTTGAGCAGCTACCATAAGCAAGACTGAGTGAGAAGTGTACAGAGGTGATTTAAGTGTGGTCTCTGTCATCGAGAGGCTTATAGTCTAACAAGGGAACAATCCTACACGACAGGGGTATTTTAGGTCCCAGTATTTTTGCACAAGCTGTACCCTCCTCCTAGAATCTCCTTCCATCTACTCACCTCAACTCTCTCCCTTGGCTAACACTTACTCAGATGAAGCCCCACCTACCCTCAAAGACTTTCTGTACTCTTATTTTGTGTTATGTCTCTCTATTGGGCTTTCATAACACCCTTGGTTCCTCCATGAAAGAAACCATA
This sequence comes from Leptonychotes weddellii, assembly GCF_054177405.1. Lineage (NCBI taxonomy): Eukaryota > Metazoa > Chordata > Mammalia > Carnivora > Phocidae > Leptonychotes > Leptonychotes weddellii. The sequence goes on from NC_138372.1 coordinate 24,513,122, forward strand.
ACACTGCACTGAAATTGTCTGTTTCAGTTTCTGTCTCCCCAACTAGAATGTGGTCTTCTGCAGGGTAGGAGCCATATCCTAATTATCTCTGAATCTCCAACACCTAACTCAGGGCTTTGTCCAGAGCAGGCCCTCAATAAATGTTCCCCAAGTAGATGAATAAATGACTGGACTAGAAAGGGGTAGCAAACGTTACACTAGTTCAGATAAAAACAAGACCAGACCCAATAGAGGGAAATTGAGGAGGACTTCCCAGAGAAGAATGCATTCGGGTTGTGGAGCAAGATGGCTGTGTATTCCAAAGACAAAGTGGTGGGGGGGAGAGAATTCCCGGAGGAGGAAACAGGAGGCACAAAGGCAGAAGAGGTGGGCAAATAAAGAATTCTTAGGGGGTGGGCTGTGAGAGTTCCAGCATACATTTAGGGTTTGGCAAATACTGGGACGAGGTGGGGGAGAGAGAGATTCATGAAGGAAGACGACTCTGAAGTTTGCAGCAGCCGTGACTGGAAGACTAATGATGCCATTATTAGACACAGGGATGTCAGGAAGAAGAGCTAGCTTTGCAGGCGTGATTAATAGTAGTGGAAGAGACACAGTCAGACATCAGGAAGAACTTCCTGACCCTGAGGGATGTGAGATAATGAAGGGAATTGTGGAGTCTCCTGGAAATCTTCCATAGAGCAGAGGGTGAGACATGCCCAGTCCCTGGCCCACCCTGTGGCCTGGACTGAAGAAGCTGTTGGTTATCTTGCCTGCAGGGAGCCAGGGGTGACCTCACAGCTTGGCTCTAGATAACAATTCTTCTCCACTTCCCTTCTCTGGGAAAGCCGAGGTGACTTCAGACCAAGAGGGCCTCACAAGCAGCTGTTGGAAAAGCTCTTGGAATCATCTCCCTGCTTTGGAAAGAAATTTTGATAGCCTGGTCCTTTGTCCACATCATGGCCCTCCTCCTCTTGCCCCAGGCAGGACCCACGTTCGAGACTCGCAGCACGGAAGTCCACTTTGGCCGAAGCCCAGACCATCTCATTTGCTTTGTCTGTGGTCACATCAACCTGGAGTCTCACTCAGAGCTTCCCAATGGTGGATATTCCCAGGCTCCCCACCGCCAACTCCTCAGCCCCGCCCCGCACAGGGGCTATTGCCAAGCCTCTGAGCCTCCATCGAGAGCTTATCAACCTTCAGTCTCTTTAGCATCAATCCATGTTCTTCCAGCTCTAGTCTCAGGGGAGACAGGCCCCTGTAACTGCTCCTCTCCAAACAAGCTACCCCCGCCTCCCTTACCCATGTCCTATAGGGCAGCACTGTCCAGTACAAAAAGCACAAGTTCTGAAACCAGAAGGTGTGTGACACTAGACAGGTGACCTAATGATGCCTGCTCATCTATCTCCCAGGATCTTAATATTAAATGATAAAATGTATATGAAGCCATTTTATAAACTCTAAAAGATTACACAACATAATCCCTCATGTGAAGCCTTTATTTTGGATTTCCAAAATCCCCACTGTCCAAATACTAAACTGTAATCAAATACAAATTACTGAGGGAAGGAGATATCCAATTTATGGATTTCCTAAAGAAAAGATTTCATTGATGTAGATTGAATTGTATAGTCTTCCTCCTATATAGTATGCCTTACCATCACATTCTCCTGCTGCCACCCTATTACTAAGTGATAGGAAGGCAAAACGAGCTAGGAGGGGACTCATAATTCCAACCATCACCAAGGCCTATGGATTTTGCTTCCTAAAAATAGATCTGCCCACTTATTTCCATACCCACCAAATCATTGTTGGCTGACTAGCTAAAACTCACTCTCAACCTTCTCCCCTTTCCCAGCGCCGCCCCCCCATAACTGGAGGCCACACAATTCACTTTTGGCTAATGATATATGCATAAAAATCTGACGGTTTCCAGGAAGTAGTTTGCCTTTATGATGAAAGGGGTGGAGCCTGCTAATGCCATCCTTCCCCCCCTTTCTTATAGGCTTGAACACAACCATGATGCCTGGAGCTAAGGTAACTACCTTGCCAACAGGAGAGAAAGACCTAGAGAATCACAGAAACGTTAGTCCTGGAATCATTGAGCCCTGGAACCAACAGAAGCAGTTGCCTTCCTCCAGGCCTATATGTGGTAAGGAATAAACTCCTCTTTACTTAAACCATTGTGAGCCAGATTTCCTGTATTTGTAAGCAGAGAGCACTGCTAACTAATTCAATTAACTCAGAACACCATCTCCTACCTGAGCGTCTGCAAAAGCTCCTAACTGGTCTCCCTGCTTCCTTTCTTACCGGGCTTCCAATCCCAATGGCCACTTGGAAACAGAAATCTGATCATGTCACTCCTCTGTTTAAAATTCATCAATGGCTTATTGATGTTCTTAAGATAAAACACCATAACCTGTCCACCAAGGCCTGCAGGGTCCGGCCCTTCCTACGTTTCCAACAATCCTCTCACGACATGTTCCCCCTTGCTTCCTCTGCTCCAAACAGGCCAGTCTTTTTGCAGTCCCATGATCCCTCTCATCAGGGACCTGTTCCCCCTGTCCAGAAAGCTTTGCCCGCCCACCTCTGCCTTGTTAACTCCTACACACCCTTCAGATCTTAGCCCCGTTGTTGCTTCCTCAGGGCAGCTTTCTCTGGCCTCCCTGACTAGGTCAGATCTCCCTGCTGTTTGCTCTCGAGGCACTAGGTACCTGTATAGCTCTTAAACCCGTTACCATTTTCAGTTGGTGTGATTTGGAGATTGTCTGCCTCTCCCACCAGAATGTAAGCTCCATGGAAGTGCAGGAATTTCTGCCCATCTTACCGCATTACCCCAGCCCCTAGAATGATGCTTGGCACAGGGCAGGTGTTTGTGGGGTGAATGTAAGCCCTTCATTTATGGCATCTTATGTAACTCCCACAACTATTCCAAGGGATAGATACTATCCCCCACTTCCGTTTTACAGAAAAAGAAACTGAGGCCGACAGAGGCCCAGGTGCCAGAGTTGGTGGCAAAGCCCGAGGTCATAGCCAGGGCTGCCTCACACCAATGCTTTAGCTTTCCTCTGACCTGTGCTGCTAGCCCAGAGAAGCCAAAGTTACTAAACTGCCATTCTGAAGTAAACACAGTAATGCCAGTGAATTTGTTAAAAAAAGAAAAGGAAAACAAACAAACAAAACCTCCAGAGCTAACCAGAGTGTGGTTTCGCCTTTTCCCCTGTGCAGTAAGTGCAGTAAGTGGGGAGTGGAGGAGTGCTTTCTAGTCCAGTCATTTATTCATCTACTTGGGGAACATTTATTGAGGGCCTGCTCTGGACAAAGCCCTGAGTTAGGTGTTGGAGATTCAGAGATAATTAGGATATTAGTACCAAGTCCAAGGTCAGATAAGTACCGAATAAAGGAAGCTCCCTAAAGCCCTATGACAACTCTGGGGGCTGGTGCTATTTTCCCCATTTTCCTGCACCAAGGCATCTATCTACCATCCCAGGGCACAGAGGGTTGCCCAGATGGTGAAACTCTGGGCCCAGGGAAGCAGCCTCTTTTGCAATTGCCTGCGCTAGCTGGGAAGTGGGGAGTGGAGGAGTCTGGGAGGGTGCCGTGTATGACAAATTCTCTGATGCAGCTCAAATCTATCTGGGAATGGAAGAACTGGCACGCATGCCGTCACCAAGAAATTACCCAATTTAGCACCAACTACACAATCCAGCAATTAGTTTCTTAAACCGGAACTTGCTGGGGGCTGCCAGGCTGGCGGGGTTGTTGTTACAAATCTCACTGGGAAACCAGCTGTGTAATTCGCCAGGAGGTTGTCACTGCCCCAAGCAATTACCTTCCAGAAAAAGAATGGACCAGGGAGGAAGGAAAAGGGCTGCAGAGGATCGAGTCAGAGTTTCTTCCTCTTCTCTCCCCCAGGGCCCTGCCCAGCCAACTCAGGTGCTTTTCCTTTCTTGAGACCCAGGCAACTCCCAAACTCCCTGGATCAAAGCAGTTATCGGTGCAGATTCTGTGGTCAGGCTCTCTGGGTTCAAGTCCCTTTCCACTCACTTGCTAGCTCTGCGTACTTGGGCAGCCAATTCGCCTCTCTTAGCCTATTTTCTCATCTGTAAAATGGCGGTATTAGAGCCATCAGAAAGGGATTAACAACAATGTGATGGTTAACAAGGTAAAGCATATAAAGCCCTTAGAACTGTACCTGGCATATGGTGAATGCTTAATAAAAGGAGCTCTCATTATCTGTTTTCCTTTCTTTTTCTTTTTTCTTTTTTCTTTTTTTTTTTTCTTTTTACTTCCTCCATTGGTTTACAGTGTGACCCTTGGGTGGGTCACTTAATCTCTCCTGGACAACCATATAAGATCAAAGGTATTCTGCTAGGGAAAAGGCAGCAGGTCTTAGTCAAGACTGTCCACGCCTAGGCACCAGGGAACCAGGAGTATTTGGCAACGGCCAATGTCTCAGAGGCTGACACAAATCGATGCGGTAGGCAAAGCAAAGATAAAGATTCCAAAAATCAAATATTAACCAATTCATGCCTTCCCCATGAAGCTGTCTGGGAAAGCTACAAGCTGGACACACTGGTCCAGATGGCAGCAAAGGGGTACAGTCGCTCTCTGGCTGGGGATCAGCCCCATCTAGTCCCCTCACACTGGAACCTATGAGATCATCCCCATACCACTTCCAACACAGCAGAACTTGCAGCAAGTGAGGTCTGGAACTCATTTTGCTGCTGCAGGCCTGGCCTCCTACAAGCCTGTGGGTGGGCCACGTGTGCTCTTGGGACCCCAAAGTTTCAGGCTTTGCCCACCCATCCCCCTTTCCTGTGTCAACCAGAATGGCCAGGACTCTGCCTCAGTTTCCCTGTCCAGTCCTCCCCACCCCCTGTCCTGACAGCAGCATTTGTGGTGGGGGCTGTATGTCCACTATAAAAGGGCTAGCTACTGGGGAGCCTTAACACAAAGCCGAGGACCTGTAGCCCACTGTCCTCTACACAGGGGTGGGCATTCCTCCCCCGGCTGCCTGCCTCTTCCTGCATCCAGTTTTGCCTGAGCCCCCTTGAACCATTCCACACTGGCTTGGCCCAGCTGCCTTTGGCAGGATCTCTTGTAGCTGGGCTGGTGCCCTTGTCCCTGGCCTCTCTCAACCCCACCACCAGCCCTGTTGCTGAAGACTCAGTATGTCTTGTGCCCAGCCCCGGCCCTTAGGACCCCAGAGAAAAACCTCCTCCTACCCTTACTTCCTCAGAAAATGGAGAAGGCAGGAGGAAGAGAATAGAAGGAGGGAGGCTCGGGGTCTTTTTCATTCACCTTTATTACTTTATTTAATCAACTCTTCCTTGGGGCGTTAGGGTAGGAATTTTACAGAAAATGGGCTTACTGCTCCAAAACACTCGAGACATTTAGGCAGAGCCAAGTCTAAATCCATCTCCTGACCCATTGGACAGTGCTCAGTCTGTGAATAACCCACACTACCTATAATCTCTTTGAAAATCCCACCTCAGGGGGCTTTGCACTTGATGTTCTCTCTGCTGGAACGCTCTGCCCCAGATATTCCCATGGCTTCCTCTGCCTCATCTTTCAGGTCTCAGCTCAGAGAGGCCTTCCCTGACCACTCGCTAACTAAAGTTGAACCCCATCCCCCAGGTATGCTCTACATCACCCTGTTTCATTGTCTTCATAGCACTTACTGCTCTTTGAAATTATTTTCTTTATTACATGTTTATAGTATGTCTCCTGATAGTAGAACATAAGCCCCAGCAGGACATGGACTATGTCTGTCTCATGTGCTGCAGTATTCTGAGTGTCTTGAACAATGCCTGGCATTAATAGGTGCTCAAAAAATATCTATTTGGGGGCGCCAGGGTGGCTTAGTCAGTTAAGTGGCCAACTCTTGATTTTGGCTCAGGTCCTGATCTCAGGGTCCAGGGATCAAGCCCCATGTCAGGCTTCGCACTCAGCGGGGAGTCTGCTTGGGATTCTCGCTCTCCCTCTGCCCCTCCCCCCATTCATGCACACACTCTCTCTCTCTCTAAAGTAAATAAACAAATCTTTAAAAAAATACACCTATTTGCATGAATGAAAGTCTTCACTCGCCACCCTCATCCACTCTTCTCCTGTGCCCAACAGCCAGCAGAAAGGACCTCTACTCCTTTCCCTCTAAAGGCTTTAGAGAGTCCCTGAAGGATTGGTATTAGAAATCCAGCCTCCAAACCCAGCCCTGCTCTTCGTACTTATCTAGCCCTTCTCAATTGGGCAGATACAGATGGTTCTTTTCCAGCTGCATCTGGGTCTCTCCAGATGTGCCCCTTTGCACAGTTCAAGAAAGGCGTTTGGGGGAAATGGGAAGAAAGAGTGGGGTAAATGACTCTCCCCCACCCTGCAGAGAAGAATGAGACTCTAGGGAGGGAATCTCAGGGTCTGGGGTCTACCAGCCAGCCCCGAGTATGTCCCTTCAATCGGATGCTCTGGGCCCCAGCTCCTCTCCCAGCTGGGGCCACAGAGCCAAGAGACACCAGAAGCAAAGTTCAGGCTTCCTCCTCCTTCTCCAGGGCTGCGAAAGGCCCTGTGAGACACAGTTCAGCCTGATCCCAATCCCCACCTCATGCTCCCTAATTGCAGCCATGGCCAACTGCTTTTGGCCTGCTCTTCCCTTTCTGCCAAGTGAACCAATTCTCAGGCTCTTCTGCCTTGTCATGTCCATGTTCTCCCTCCTGAAGTTCTCCAGAGCCTTCCTGGGGCAGTCATCCCTGCCCACTGCTGCAAGGCAGGACTCCCAGGACCACACTCCTATAGGACCCTCGTCAGGGGCAGCTAGTAAGAGAGAATGTGGGTCTTGAATTAAACTATTTGGGTTCATGTCCCAAGTCCACCACTTACTAGACATGGGGCTTAAGGGGGCCCTTCATCTCTCCTGAGTTCAGTTTCCTCAACTTCCACATGGGAGCAAGAATGTTTCCTTTCTCATCATGATGTCCCAAAGATTAAGATAATGCAGGTAAAATGTCCATCAATGCTATTAACAATGGAGGGGGGAGGACCACGAAAATGTGTGAGGTCTGGAAGCAGGGTCTCTAAGAGGGTTTCTCAAATGGCCTTGGGCAGAGGCTGTAGCCATGCCTGACTTAGGTTTGGACCAAAAATGGGTGCTCTGAAAACTCATTTATTTCATGTTTCCCCGGGACTTTGTTTGCCTGAGCTCCTTCTGAAGACCCCCCACACCTTGAGAATGCTGAAGACAGCAGAGCAGCCCTGGTGGCCAAAGATGGTGGCACCTGAGACAACTAGAGGCCCTTGATTTGCAGGCCCCACCAATCCCTGCAGCCAGGGATGGTGGTATCTCCTCCAGCTGGAATATGGAAGGAAAAGCCCAGTGACCTTATTGCTGGGTATTGGAAAGACAGTCTTCTGCCTCCAGCTATTATATTGTAGCCTACCTACATGACCCTGAAAAACTTGTTTATCTGTCTGAGTCTCCATTTGCTCATCTGTAAAATAGGGATAATACCTACCTCCTAAGGTTGCAGCAATGAGAAAATAAGCTGATCTGTCCAAGGCAATGGACACATATGTTTCCATATGTTGGCTTCTCTGGACTTTAGCACCCTAGTGCCTTCTGTTATTTGTATGTGTTTGATGAAATTTGGGCTGCTGCCTCTGCTCTGGCCTCCAGACTTCATCTTACCAGAACCATCAGAGAACAACAGGTAGGATCCCAAGGCCATGGCAAGGGTCCACTGGGCAGCAGCTTCTCAGCCAGGCCAGGCCCGGCCCATGGCCTTTCTTACCCTCTGGCCCAGCTGTCTGATGGAGTCCAGAGTTTAGGTCTGCCTCCCAGGTTAGCACACTGTCCTATTAGCAATCTGTGTGAGCTTAGACAGTGGCTGCCTGTGTCAGGGCCTGGCTCCTCCTCTGGACCTCTCCTGCAGGGGAGTCACACACAGGGCTAGGCCCCACACGGCCCCATGAAGTCTGGTTGGTTGGCACACTACCAGGTTCACAGGGTAACACCTCCCAATCCTCAGCTCTACCTGATCCTGACCCAGCCTCTAGGTTGTCTTAGCCTCTGCTCTCCTCTCTAGATTTCTGGGTTAGCAGGAGACAGGACCACAGGGGGAGACAGTATGGAAGGCCTGTCCTCCCAGCTTTGCCCTCTGAGGTGTTCTTCCAAGAAAACTTACCTATGAGTGGCCCCCCATCAATCCCAGGACAAAGCAGTCGCTACCTCCTCTTAGGTCCCATACTTCCACACAGTAGGGTAAATTTTTTTTTTTTTTTTAAGATTTTATTTATTTATTTGAGACAGAGAGAACAAGAGACAGAGAGCATGAGAGGGAGGAGGGTCAGAGGGAGAAGCAGACTCCCTGCCGAGCAGGGAGCCCGATGCGGGACTCGATCCCGGGACTCCAGGATCATGACCTGAGCCGAAGGCAGTCGCTTAACCAACTGAGCCACCCAGGCGCCCAGTAGGGTAAATTTTATTTGCAGACGCTGAGCTCCTTGAAAACCAATCCACCTGATCTGTCTCAGCATGGACAAGACCTGGCATACAGTAGGTGCTCAGTAAGTTCAGTGACTGAGCCATCAAGAAGGAGTACCCCTCAGATGGGGCACAGGGAGCAGAGGAAAAACAGAAGAAGGCAGGAGGGAAATGACTGCGTGCGGCTGGACCAGAACGCCCCAACAGGCAGAGCTGTTCCAGGGTGGTGGGCTCCCTGAAGAACTGGGTGTGTCCTGCCTCGTGAGGCATGCAAGCAGAGGCTGGAGGGCTGCTCTGGAGGATGCTATAGAATGGATTCAAGCACCGAACACATTTCAGACAGACAAGCCCTGGTGCCTTTCAACTCTGGATTCCAAGGCACAGCTCTTTGAATGCCTACAACTAAAAAGCCATGGTATCAAGCACTTTCATTACACTTCTTCACGGCGCCCTTGAAAACTCTCCTCTGCAGGAGCTACCATTTTTACTTCCATTTTACAGATGAGGAATTGAGGCTTAGAAATGCAAAGAAAATTGCCCAAGGTCACCGAGGTGGTGGAAGAGGGATGGGAATGTGGTCTGAGTCCAGGCCCAACATTCTCACCCACGGAGAGACCAAGCCCCAGCAGGTCAAAAGTAGCATGTCTCTCTGACCACAGTGGTTTGATGAAGCCACCAAGTGGACCCCCGGTGTGCCCTGACTCATCACTCAGCCTCAGAAAACCTCCATCCCTGCCATCCCTCCCTCGCGCACGGGCACATGCTGCTTATTCACAGTTTAACATATGTGCTCATCCAAAGTCAGATTACAAAGCCATGCAGATCATCCAACACAACTCACGTGGCATGTCATATATAGTCATCGTCACCTAAGGTGCACAGATACACACGCACTTGTTCCCACAAGGGCTCACACACCTCTACATCTTTATCCAGTGGACGTTGATGCTTATACACACAGAAGCTGCACAGATACAAACCTCACTTACATGTTCATTCACGTGTTTATCCCCATACAACAGATATGTATGTTCATTTCACATCACTCAGGCACCCACATCTGCTCAATGTCATACACCAAATCCTCCCCCAACAAGAACTTTATCCATTGTTCCCAGATCCAGTACTAGGCCCAGGTGAGCAATGATGCTCCCTCCCTCTGGGGTTGGCCAGGCAGCCCTGAAACGGGGAGAAGACTCAGCCTGCCTGTGATGGATGGAATTAATCTATTGAGCTGGAGAAACTAAATAATTAAATCCCTAATCACCCCCCAAGCCAGCCCAGGCCAGTATAGCTGAGGGAGGGAGGGGGTTCTGAGGCCCAGACCAATATCCTAGAGAGGGGGAGGGGCTTGGGAAGAAAGGCATAGACAGAACCCTCTAGGAATGTTCTCTGGGAGGAGCTCTAGCAGGCAGGGAGACAGACAGACATGGTTCTCAAGGGTCACAGGCTCTCCCTGTCCATGCTTGAGAAGAGAGCATACCACCATCCACTAATACAGAGCGGTCCTCCTCCAATCCTCCCCAGAGCCTTCCTGCCCCTCCAAGGATGCATCCTGGGAGTGTATGGAGATGGCAGACAGGACACTCAAACTGCCCAGGACTGTGGCTGCCAATGGGGTCCGACCAAAGTGGAGCCGACATAGGATCAGTAGGGCCCTGGCACACCCCTGCCTCACTCAGAGCAGGCCCCTCCCCAGCCTGGTGCAGATGGCAGGGAAGGACCCCTCCACACAGGTGCACCTGCTTTCCTCAGGAAGTGGGTCCAGCACGTGGCTAATAGGCTGAGGATGGGGCAGAGGCCTGGGCAGGGGGGCTCAGGGAAATCAGCCTGGGAGCAGGCCCCAGTCCCATTGGCTGAAAAGTGGGTCATTTTCCTTTTGAAAAATAGTGAGAAAATGGAGAAGTAGGTCGGGCTCTCATCCCCTCAGCCCCAGGCACCATCCCGGACTTGCAGGGTGGGGAGAGAAGAGATCTGCACATGCCACAGCCCCATCTCCCCCAGGACGCTGCCCGGGGAGGCCCCCAGCACAAGAGGCCAAGGTCATCAGCATTACTCAGGACACCCAAGGACATGCGCACTCTGAGGCCAGGCCTGGAGCTCAAGCCCCACCCTGCCCTGGGGGCTCTGGGGTGAAAGCTGCTAGGACCGGACCACTGGCAGGGTGGGGGCTCCAGCACGTAGGACCCTGAGGAGCCTCCTCCCATCCTCACGTCTGTCGTGATACCTCCTCTCCTCTCTTCTCCCTTTCCTCTTCGTCCACGTGGGCAGAGTCGTTGCCATGACACCACGGGCAGGTGGGCGGCTCTGGCGGCAGTTTCGGCCCAACCCCCAAGCTCCGAGCCCAGGTGGGAGGGGAGCGGCGGCAGCGCCCCCGCCCCTCGTCCAGATGGAGAGGAGATTGGCAGAAGGCCCCCAGACACCTAGAACCTGCAAGGGGCTCGAGCCCTGGCCTCTGGGGGATGAGGCAACGCGCGCGCAAGCTTGGAGGTCTGGGGGAGGAACTCTCAAAGGATTTCAGGCCTTAACCGCCCCTACCCCAGGTCGGGGAGCGGCACGGGGAGGGGCTGACCCACCTCTCCCACTTCTTCTCTTTCTCAGCCGGCCCTCCTCCCAGCCTTCCCCGTGCCCCAAGTCTCTGTCCCTTCCCGCGGGCCGCCGATTGGCCCCTCCTGAGGTCTAGACTCAGTCCCTCACGGTGCTACACGAGCGCGAGTCCCCGTGTCTCTTGGCAGAAAGGATAACGGCCAAAGTTGAGACTCTCAGAGAGATTCCTCCCTTACCCCCAAACCCCTGGCCTGTCCTCTGGAATTCGGGTCCCTTTTCCCTGGGTACGCCCACATACCTGAATTCACATCACAGCCTGGGGGGGGGGGGACCACTCACTCCTGAGCCCATACTTGGCCAAGGCACCCACCCTACCAGGAGAGAGGACCCAGAATGGAGCAGGGAGAGGAAGAGAGGAGGGAAAATGCTGTCTGAGGAGGCTGCCCTCCCTCCACATCGGGCCTCAGGAAGTCTGGACCGGGCCTCAGCTCAACGGCTCTGAGCACTCCTTTCGGGGTCCGCATGCCTCTGTCTCAGTTCTAAGTCTCTGTGGCTCTGACCTCCTAAGACCCCTCCCACTGTTCAGGACGTTGTTCCTGAAGGCAGGAGCCCTGTATCACTGACCAAATGGAGCCAGAGGGACCCCTACACGGCAGCCCTCTGCAACCTGGCTGGCAGGGGTGGGCGTATGTGTGGTGGCGGTGCCAAGACCCAAAAGGAAGGGAGAATGGTCAGCCAAGGTTAGCTGGAGGGTGTCCAGCTTGCCATGGGTGTTCATGACATACACACTGCATACACACATAAAGACATTTTTACTTTCTTCCTTAGCCTTCTCCAGCTAAGACAATAGATCTGAGTGGCTAAAGTCACAGGTGTGCACGCGTGTGCATGAGAGTGCACACATTCTATCTCCTTTTCTCCACCTCCACTGCCAGTGTTCGACATCGAAGCGGCCCTCATCCTAAGTTCTCACCAAAGCTATTTCGGTGGGTTCCTAACTGGTCTCCCTGTCTCGCATCTTGGTCCAACCCCATCTATTCTCTTCACTGGCTGCCAGTGTGATCTACCTAAAATACGTTTATTCAAAAAATATGTGTTGAGCACCTACTAAAGCCATGCACTCCTCTGGACACAGCAGGTAGAGTAGCAAACACAACGGGTGAAGCTCATTCTGAAGAAGTTCATTTTCTAGTATAGAATGTACGTTAGGCTGTATAAAACGTATATTCCCTACATACACCCCTGAGCACCACAGTATCTGATCAACCTTGGGCTCGGTTCAAATATATTTAACAACGGAGTGGGGTGAGGGGACAGAAAGACAAGGGGATATCTAAGGTAGACTGTGGGTGAGGCCTCTCCAAAATAAAAGTGACTTTTGAGCAAAGACGAATAAAGTGAGGGAGCAAATCACATGGATATCTGGGGGAAGAACTTTTCAAGCTGAGGGAAAAATTAGTACAATGGCCTTGAGGTGGGCCTGTGCTTGCCATCTTTGGGGAACCAAAAGGAAGTCCTTGTAGGGGTGGCACCTGAGATCAGGGAGGTCACTGGAAGCTATTTTACACACGGCACTTATGTCACAGAGGCCCCACTAAGCATTATGGATTTCACTCTGAGATGAAAAGCCATTGGAAATGCATGACCTCATCTTACTCAGGCTGCTTTTGCAGGGGAGAATCTATGGAGGAGGGCCTGGCAATGGTGGGAGTAGGGAGACCATCTGGGACATTTCCTGTCACTGAAACACCTTTTCCTACAGTTGTCCACCTGGGGAACACCTGTTACAACTTCAAGCTGTAGCTCAAAGGCCTCCTCTCCTATGGCTCCTTTACCAAGCCCCTCCCTTCCCCACTCCAGAACTGACCAACGTCTCTGTAGGTCTCCACCACCCCAGTGACCACTTATGTCCTCCCACCTTCCTCAACACTCTCCTTACTTGGTTTCAGGTCTTTCACCTTCTCTAGATTATAAGTTACCTGAGGTCGAGAACCATCCCCAGTGTCCAGCACAGAATGTAGCAGATCACAGGCATAAAATAAACATTGGCTGAATGAGGCGAGGCACTGGGTGAGGCACAGGTGGTGGAAAAGGGACTATTTTCAGGCTGTTGTTAACATGTGAGCGGGTGAGTGAGGTGCACAGGTATGTGCTCACCGGCTGCAATCAGGCCAGTGTTAGCAGATGCCCACATATTTCTGCATACTCTGTTCATATGTGTATATTTGCTAGCATGCATGTACATGTTGACAAATCCCTGTGTTGATCTACACATTCCTGTAGATTCGTTCATGTGTGTACATGTTAGAAAGTGCATTTATGTCAAGATAGGCATATTAAAGCATAGACAAGTAATATACACATATACACGTACACACGTATTGCCACATGCCCCACAAGTGTGAGGCTCATACACACACTTGGGCCTCTCTAATATCCCTGCCCCCTTCACCCACTAAGCCCCCCTTGTTCTGCTTGATTCTTAAAATGTCTGTCGTCATGTTAGTGTTTAAGCTCCCATACCCTCTTCCCACATACACTCCTGAGCACCATAGCATCCGATCAGCCTTGGGTTGGGCTCCCTCACTCAGCTGTCTCCAAGGCCTGTATAGGTTTCTCCTCTGCAAATCCCCATCATATGGATGGTAGTGAGGAACAGTTGGGTCCCCGTGACATGAGAATTTGAGACACCTCAGGAGGCTGCTTTCTGGAGAAGAGCCACAGGCATCAGGGTGGATCAAATTCAAGTGTGTGGGAAAACAACTTTTGGACAGCCCCAGTGTTCAGTCAGAATCTCTCACTCTCTCTCTCATTCTTTCTCTCTGTCACATTTACTCATATGACCCAGTTTATGTAGATATATTCACATGCTATTAATCCATGTGTGCACATATGTGTCCCCCCACACACGCTCACATGCAAACTTACACTTACATATATGCATTGTTGGGTGAGCACCCCAACACACACACACACACACACACACACACGGGTTTAATTAAGTCATTGCCTTCAAAGTCACATATATACATGGATGCACACATAAAGTTATACATACATAAACCTATATATACATGTGTCCACACTTCTACACAAAATCATAAATGTGTTTGAACACATTCACACAGCATACTCATGCATATGTGTGTACACATGCACAGTCACAGACCCACTCACAGGCAGCAATACACATGCATGTGCACCAGAATAGCGGAGCTATCCAGCCCCTCCCCTAGTTTCTGTCCTGCGCACAAAGCCAGGAGTCCATATTCTCTCCAAGGGACATCACAAGTTTGCACTTGCTCTCTTTCCTGCCAGTCTCCCACTTCTCCATTTGGAAAGTTGTTCCTACTATCAATAGGATATGCCCCACTCCTGGACACACCCCATTCCCACCCACTCTCAGAAGAAAAAAAAAAGTCATTCTAAAAATGGGCTGTTATCCCCTTGTCCCATGCCTGTAGTAACCAATATTTCCTCAGACAACCTGGGGGATCAGTTGCAACGAAGCAGGTGCACCTTGGAATAGGTGCACTTTTTCCACACCCAAGAGGCAGCCCCCACCCGCACCCCCATGTACATATACAAGTCTTTAATTCAAAAAAGGGAAATAAAAAGAAAACATCAAGACCAGAGTTTTTCCTCCCAGTACCTCTGGGTATAGTCCACTGCTCCCAGACTCCAAAAGAGTTATTGGGGCACAGGAGGAAACAGTCAGAAGATTATCTCTGGGCCCTCAAACCTCCTGGGATGCTGCTCTTCTTCCCTAGAAGGCAACTTCACGATGTCCAGTGAACCCCTTCCATCCCAGCCCAAGGACCCTGCCAAAGAGAGGCCAGACCTTAAGGCTTGAAAATGTAACAGTGGTGACCTTGGCTCAAGATAACAAAAGAAGCAAGTATTTAAAAAACAGGAGCTAGGTAGGGATCAGGGAGGGGAACTGAAGACAACTCCCATCAGGAAAGTGGCTGCTGGAACATTGGATCATGAATAGCAGGACTCTCCAAGGGGCCAGGGAGAGGGGGGTGGACATCCAGTATTCCATGTGGGGGTGGAGGGGTGACTGCTTCAGGCAGTAGCTGCAGCTCCAAAGTAAAGTCTTATCAAAGCTGTTATGTAACTAAGGGAGCTGAGTGGAGCACAAACACCTCCCCTCCCCAAACAGGCACCCACACCCACACCCACCACCTCCCAGCACCCACAGCATAGGAAAACTCAGCTCCTCCCAAGCAGCTAGAGAAGAGAAGAATCATCTTGATGAGTTACATCAAAAACATGATGGGTGATGGGCTCCTTATTAACTAGAAGTCACATCTGGGAAAGAATGAACTGGCTCAGTTTGGGGTCCCTAGATACTTCCCCCTTTTCTTGAACTCCCTGCCACACCCAATTTTTGTCCAGCATCATCTGGAAACCCTCCCTGCTCTCCTCTCAAGAAGGATCCCATTTGAATATTTGATTGTGCTCTTGGGGATGGAAGGTGAAGCTGCCATCAACACTTCCTGCCTGTTGTTCCCCACAGTCTCATCTGCATGTCCTGACATTTGGCTCTCATCCCCCTGGGATGACAAGGGAAGGGACCTGGAGAAATAACTCCTTGCTCAATTCCCTTCAGAGTTACAAAGACAAAGCACAAGAATCCAGAAAATTGAGATGACGCTAGGTTGGTGGGAAAAAGATTTCCAAGGAAGCTGAAGATTGAAACCTAGACCATATACCCTAATTTGTGGGGTTTTTCTCTTCCCCAGATCTTCCTCTTTTCCCATTGCCCTGTCTCCAGTAGCCTCCTCCTTTTCTGCTCCATGGCATTGAACAACCCCACCCACTCCTTGAATCCTTTGCTTGGAAATCTTCCTCCCCAATAAAAGTCTCTCCCAAATGCTGCTCTAAGCTGTGGTTGGGGTGGGCAGAGAATGAGACAGGCTTGCAGAATATTTCACTGTCCCCTGTCCTCAATTCCAAAGTATGCTGGGCAGAGGGGTGCCACCTAGTCAATCAAATTGTCCTGAACTCCTGAGACCTATCTACCCCAGGCCTAATAGCAAAACCTAAGCTGTCCTAATCCAGAACTGCCTTGAGCCTGAACTCGTGGGACCCAGGAGGAGAAAAGCTGGTGTCCGTACCCCTTAGCTTGTTGCACTAAAAACTATCCAGGAGAAGAGAGCTTACAGCCACAGTATCATCCTCCATTCCTATCCCCACACTAACAGAAAGGTGATTTGGGAAAGGGGAGAGGGAACTGAAACAGGAAGAGTTCTTTTTTTCAAATACCACTAATAACTAACTGTGAGGCCTAAAGCCAGAAGGAGGATCCCACAATCTATCTTTCCATTCAGGGACTCCGTCCTTGTTAAATGGGTCATCTGGGAGAATTTTTCTAGTGAGCCCTCGGCATTGCCTAGTCACATTTCCATCATCGGGTTCCAACGCAGCCCCATTCAAGACCCAAGACAGTTCCGAAGGAGCAAATCCCTGCCGAGTCCCGCTCAGCACTCGGGACAGCTCCCAGCGACTCTCCGGGCACAACGGCCAGAAACCCAGGATGCCAGAAAGATTTACCCCACCACACACCGGTGCTCTTTAGAACAGAAGCCCCTCTCCCCTGCCCATCCCACGCTCGCTCCCATCCACCGGGAGCACCTGATGTTGCTCCCTTCCTTCTATGTCCAAGGACAGAAAAGAAACCCAGACACGAGGCTTCCCTGAGGGAGCCTAGAGAGAGGACCCCACCCACCTCCTTTCAGCCCAGAGCCTCTCAACGCCACTCACAGCTGGTTCTAAAAACCACTTTTCCTTCTTAACCACCACCCCAAAGATAAGAGAAATACTCACGTGGGGGCTCCCAGCCCTGTAGGCAGATGTGGTGGGGGGAGGCAGAGAGAGGTGGCTCCCCACACCCTGATCTGAGCCCCCTTTCTGAAGGAGCCAGCTCCCATCTGGACTGGGGGGAGGAGAGACATGTGGAAGCACTGATTGAGGGGAGGGGAGAAGGGAAAGGGGAGGAGGCAGGAGCGGGGGACTGGAGCGTGGGGGTGTCGGGATGGGGGCAAGGGAATCCTTTTTAATTTCATTCTCTGCCCATGTCTACATCAGCCCTGCAGGCTCAGCCCTTTAATATTTACACATAGGAAGAAGAGAGGAGGAGAAAGAACAGAGAGTGAGGGGGGCAGGGGATACCTGACCTCAAAGGACATAGAAGCAGGGGCCTTCAGGAGTTAGGAGCTTGAGCCCCCCACATCATTCCCAGCCCACTCCCATTCTGAGCTCCTGACTGGAAAGAAGAAGGAACCCTGGTACCATTCTGTCCCTTTGTTAACAAAACACTTTGAAGCTGCTTCAGAAAAAGATCAGATCCCCACCCACACACCTGGACACCCCCACAAACCCAGATTTCTTGGGTGCCTTATGTGCAGATGGTAGAGGCAGTATTCATGCACAAGCATGTTCTGGTGCTTGGAAGCATGTTTACATGTGGGTTGCTGTGTAAAAGCACATGAACATGTCAGCTAGCATGTACAGGTCTATACAAGTATGTTTTGGGTGTATCCACATGCAATCATACACAAACTTATGTAATCAAATGTGCAAATCAGCCCCCAAGAGACCTACCCCCAGCTCTCTAGCTGCAACCCAGGGACAAGGCCATCCACTTCCCCAGATACCCTTATTCGTCGGCCCCTCCCTCACAGCCTCACTTTTTCTTTCTGTGACATGGGGAGAAGGGCTGGTGGGAAGGCATGCTGCATCTGAGCCCAGGGACTTGACAAGTTATTAGCAACAATGAGCTGGCAGCTCGTTACCATAACGATGGTGCCACTGCCTCACCCCAGCTCAAACCCAGACTCCCCAGACAGCAGGAGGCCCGCTGAGCCAGCAGTCTTCAGACTGGGGTGGGGGGGGCAGGTGAGTAAAGAGGGAATCAAGACATAATTCTTGTATAGTGGAGGGTACACAGCTGTTCTTCCAACTCCCACTGAGACAACACATTGAATCCACCAAGTGGGAATAAAATCAAACTCTGGAAAGGTTTCCTGACTATGGAGTTGGTAAGACAGTAGAAGGGGTCCGTAGAAGCCCCTCTGGACAAAAGGTTCTGTTGTCATTTGCCTCCTTCATCCCCTCACTCCAAGAACCTCTTCTACTGATCTTAGTAGATTAAGAGAAAAAACAACCAAATAGAAGGCCCCTCTCTGAATTTCAGTCTTCCCATCTGTAAAATGGGGACAATATCTTATCATTTACCCTAGACTTCTGGAAGTTTAATTAGAAAGGGTTAAGAGTACTACAGACAATTCCAAAACCAGAAAAGCCCCAGAAGTTTCTCTACCCAACAGGAACACATGAAATAAGGAACTGTCAGGCCAGCTAGAGGCAAAATGCATCAGAAACTGGGTGGGATGAAGGAAAATGGAGCTCAGCCAGCTCAAGCCCCAACATCAGCTGGAGAGAGATGATGTGAGGTGCCAGGCAGCAGCTGAAAGCAGGCACTGCCACAGAAGAAAGTCTGGGAGTCTGGCCTTCAGCAGCTTCAGCCCCTCACCAGCAGAAATCAAGACAAGCCCATGGCCTACTCGGTGGTGGGTATGGTTATGAATCCCTATCCCCAATAACATCTAGTTCTCTCTTTAAAAAGGGTCCCAGGTTGGGGCACCTGGGTGGCTCAGTTGGTTAAGCGACTGCCTTTAGCTCAGGTCATGATCCTGGAGTCCAGGGATCAAGTCCCGCATCGGGCTCCCTGCTCAGCAGGGAGTCTGCTTCTCCCTCTGACCCTCCCCCGTCTCATGCTCTCTCTATCTCATTGTCTCTCCCAAATAAATAAATAAAATCTTTAAAAAAAAAAAAAAAAAAAGGGTCCCAGGTTAAAGGATCTACAGCCTTAGGCTTATTGGGTCTTTGATTCTTCTCCTCAAATCCTTTCTTCTCAGCTCTGATGGGCATGGATTGGGGCAGGGGGGAGTTCCAGGAATGGAGAATAACATGGAGGGTTGGAAAGTTCCTGGGCTAAGACTAGCCAGGAACACACAAGTTTGCTGTGTGACCTTGGGCAAGTCCCCTCCCTTCTCTGGGATTCAGTGTCCTCACTTTATAATTAAGAGGTTAGACCAAGTCAATTCTAAGGTTCCTCTCCTATATACAAGCTCACTCCTTGGACGTGAGCCCCCTGGCATAAAATGCAGTGGGCACTGCCTGCTAGATCAGTGGGGCAGTGGGGGTGGGGGCTGCAGGGTTTGTATCTGAGGCTGTTCATCCTGTGTTCATGTTCCTTTTAGAAACACCTGCCACCCTAGCCCTCCCAGCTCCCTTTTTAGACCCTGATTCACTGCCAACTCACGAAGCCTCTCTCCCTTCCCTCCCTCCTCTCTTCTCCCCCTCTCTCCCTTTTAGGCCTTGGCAGCTGGGTGCAGAAGTAGCCCCAGCACTCAGGAAATGCTGGGTGGAGATGGATATCAGTGCCCCCAGGGTCAGAGAGAACACACCAGGAGGTACCACTCTTTAACCTTGGCCCAGCCCAACTCTTTGAATCACCCAAAGACCTGGGTTGGAGTCTTTCATGAGAAATGCAATTCACTTCTCAAGCCTCAGCATCCTCATCTGTAAATTGGCATTATATTAAGTTGAACTACGTGAAATTGCTGGTTTTGTAGGTAAAAAACAAAAACAGTTGAATACTGGCAATTTCATATGGCTTAACCTGGCCTGCTAGCTCCCTGAGGCTACTGGGGGGATAAGAAGAAGGAGTTGAGGGTGGAGTATTTTTCAAAAGCCCTGGACAGATACAAGGGCATTGTTTTCTTACTATTATTACTTCAAAGAGCTTTCAGACCCACCTGGAGCCAAGGGACTGAACAAATGACCCAGAACTTGGAAATTTAGGACTTGGAAGTCCGGGAGAGAGCCACCTGCTCTGATGACTAACAACAGGACAGAAGCTTCCACCTGGCCTCCTCAGCTCCTGGACTAAAGGGCCCTTGGTGAACATTACTGGGATGACACAAGTTCCTAGGCCCCAAGAAGCAGCACACACACACACCCCAGCTCACCCCTGGCCCTACTACCACCAGGGGCCCCAGCAGGCAAGAAGGACACAACGAGTAACATCACAGAGGATACCCCCTGAGGTAGGTGAAGGTGAGGATCAAGGTGGGGAGTACAATGCAGCTCTTGCCTGAGTTGGGGGTGAGGAGTCACAGGGGAGGAGGGATGTTCTGACCTCAGAAAAGTCTGATCTCCCCGTCCCTTGTCTCCGGACAATAGCCAGGAACCCCCTGGGGGGAAGGAGGGACAAAGCCCAGGAGTCAGTGATTCAGAGTGAACCCTGCTCAGATACATTCTCACACAGCCAACACACACACACACACACACACACACACACAGAGGCCACGGATACCTGGACCCACTCACAGACACAGTCACATTGACACACACACATCCTATTCACACACACACTCACAGAGACATACACAGGCACACACGGTGACAACACACACACTCATTCACACACGTCTACAGATACATACACAGTAACACACTCCACTCACACTGCATACACCCACTGACACGCACACACTCTCACCCACAATGACACACGCACACACTGCATACACTCACTGGCATACACAATCACCCACAGACCCACACGGTGACACATTCACACATTCATCACAGGCACAGTGACACGCACTCACACTCACACACCTGCAAAGGAAACTTCTCTCCGGATCTCCCCAGCACCATCACTTCCCCCCAAAACCCGGCTGGCTACTCCCTCCCAAAACCGAGCCTCCAGCCCCGGCCAGCACTGGGCCGGGGCTGGCGGGCCCCCGCGGCTCTACCCGGGAGAGCCGGTCCGCGCTCCGCGTGGTGCCCCCGCCGGTGCTGTGGGTCAGGCCCGCGGCCGCGAGGCCGGGGCGGGGGCGGGGGCGGCGGAGGAGGCCCAGCCCTCCCACCCAACCCCGGGGCCGGGAGGCGAGGCCGCGGGAGCCCGGGGCGTGGGCGGCGCCGGGGCCGCAGCCAGGCCGAGGCTGGGGGGCGCTGCAGAGGGCGCCGCGAGCGCGGCCCCGTCCTCACCCCTCCCCGCGGCTTACCTGGCCCGGCTCGGGCTCCGGCCGGGTTACATGGTGCCGGCGGCCCGGGCCGGGGGCGCTGCGGCGGCGGGCGGGCGGGCAGGGACGGGGCCCGGCACTGCGGAGCCCCCAGCGAAGGGGCCGCGCCGGCTGCGGAGCCCCGAGCGAGCGCCGAGCGGCAGCGGGCGCGGGAGCGGGAGCGGGAGGCGGCCAAGCCACGGAGGCTGGATTTCCCGGGGACCAGGAAGGGGAGGCGGGGGGATCCCGCCCGCGCGCTCCGCCCCCGCCCCCGCCCCCGCGCAGGGCTGCCGAGCCCGGAGCCCGGGAGAGGGAGGGGGACCGAGCTCCCTGCCCCCGCACCGGACCCGGGAGGGCCGAGGTCGCAGCCGGCAGACGGCCGCCGGGGTCTCCGAGGAGCGCCCGCCCGGCTGAGCGACAGCGCTGGGGAGGCCCAGCTCCGGGGTGCGAAGCAGCTCCCCTCCCCGGGGACCACCGGGTCCGTGTCCGCCAGACCCAGGAACAGGCACACGGTGTGTGTCACGACCACACACCGCCGGACCTGGGCGCAGGGACCCAAGCCCAGCGGCGGGCGGTTGGGGAGACAGTCGCACAGCCTCACGGGCACGGTCTCGCGCCCACCGAGGCACAGTCACACCCTGAATGTCACACACAGCCCCCCATACACAGCCCCTTGGGGGACTCTTCGGGGTTTCCCGGTCAGCTACCCGACTTCGGCTCCTGGCCTGGGTTCAAGGAGCCCCCTTTCTCTGCCCCAGCCCCTGCCAGGGTGGGGCGCTGTGCCCGGCCTCCGAGCCACAGACCGGAGTCCCCCACCCACAGTCCGCACAGCCCAGGCATTCCCAGTGTGGAGAGAGAACCCCGCTATACCTGCCGACTTTGCTGGAGCCCCCACCCGTACCCACTGTGCCCGCCCACCTCTAGGCC